>NC_080671.1:64268411-64585077 GCF_030247195.1 Topomyia yanbarensis
CGGTTGCACGCCGAGTGTTGTCGGTTTTGGCACCCTCGCCTGGCGACTTCCTAGGGCGCTTCGCATTCGATGCCGTCTTGCGATTGCCCTTTCCTTTTCCCTTCGAGGGGAACTCGGTCGCCGCTCCGATCGACGTGGCTGCTCCGTAGAAGGTAAAGGCCACTGTCTGTGAACCTCTATCGACCTTCTCTCTTTCCTCCCTATTGGAGGCCACTGTCTGGGTTTCTCTGTCGGGCCTCTCCCGACATTCCACCCTCTCAACATAGGCCTGCTGTTCCTGTCTTGCGACACGAACAGCTTTCCGGAGCTCCAGGAGGCTCAACTTCAACTCCTTGGCTATATTCTGCTTTGCGCTAGCGAAGTCGATTATAGAATCGAGTTGCTTCGCTACTTTGCGCATCGCAGCTATTGGCCCCTCCGATGCATTGGTAGGGTTACCTACCGCTGCTGGGGGGTCACTGGTGCTTTCGGATGCAGCACTCATCGCTCCACTACTCTCCCCACGAGGGGAAGACCTCGCCAAACCACCTCTAGCGAAGGGGTTTGGCACCTCCGACTGTTTGTTATTTTTATTTTTGTTCTCCATGTAAGTACCCACGAGTAGCGCGAGAAATATATGTCCGCCACGCCAGAGCTCCGCATTAACGTGGTAAGGGACGCTTACTGCGGGGGTTGCCCATGTACCCCACAGGCTCCGTTAACGATCGAGCATCTTTTTCACCCCCTTGATCACTCATCCCTCGGCACGGGTCGCTTCACGCCTTGGAATTGGGGTTATGACCTACCTTGCTTTACGTGGTGATCTCGGCCCGGATCATCACAACCATCCTCCTTTACCAGGGCTTTGGACCTGTAGCTCTGGTTCTCAATAGTTCCATGTACGTATATTATTACAGACATGCTACTATTGAGATCCGTCATTCGCTAGCGGAGTTAACGCTAGGTGTTTAAAAGCGACGGAGTGAGCATCTATTCAGGATACTGTATATAAAACCAGTGTACTAAGGATATAAGTGTTAGGAATCCTATTTTGATTAGTGAATTGTTGGTTACGGTGCATTTCATTAAATTTTAATTTTAACTCCAAGTACTGTCATAAACTTCCGGTTATGTCCCAGACATTACTGACACATCTTTTTGAACGTGCAATGAAAGCAAAGAGGCTTCTATGAACATTTGCTGGTAATTTTTTAACACAATCTTCATGCAAGTTGCTAAGAAAAACGATGCCCATGTCTTATATCAAGTGAAGATATGTGACACCATATACGCTTTACTATGCTCTGACTAGTATTTTAATTTATTGTATTTCCCACAATTTTTGTCTCTTTTGTAGTATCTTCAAGTTTCCAATTTGCGCCTAAAAAACCTTTCCTGAAAAGACCCAGCTGATGGTAAAACAGATATCGAACAAGATTCCTTACCAAAGACTCCGACTTTGCATATAAAATCACACATTGAACCCGTTCTGTCCAATATCCTTTACTGACGAGAACCAGTTGGCCGTACCGTGAGAATTGAAGATTCCTCGATACCGGGAGGAGTTCCTCGATATCGCAAAGTTGCCGATGCTTAACCTAGGCCCAACCAATCCTAAATTAAGTTGGATCTTTGGTTGAAACGTCACATGAGATTTTTCGTGTTTCTGGAAGCGCTGGAAACTTTCTTGATCTCCAATTTCTAAAACCAGTAGCATTAGTATGCTTCGACTTTGTGCCAGAGCTTCCTCGCGTTGTTATATAGTTGGCCTCCCACAAGGAAAAAATTGAAACCTTCATAAGGGATCATCTGTCTTTTGTTTTCAGGAACAGTAAAGGATCCCCTTAAGGAGATCATCAGAGTTACACTCTTGCTGAGCCAAGAAAGTACAATGCTTGGTCGTTGCGAGTGGCATAGCTCTTTTTAGTATTTTTGCCAAAAAGTGCTTAGATCGTCTTTTGAGAGAACGCTTCAGATTGCTCGAGCACTGTTTATTCGTGTGCGTGACAATAGATCATGTGGATTTTCCCCACAATAGGTGCACATTTTTATATTCCTAATGCAAAAGTCATCCTCATGATTCTCTGCGAAATTGTCGCACCGAGCCTTTTTGCTACAATGGCCCATGTGTTTGATGCAATGGTGCAATGTCTTGTTCGACATCCCATGCTCCAGAAACCATTGATATTCACCCAGGAACGTAGTCAGAAGGGGGCGTGGTTTAGGTGGTGAAAGTGATTGTTTTATGACAAGAGAACTGAGGGGGAGTGAGGGGACTCGGCGCAGTAGGCTTTCTTTGCTGGGATAGAGTTCGAACGGATCTTCTTGGTGAAAGCGAATATCCAGCTGTTTGATGATTCTACACTCTCGTTGGTACTATTTTTTTTTATTACGCATACATACTGTGATACAAAGATGGTCCATCGATGTTTGTAAACCCTCTAACGAACCGGCGTCAATATCTGAGTTTTCTGGCTTTCGTCAAATTCTGCTGTTGCGTTCTTTCGGGTAACCCGTCGTCCCAGAAGGCTTTATACGCAGTGGACGTTCCACATATACGTCCGAGCACTTTTTGTCCCACTAATAGAGAGAAGACCGTCTGTGAGTACTCGCGGTACTGTTTTAGTCTGAGCTTGTTCGCGGTGTAGATAATGATTTTTCCCCTGATTTTGCTTCGTTATAAGTTGGCTAATGTTTATTTTGACTTGAATTTCATTATGGTGAAAGATTTCCCTTGTGAAGCAGTGTTTTAACGCGGACGAAGATCGACGTTCCAGCCTGGCGGAAGAGCTGAACAAATTAACTAAGGTATCAGGATTGTTACCATATCACTGGATCTTCATCTGGAAATAAGTTTCTGGAAAAAGAACCGAGGACTAGTGCAACTTGAAAACGGTACTCCAGTCGTAAGTTTGCATGAGTAAGCAAATTGTCTAAAATCGGGTGAGAATTTTTCAATAAAATATTTATTGCATGCTTTCTTAGTCACCCGGTCCGATTTCTCTAAAAGTATACTTCGTATTTAAAATGTTGTAGTTCCATTGGAAAGGTGAGAAAATTTTCTATTGAATGGTGTCCTCATATCTTCCATTTAATTAGTTATAATTACCATTTAGTTTTAAAGTAGTTAAAAGTTAGTGTTTTTGATGAGGTTTTTGTCAATTTTCTCAAAATAATGAATTATGATTATAGCAATATTTATTATCCAAATGTTGGGTTTTAGGAGGATTCATAATTTGTTCTTCAACATCATATTCCTATCTCTTCTCGTTTTTTCTTTGCAATTTCATTACTAAACATTTACTGTAATCGACTTGCAAGTGCTCAAAAGACTAATCTAAAAATATGCTTTTTTTTAAATATATGGGGCATTCCACGCAAAATTTGCCACAAAAAGTTTTTTTGCCCAGATAATTTTTTTTCTCGGTTTACTAGTCGAAAATATTCAACACGTATTTTTTTATTTCAACATAGTAGGCGAGACTTTGGGATCATCCATAAATGACGTAGCATTATATGAGGGAGGGGGGAGTTTTGTATTTTGTGATGATGTGTGACGACAGGGGGGGGGGTAGGGGGTCATGTCATGCTACGTAGCTTTTTCAAAGGGGAATAGAATAGAATTTAAAAAAAAAAATACGGGGAAAAGGGGGGCAGAGTTACCGTCAAGCTACGTAATTACCAGGGGGTATTTAGAGGTTTGTGAAGAAATGCTACGATGGGGGAGGGGGATGTTGAAAAATCTCTCAAAAAATGCTACGTCGTTTATGGATCATTCCTTTCGAGATTTTTTGTGTTTAATTTCGCCATTTGAAAAAAACCTACTTTTTTCAATCGCTCGTACTGTTAAAACTAAAGAAGATACCAAAAAGTTCCCAAGACATGAAATGTTCGCCTTTTTCACAGCTTTCGGATTAAGTATATTAATACTTACTCAACGTATTGGTTTTATGAAAAATATTGAAAAGTTTAAAACAAATCTATTTTTTTCAAACTTGGACATGATTTCTTTTTCTTTTTTTTATTGTATAAAATAGGAAAATCATTTTTCTTGATGCCATAAAAATTTGAGAGTGGTCAATTAAATACTTACGGAGATATGAATTTTTCAATAGCGCCTTGCGCGCGAAAAACGTACCGCCACGCGCTTCGCTCGTACTGAGACTTGGGTGTTTGAAGTTTTACCCACCAGCGCGTTGTGTAAAATACACTTGCGATTAACTTTACTATTTATTGCATTTAGATGTATGTTTAATTTCAGATTTATTTTGTCTTAATCATTCAAAAGTGCTACCGGAAGAAAAGATTTTCAGTTTTAATTTGAAGTCCACGTTCGTCTCAACATAGTGAAATGATTGTGGTCCAGGTATGGCATTTTTCGAAACAATTCTGTGGATTTTTCTCTGCTCTTGCATCAGAATAAATTGGTTCGATTCGCACGTTTCCTATGTTATTCTGAGATTTGAACTTGAAACATTGCGTGACAAAGCAGCTTTCCTTGCCACATCGTACGACTCAGTTGCGGTCCACATTTGATCATCATTGATCATTTGTAAACTGGCTCGACAAATAATGGCTTCGTCGCAAGCACCTTTTCCATGGGCTTTTGTGCGAAAATGTCACTGTGTGGGGTGAATGCAGTCACATTTGTGGTGAAAATGAAATTAGTACAACGTTTGACATTTTTAAAATGTTGACGAACACCATCAGAAAAATAAATGCAAACATTCAAGGTTTTCAAAATGAATGGAGTTAAGAGTACGACGTAGAAACAATAGGTAACTAAACTGAAAACAAGATTGAAAAAGCGCCAGAAACTTGAAAAGCATTCGTTCAAAATTTTTGCAGAACTGCAAGAATCTCTCTTCAGCAATCATTTATCGCCAGAATACAAATATCATATTTTAATCATTTTAAAAATTATCTCATGCAAAGATATTCCCAATTGTTTTATATTATAAAATCAACTACAACATTTAGTATAAAACAATAATAATCTAAAACAAACATAACGCATTAGCTGTGTATGTTTTCCTTTAGGGGGGCGTCTGATGTAAAGTGCTTAAACCGAAAGTGATTTTGGTTTACGATTTTGAAGGTAAGGCAACAATGGACCGCTTTTGTAATTTTAAGGTTTATTTATCCATTCATTATGTACGAGAAAAAATTGCACACACAGAACCACACAAGCGTTCCAAGAGTAGACGTCTAACCATTTCCACGTCGAGGAGCGCCACGGCGAATATGATAACTCTTGATAAAATTGACTGAAACAGGAAATTCAATAAGATTTTTAAAATTTGGACTATTATTTACTCGATTAACAAAAAAAAACAAAAATGGTTTGAGTTTTGGAATATGGAATAGCCTTATAAAATCCGAAAAATCTGATATTTTTATGAAAAATTAATTCATTTTTCTTAAAAATAATGAGAGAATTTTTTTTATTCAGTTTTCCGTGGTTTATCGACTGGCTACACATATTATGCATCTTCATAAAAAAATCAAGTCAATCCGTTGAATAATTATTATTGTTTATTTTTATTTATTTCTAATAAATAATGAAGTTAATTGCAAGTGTGTTTTACACAACGCGGTAGTGTGTAAAATCTCATACAGTCAAACCTGAGTACGAGCGAAGTGCGTGGCGGTACGTTTTTCGCGCGCAAGGCGCTATTGAAAAATTCATATCTCAGTAAGTATTTAATTGCCCACTCCCAAATTTTTATGGCATCAAGAAAAATGATTTTCCCATTTCATTCAATAAAAAAAAAAGAAAAAAAATCATGTCCAAGTTTGAAAAAAATCGATATGTTTAAAACTTTTCAGTATTTTCCATGAAACTAATACGTTGAGTAAGTATTAATATACTTCATCCGAAAGCTATGAAAAAGGCGCACATTTCTTATCTCGGGCACTTTTTGGTATCTTCTTTACTTTTGACAGTACGAGCGATTGAAAAAAGTAGGTTTTTTTTCAAATGGTGAAATTAAACACAAAAAATCTCGAAAGTCTCGCCTACTATGTTGAAATAAAAAAATACGTGTCGAATATTTTCGACTACTAAACCGAGAAAAAAAATTATCTGGGCAAAAATATTTTTTGTGGCAAATTTTGCGTGGAATGCCCCATATATTGTTTTTTATTTGATTATATTGTTTTGTTTGCATTACATTCTTAATTTAGTATATTGGGTGTTCAGCCACAAGTGGTGACTTTTCATCCCTATTGTTTACATAATTCAGTTAATTATTATTAGTATATAATATGCTTTCGCATATAGCATGCAATTAGATGAAGTGTATCTGTTACATTTTGTTTTTTTTTTCAGTCAAACGCAGATGATGAGGTTGCAGCAACTGGAGAATAGAATAATGCGATCATTCTATTATGCTATTTTTAGTCGCTCTAGCCTCAATATTTGTGCTTGATTGAAAAGAAACAAAATGGACCGACAGAGCGAGTAAAGGCGCTTTAATCTAGGCTTATTAGTCAGGGCAAGGAGTAAATCCCTCTGCCCCATCTTCAAGGATCAAAGGAGTGACATTAACCTTCTTAGCCAAGTCACTCCCAACAATATATCCCAATCCCCTATAAATTGAAACGGTCGGTACGGTTGTCCTCGTTTCTTCCTCATTCAAGATTCAAAACGATTCGTTAGTTAAATTATTCATTAAATGAATAAATTAATTGCCGTATAGTTTTGAAACACCTTTTAACCCAACTCTGCACAGTAGGCCTGGCCGTTTTAATATTTGCGACATATTACACATAATATGCTTCAAATATTAATGTTGACAAGAAAAACACCAAAGAATAACTGCGGTGTTTTCCAGGATGCTTTTCAATACTGGCTGTGTAAGGGTTAGAATAGAATAGAATAGAATAGAAGAGCTTGTTGGCGATGTAGATAATCAAACTAGCCAAAAACCTGTACTCTTTCTCTAGATGAAGTTCTTGAGTGAAATCAATGTTGTCAAATATCGCGGTCGCGTAACTCTTTCGATCAATGTTTGCTTTGAGGTCAAAGGGGATATTGAGTGTTTGTGATGGTCTTAGGGCCGATTTCTTCACCCTAGCTTAACTTTTAAACAAGGTTCACCAGACCAACATGGCGCACGTGCCATTTAAGCCAGACGCCAGATTCACCAGTACGTTTAAACATGGTTTAAGCGCTAAGCGAGGGTGAATAAATCGACCCTTTAACCTTTAGCAATTGAAATCACAATAGGCCAATGATCACTACCGTGGAAATCAGCTTCCACATGCAGTTTAACCCATTCATGCCCATGTTGTTTGTGGACAACAACGTTTTTAAACAGCAATAACTTTTGATTGAGGCGAGATTTGCTCACAAAAACAAGTAAGCCTCATTAATGTGATTATTGCCGTTTATTTGAGTATTAACAGTTACAAGTTCAGCTCTAGAACTGAAGTTATTGCAATTAGTCTGATTGGATTCCGATGGAGCAGTGCTGCCAGGGATAGTTTACGTTGACGACGGAAAATGATTTTTTCATATATCTTCGTTATGGTACAATATTATTGAAAACTGACAAAACTTATCAATTTAGACTGTCGTTGGCTACGTTTTCCACGTAATTGGATTATTGTAATTATTCTAGGAGAATTGCATTGAGCATTAGAAGGTAAAAATTGACCAGCTTCTAGCACTGCCATGGAAGCACCTATCTTTATGAAAATAGGCTTTTCGTGTTTCTTGACCCAACCGTTTTCAAGGAAAAATAGTTTTGAAACCCTACATGCACTAGAAAAAAGTTGGGCATGAAAGGGTTAACTATAGCGATGTCACGCATAGATAGCCACAAATCCAACACGCTTGCGCGTACTGGTGGTATCAGAATACATGTCATTTCTCCTGTGTTTAAAATGGTCATATTGAATTGGCCGCAAATATTATAGATTAAAGCTGATTTGTTATCATCATGAAGACCCTCCTCCCCCAATATCGCAACGTGGGAGTTAAAGTCTCTTAAAACAAGTCGCAGCGCGGGAAGAAAGTCCGTGATATCACAAAACGTTCGGTGTCCTACCAAAGCACTAGAAGTAATGTAGATAGAAACAATGCAAAGGTAGTTGTCCGTCAGTTGAATTTGACAAGCAATAACTTAAATGCCTATTGTCAAAAGAAAGTTAATTCGATCGAAAGAATAGCGCTTTTTAATCCTCTAAATTTTAAGGGAAATCGTGAAAGTTGGGCTCTATATTAGAAGTTAGTCATATTTCGGATAATTCAAATGCATCTTAAATTGTTTAGTAGGACTTTTAAGGAATCGATTTTCTGGAGAATAATTCATTTTCACTGAATTTCACTGTAGAACAGTGAACGAAGCGATCAACTCGTTCGAAGATTTAGACATCGAAGGATACGATCGCTGCAAGGAGGGATGATTTACTATGGACAGAAATGTTATAAGAAGGTGGGTTCAAGATAGCATTTCCATTGGATTCATTAGTTGTAGTTGGCGCGCTCTCAGAGGAGGACCCTTTGGGACCCTTACGAAGCAGTGTAGGAGAGTAAAGATGTTTCCTTACCCGGATTAACAAAAGATGTTCCCTCTTGTGGATCATCAGATTCTTGCTGAAAAACATGTGGATTCCCCTGCATACTCTTTTCAGTATTTTTGCCGTAAGAATTATTATCATGATCTCCCTCACATTTACCGAACAGTTTACTATTGTCACAATTGGTGGCTGCATGGGCCAACTGTTTATAATTAATACACGAGTTACACACAGGGGAACAGACATACGAAATTGAATGCAATTTCTCGCAATCCAAAATCTTAACCTGCTGAAATGAGAGGTGCTTGAAGCAGCCAACCTTGTGCTTCAACAGGTATTCGAATTTCAGATCCAGTTCGGACACCACCCCATTAATCTCGACTGCCATTGCTGTTACGCAGACACAAAAATCTAACGTAAAGTGCTTGCAGAAAGCATTCTTGTTTGCCTGGCCGAGGTTATTTACTATAACATGTATCTTATTTGCTTATTTTATTTGGATGCTGAGCAGTCCGGTTTCTGCTCGAGCTTTACCAAGTTTTTCAATATTTCGAGCATTTTGAATAAAGGTAAGAATTTGAAAATTAAAGTAGTAGTAGTAGGAGTAGTAGTAATGGCAATAATTGAAAGAGAGAGAGAGAGAGAGAGAGAGAGAGAGAGAGTAAACAAAGTTAGGCTCTCTTTGCACTTAATATATTTACCTAGAACAGATCTAAAAATTAAAGTTTGGAAAAGAATTTATAATTTAACGTATTATGTATATGTGAGTTTTATTGGAAATGTTTCCAAAACTTCTCTATTATCCTTGTTCATACCTTTTCATTCATCTTATATGGGCAATGCTACCCATTAAAATGGTTCGAAATTCATGGTAGAATTTATCGATATTCACATCTATGAAACGCTAAGCCACTTTTAAAACCATCCATTAGTATCCATATGATAAATCTACACTCAACTCCATTAATCGTATAATTACTTCCGTTGCTCGCAGCTCCATGCTGTCGTCAATTTCAAGTGTATGGAAGAAGATTTTCTCATTACCTTGCAAACGCTCGGCTAGCATGGATAATATTTTCCCTACCAGCATGAGCCAGAAAGTTTTTCCTCCATCCAACAGCCGACCCGGTCAGTCAGAGTTGCAGCACACTTCACCGAAGTGTTCGCCCGCTGCTCCAGGGTTAGTTAATAAATCCCTACAATTAATTGCACTTTTCTAGCACAACTATCAGCTGGAAGCCGGGAAAGATAATATTTTCTGTAACTTTTCATTCGTCGACCATCCGCCTATTGGACTGGGCTGTCTCGGCTGTGGACACCAATGAGAATCACGTCGTCGCTGGTATATCATTATGAATCCCTCTTGCCATCAAACCACAAAAGAGGTCTAGGGAACGAAAAGTTTCACGGATGTACAGTTGAAAAGTAGGACCTGCTCGCACTTCTGATCCCGGCTAGCAAAAACATACAACATATAACGTTGCAGAAATTGTAAAACACATACGATCCAGCTCCTCGCGGTCGTTACCAGTGCCAGTGTATGTACATTTAACGGCCGGTTCACCGGCAAGAAAGGAAACGAAAAAGTCAGCTGTAGTTCTATAATAGAATAAAACTTTTGTTCTCGATAGGGCAAATGTAGCGTGCATAAAGTATACTTTTCCCAGCCAGCCTTCTCCAGAGGGACACAGACGCGGAGGGTACATACACACACACACATGTGCGAAAAGTGTAAATGTTTGCTCTTAGTGAATCGGAGTGGCCAGAAAAAGCGGCAACAAACCGTGAGCCAAGTTTGCCAGGCGATTCGGTTCCAGGAAACACCCTATTTGTTATTCATGTATGCATGCTTCAAAGTGAAAAGAAATGAGGTCGCCGCCGTTGTTATTGTATAGGTTGGTATTCAGTTTGGGTAGAGCTTTTGGTTTTCGACGCAAATTAGGTATTACACTCTGCCCTTGCCTTCGCCTGCTCTGCGGGTTTTGATAAGTTGCTCGGTATTACACGGCAGAGGAGAGGGGTTTTAGTATTCCACCTGCAATGTGATCATGATTTTCCTTTTCGTCCAGTATACTCTTAAAATGTGTTGTTTATTTGACAGCTTTAATCTTAGACCTCATGTGACGCGTTAAAGTTTAAGGTTTGTAAATATTTGTGTTACGATTAGATGACTTTACCACTTTGTGTTCTTCTTATATATACAGAACCAATTTATACTATTCTATTCTTTTATTTTACAAAATATATTTTTTTTCTTTTAAATGTCAACTTTATTTTGTACAATTCATTCGACATCTGATGTCTCCAATTTTAAAACTTATGAAGCTCTTAGTGTCTAGTTGTATTCGGAGACACATCATGCGGTCGTACCTCGTTTGCGTTCAATACACAGAATTTTGTGGAATATTGGTTTATCAGGATAACTTATTTTCAGTTACAACATGAAACACTCCGTAAAATATTATTGTCACTGAATGTGACAATAATATTTTACAAAGTGTTTCTAATTGTAACCGAATTCAAATTGTTGTGTTAGGCCGTTTTTTTAATTCTTTCAGTGCAGCATTGCGTGTATAGTGAAACTGGGTATGATATACATTTTATCTTTCAGTTAATACTGCAGATACTGTACAAGGGAACCTAAATTATGGTAATCTTGTACGATCAGATATCAGATAAAGCACACAGGAGCTCCCATATTTTCCCCAGAATTTATGGAATGTACTTTATAGGTTTCATTGAACGGATAGATACTGAATAGCAGCAAATTCTGCAAACGTAAACTGAAACAGGATCATTAAAATTGAGCAAGGCGGTAAGGTTTTGATTGAATATTCCGACCAGGCCCGTGCGCAGAAAATGCTCATGGGGAGGGTTTTGATCTTTCTACGTTTCTTATAAAAGAAAGGGTAAACTTTGACGATTTTTTATGAGACCTGGAAGGCCGAGTATTGTGTACCAATCAATCGCTACCTAAGGTCCTGAAATTATAATCATAAATCACACAACTCGTGACAAAAATATCAAAAATTGTCACTAAGATCCTGAAATCATGAACATAAATCAAAATGAATCCCTACTCGTGACTAAAATATTACGACAACATGAACAGAAATTATGAAAACCATGACAAAGTTCCTGCAGTCATGGACATAAATCACATTACTCGTTAATGACTGAAATCTCACGATAACGTGAATAGAAATTACGAACATCGCGACAAAGATAATGAAATCATGAACATAGATCTCGCTACCCTGGCATAAAAATCGGATAGTAAACTCATGAATAAAATAGCACGGTAACGTCATACGAAATCACAAAAATCGGGGATTAGCTCCGGAAATCATCAACATCGCTTGACTGTCGGATGTGTATTCCCAAATTATGAACAAGACTCATAACAAAATCTGGACATGTCCAGCGAACAACAGCAACCCAACCAAACATTTGAATGTAACGTCACGTATATAGTCGGGACGATCCAGTTTTGTGGAAACACAAATTGTTTCATGGATACGAGGTTTATTACTCACAATTTCTGGAACTTGGTCACGGTTTTCGTAAATCGTTTAGTTCACGAAATAGCGATCATTTTTTCATGGATTTATGATCGGATTTTTTCCTTGTAGGCACTACTTCAGTGGGGATTCCCGAGCAAACGGAAAGTCCATAATACCCCCATGCTCATGGAACTTGACATGGGTGTTTGAAATGGGTTCAATCCATGAAAACACCATTACCATGGTCCGGTAGATCCCATATAAAATACCATATATTGGTATATTTATGGGTTGTTGAGACCATTTTATGTTGTCTTGATGGTTGGGAATTTCGGCACGGACCATGTTTAAGGACTTTTGAAGGGTCTGTGTGATGTTTGAACCCATGAGTTTTTGCTCGGGTTGTACTCATGCTCTTTTTATTTTGTGTTAATTGTTTTTTTCCATTGATGCTTTTTCTTGTTTGCTGTCCAACCTTCTCGGTATATCTGCCCTGCTCAGCTCTGCTGCAAATGTCGTCATCTGTTGAGACATGAACCGATCCAGAGATGTCAACCATAATGATTTACATCTCTTTACAACCACCTTCGCAGGGTTTCTTATCTTTCTTGGCGTTAGTCATTTCTATTTATTTGCTAGCTGCTGCTGAGAATTTTTCGGCGGCGGTATTCCTCCCGATACCGATGACCATTTTCGCGGGCCATTTAGCTGTCAGTTACTCCGATGGAGAGATCATCGGCAATAAATAATAATAACGATATCTTGATTTTCTCTGACATCATGCTTTTTCCTTGGATCACTTTGCTAGTCCGCTGACCGACCTTTGCTGTGAAGCTGAATTACTCACAACTAGTGCTATTATCGAAACATGCCGAAACATGAACCGATCCAGAGATGCCGACCAACATAACTTACACCCCTTACCAGCCACCTTCGCGAGGTTTCTTCCTTGGGTTTTTTCAACGACTTGTTTCTAGAGTGACCGAACTCGAATGACACGGCTCGCTGTATAATTTCATCCCTGAACAGGAAGTTTATAATATTTTGAAAGTAATTCAAAACCCCCATGGGAGGGGTTTGAACCCCTAAAACCCTCCCCTTGCGCACGGGCCTGAATCCAACGCTAGAGGAGCAGTCGAGACTTGATCCATCGGTGTAAAATATCTTGTTCCAGTCGACTTCTCGAAATTTACTATGGAAAATGTTGGGATCACTTGCGGACGAATCTCATCTGTCATTGATGTATGGAATTGTACAGTTGAATCAAACGTATGAGGGAGATTGATACGGTTGGGATAATACGAAGAAGAATTGATGCCTCCTACCGTACAATCGAAGTACTAGGACATAAATCGTGTATGAGAATTGAGCTTGACAAGCCTCTCGAGATTTGTAATTACTAACAGGTTCAAGGTATCGCATCGGATGAACAATCGATATGAGAGGGCTCAAAATCGATTTTTCAGCAGAAAAACGCCCGCCAGCAGTTCTAGACTCATTGTATACGTCGAGTGCATGCAACCCAATGCAATATGCAAACAACGATATTTGATTCGCTCTAGTTGGATGAAATGTATGTTCACAACGGAGCGGAAATAGAAACATCAATACTCCATCACTGACGTGAATATCGTGGTTTGGTACAGCCTGATCAGATCTTCTGGTTAGGCACCCCACCATGTTCTAGTTATTGTACGGAGAAAGTTGATCTTTTGTTGGTGTCCGTGTCAGATACCTATTGTGACATCCCCAGGTACCTTAAGGGTCGAACCATACCCGAGGTATTTGAAAGTTAAAACCTTAGCAATAGTTTTACGCTTCTCTCAAAATACAACTAGCTCAGTTTTCTCGGTGGAGAGCTGGATACCCAGCTGGAGGGCCCTAGCAGTCGAATTGTTCAAGGTATCTTGTAATGGTCCTTGCAGACCGATCGTTTTGGGACCAGAAATAGAGACCACACTGCCTTCTGCAAGCAGTCCCGTCAGCTGCGACTGATGCTGCATGCAAATGTTTGCAGTCCAGTACCTTCATTAAGTCATGGGGTCTTTAAAACAACTAACCCCATGTGTCAGCAGATCCGCACAATTCAAACTTGAATCGGAGACGACCTCGTCAAATTCAACCCGATTGGCTGGTATTTAGACTCTATACTCTTTCATAAGAGGATCGTAGCCATCAATATCATTTGCCTCCTTCAAACTACTTACCACCACTAGATTACACTAGTTTACAAGAAAAATGAAGCTTCAAGAAAAAGCATTTTTAGACTAATTTTGGGTCGCTGAACACGAAAACAATATTTCTTTTTTTGTTCAAAGAAGCGATTTTGTGATTTTCTCAAAAAACTCGTTTTTGAGCACTTTTTGTAGTTTTTAGTCAATATTTCGTGTCAAAATCATTCAATTAATTTAGTTAATATGCAGATTGAAAGGTGCCGAGATGCCATTTCCAAAAACATATAATATGGGTCGATCATATGTAAATTTTTTAGTGCTGCAAGCGACCAAAGTTTAAAAAAGTGCATTTTTGACCATTTTTAAAAGATACTAATTTTTCCTAAGAGATTTTTCTAACCCGAAGAGGCGAATGACCTTAAGGTTAAAACCTCTATAATTGAAATAAAAAAAAAAAGATACTCATTTTTAAATGATTTTTTTTTACAATTTTTTTTTCGGACCTTTTAGAATCTAAGATAACAAATAATATGATTATGTTAATTTTAAGCCTAATATCACTAACATCGGATGAAAAATGTTGATGCTACGGCACATTGAGCGAAATAGAAATTTTATGATTTTAGCGAACATGCCCTGGTGCGGCGGTTTAGAGGGTGTAGCACTGGTCTCATAAGCCAAGTCAAATATTCGAGTCCCTATCGGGAAGGAGTCTCAGTGGGAACGTAGCACTAGCCACGTAATTTTCTGTGTACTGAGAATCTGCTGTGAAGTCTGTTGAAGCAGAAGGCTAAAATTCCTTTAATTCGTAAAATATGTACTCACAACAGACAAAACAAAACTTTTCCAACGATATTTCCACATTTTAAAAAGAGCACTTAGTTGTACAATGAAATATCCAAAACCATTCAAATGCTGCAGGATGGATGGATGCAAGCTCGAGAAGATAGTACCAAACACAAACAATAACTAGAAGATTATTTCAGCTGAAAGTATGATTGTGCGAAAAATAAAAAGTTACAATTTTCACTCAGTGCTTCATACCTACATACCTTCATATCTACATTTTTCATCCGAATTTTGTGACCATTGGTTTAAAATTTATGCAAAAAGATTATTTATCTCATTAGGTTCTAAAAGAATTTTCTTCTGTCCTTGATTTATTATTAAAAAGTTACTAGAAATATGCATTTTTTTTAAAAGGTCGAACATTAGACTTTTTTACTTTGATCGGTTGTAATCATAATAAATGTACATTTCTCGACAAACATACGATTACGGCTTAAAAGCCAACTGTCAAAATTCTCTTTCAAAGGAAATTCCGGACAAACCGTTACTCGCTAAACGCAGTTCATAGCAGTTAATGCAAGAAAAACGTTTTTCTTTTGTTTACTATAAAGAGAATTTTGACAGTTGGCTTTTAAGCCGTAATCATATGTTTGTCGAGATTTGATCTACGCATATTATACATGTTCGGAAAGGGCACATCAATACCTTTCGAACTGTTTCGATCAGATCCTATTTGAACAAGATATTGACAAATATCTAAAATAGTGCCCAAAAACACCTTTTTCAAAGAAATCTTGAAAATGCTTCTTTGAAAAAAATGGATTTGGTTTTCGTATTTAGCGATCCAAAATTAACTGAAGAAACACCTTTCTTCTTAGCTTATCGCGATTACCTTAAAATTGTTAAAATCTTTCACATTAGATTCTGAAAATATGAAAAATTATTTTACTGTAAAAAAATAGAGCAAAAACAAAAAAGCGGAAGCAAAAGAAATTTTTTTAAGTTCGAACTTCTTTGAAAGAGAAATAGAGTATTATTTTCGTATTCAGCGACCCAAAATTAATCTAGAAAGCACTTTTTCTCGTAACTTCATTTTTCTTGTAAACTAGTCTAATCTTATTTAAGACCAAAAGAGATATGTGAAAAACAGAGCAATTTTCACTCGGTGCCTAATAACATCATCAGTTTTTGTCGGATTTTCGTAATCTTAGGCTTAAAATTCACGTGAGAAGTTTGCCTGTCACATAAGATTTTAAAAGATTTTTTTTGCTGACTTATTTTTTTATGAAAAATCAACTAAAAATTAGTAATTTTACCAAACACTACTTTTTTGACTTTGGTTGCTCTTAACCCTAAATTATTGATATTTAATCCTAGCATGTTATACATTTTCGGAATGGGCATATCAATACCTTTCGAATGGGTCGTTTGTGGTAATCGGAAGATTTTTTCCTGAGATATTTACCAAAAACTGCAAAAAGTGCTTAAAAACACCTTTTTTAAAAAATTACAAAAACGGTTCTTTGAAAAAGAAAATGAATATGATTTTCGTGCTCAGCGACCCAAAATTGACTTAGAAAACACCTTTTTTCTTAACTTCATGCAATTAACCCAAAATTTGTAAACTAGTGTTATCAGGTGAATTGTCGGTATTTCTGTCCCCTCTGAATATCGTTCCGTCAGAACCTAATAAATCTGCAATAAATTGAGACATTTTATGTCTGGTCTGGAAAGATATCACTCAACGCCCGGTAGAACAGCATGGATATAACTTAAGCAGCGGAGTTACTTCGACATCCATCTCGCTATGAGGCGAACCATTGTCAGGGAAAGTACTTTTGGCACGGGCCTATTACCCAGTGCACGTTAGGTAAATTGATTCTTTTCGACTGTGAAAATTGTAAGAACGGGAAATGTTTTCGGCAGTGCAGTCACGTAAGAATTTGCGTCGATTCTAACTTATCTTTGCCAACGTTTCGATCCGTGGTTGGGATCTTCTTCAGGGCCTGATTTATTGCAGAAAGTTGTATTACATGTATTAGACAAATAAACATAAAAACATAATGTTCGCGAAGTGATACTCACTCGACAATATTCGACAATCTCACGGTTCGTTTTGCATACGGAAAAATGTCAGGTCTGAGAGGGTTAACATCGGCTGTTTTCACTGTAGGACATATCATAGTTTGGGGGATCGTGTTGTATGAATTTTGGTAGCAATGAGACAGTATAACTTACGGAGTTTACTCATCAAGTTTGTTGGTCTAAAATTTTCCTCGCACTTGGTCACTATAAGCAGTAGTAATGGTTTGAATCTATGTTGGGTGGGTATTTGTGGTGTTTACTTGTTGAAGAGCGATCGTGTTTCGAGTATCGATCTCTCTCATTTTTCTAATGGATTCCAGGATGTTTGCGTAGGCGCTGTTTAGGTTGTCGGTGTCTGTACGGCGGTTGACTGTGTGGGGAGTAGTCGGATGCGACACATCTCTAAGATAGGGAGCACTGGATTTGAAGCTGGTATCAATAATTGTGGGGTTTTTGACGTAGGACTACGTCTTTGTTTTCGATATGGGGGTGCACTCTGCAAATTCTACAAAAATGGTATGTAACGAAAAGTGGTCCAATTTTAAACGCATATAATTCAGCAATCTCACGATAAATTTTCAAATTTTTTGCACAAATCGCCCCGAAATACTTCTAAGAATAGATTCCAATAGATAAACCCAAAGATTTTTGATATCATAGCATTAAAAAATTAAATAATATACAACCTTGTCAAAATATCGCGCATTTACACACAGAAGACAGCGCTTCCCAAGCCCTGTACGACGGATTGGTGTACCTAGCGCGCAATGCTTCTAAGAATGACGTCATCATCGACTATTTAAAGAACGGACTTGGCCAGACACGCTCAGTTCCCTGTTGAACGGCTGGTGAAGCAGATCACTGCGCTGTGTTTTTTACAGCCAGTGTAGCTGAGCTAGAAGTCCGTTACACTGGCTGTGGAGGGACGCTACTCTGTGTCGTCCAACAGGCGACCGCTCCAACTGCTTCCTAAATGCCGCTGTAATGTTGCCAGTAAATTTTTGGTTTAACTAGCACATGTATTTGCTATTTGCGCTTGAAATTAAGTAATGTAGTGGTAGTAATAGGCTTCCCATTTTGGTTTAAACGCAAGGACAGTTTTTAAAACAGGATTTGATTAATTAGTTTAGCTCATCTAAGCAGTTTTATCAATTCTGTAAATTAAAAGGAATTTTACGAAACTTGGTGAATTTGGCCCCACTTGCAACTGGTATAATCAACCTGCACAAAGTGTTGCATAACGCAGGGCTGTTTTTGGAACAAAATATGTTATCATTCAGCCCTTCGCTATGCAAAATCACGATATTATGACAGATGGGCTAAGCGCGGCCGTTACTTTCAATCGGGAAAAGCCGCGTGGAATTTTGGTGAAATGCGCTAATAGTGTCGTGGTGGTACTAGTTGTCTCTTTCGCTCTACCCATCATCATCAGCGTTGACTCATTTTGCATTGTATGCTTGGGTTCAATGTTTGGTGCGAATGTGTTGGTAGGTAGGGGAACTGGCGGTAAAATGAACACGTTAAGCAAAGTCTTTATTTTCTAACTAATAAGTGAATGAGATATTACAATCTCCTTATGTTTCTTGTTAGACATGTTTTGTACATATCTGGTAAAAATACTTCGTCATAAACACATTTTTTCAAACATTATTCTTGATTTCTAAACATGTCCAAAAATGAGACATGTTTATAGCGAGTGGGTAAAATGAACATGTGGCGGTGGTAAAATGAACAGCTTCTGGTGGCCTGCAAAATGTCCTGTATGTATGCAATGCGCAGCGTTGGAAAGCGTTTTTCCGATCAATGCTAATATTCCAACAAATCATGAGCTTTGCATACACACAGGGCATTTTGCAGGCAAAAAAAAAATTGTTACGGAAGAATTGAGTTTACATGACGTAATATTAACCATTTTACAATCCTGCGGCATCGAAACACATCTACAAACTTGGGGTTATCCATGGGTGTTTGAACTTTAAGGATCTGTTTGAGAGCAACTAGAAAGCTTGTTCTATACATGAGATGTGATTATATTGTCTAAAATTTGATTTTTCTTCACCGGTCCGGGTGTTTTTTCCCACACACTAAGTACTAAGAAAATAAATATTTTACATTAAGTAGTATAGTCCTACGTCTACAGTTCGTGCAACCCCATAGGGCTGCCCCTTGTAGTTTTTAGATCGAAACGGTGTTGGTGTGAGATGCAATGTTCCATGAGAGCGGTTCTCTCTTTTAGCTCTTGTATTTCATTATCGTCATATTTGTGACATCTGCTAGTCTCTGATCTAATTTGTTTTTCAGAGATTGGTGTCCGTACATACGTGTTTTTAACTGGTTTCGTGACATTCCGATATAATATTGGTCATAGTTAAAACATGCTATTTTGTAAATAATGTTGTTTTTTCTGCATCTGAAGGAGGGGATCTTTGGCTGTGGGTAGCAGGGATTTGACTGTGTACCTGTTGCTTTGTGCTGTTTTCAGGTTAGGTATGTTGCGATGTAATGTTTTCCTGATCATTTGGGTCAGTCCATGGATGAGAGGTATAGGTATACATGGTTGGTTCTGATTGCGAGACTTCATTGATATTATTATTTGGTGATTGATGTAGCATGTTACTTTCTGAAATAAATTAGGCCCTGAAGAAGATCCCAACCACGGATCGAAACGTTGGCGAAGATAAGTTAGAATCGACGCAAATTCTTACGTAACTGCACTGCCGAAAACATTTCCCGTTCTTGTAATATAATAGTAGTACTTAATCTCTTCTGTAACGGTATCTAAGCAGCTTACAAAATGAGAAACACTGCTACTGCGCTGCTGATCGAATAACGATTAGCGCGCTCACACAAGGTAAGCAAAAATTCCAAAATCTCGAAGAGAGCTTCCAGCGTCATTGGATGAATGACACGTTTTAATATTTTATACCATTGGCATTATAACTTCGTTAACGGAGATTGCTGCAATATCCGTTAACGAAGTTAGGGTGACCAGACGTCTTGGTTTTCCAGGACATGCCCTGGTTTTTAACAAACTGTCCTGGTGTCTTCGAGGGAAATTCTTGATTTGTCCTGGTTTTTCTCTTCCAAAGCAAAAAAATCTATGCTGGATTCATTCTTGTCGCAACGTTAACAAATCGATCCGGTTCCGATCGTGAACCAAACTGGCCACTCGATCTTGGAATGGAATGGTGACTCACGGCCCTACGGGAACCTGCTCCGGAATGTCCGTTCCGGGATCAAATCACCAAATGGTTCCAAAACACCTAAAAGTATCAAAATCGGTTGGAAATTACCTTAGTTATTGGCATTTTAGTTTTGTGGGTACCCGGGTACCACGTCGGCCTGTTAAGTACTAAAAAAATCAGGAGCCCCTCCTAACTCTCCCCTTACTATATCAACAATGTTATTAACCCAAAAGCTTGACTTAGTGAAGTTCTAAGATGTCACAAAGTTTCAATTTCCAGCTATGGATAAAACATAGGAATTTCATCAATTGAAATCTTAAAAGGTACTCGGGTACCGCGTCGGACACATAACGGTTAAGCGAGACATCAATAATTAGTGAATTACTTCATTGAGAGCTGTGTCGAAGTTGTTCGAACTGGTCATTATGGAGCCTCGTAAGCCTCATTGACAGCAATTCCTTGGTCACGATCAACATGGTTTCAGATCTGGATGATTGACAGCGACTTACTTTCTGTTTCAAACATCCTACATAATAAAGAGTATGGAATGTCGTGATCAACCAACAACACACCTGCCGCGTTTCGATTTACGAACCACTATATAATATTCGCTGAAATTTTTACCAATAGTTTTTGTAGTCGTTTCGATCCTACCTCACGAGAGAGATTTCCAGTTACCCACATTTATATCAACGTCAACAAATACTTCATGGAAGGCACCTGATACTGTTGATGTTCTTGCTGTACTTAAATGATGTACATCTAGCGCTTAAGACTTCACGACTGTCCTTTGCGGATGATCTCAAAATATTTCGTCTGATTCGCTCAATTGAAGATTGACGTTTCTTCGAACATCTGCATACAGTTTTCGTTGATTGGTATAGAAAGAGCCGCATGTGTGTAAATGTGAAGTAGTGCTGGGTCAGCTCATACTCACACAAGAAAGACTCGGTTAGTTTCAACTATCTGCAGGAATTGAACGCGATTTTTTAACTACCGAAAACCTAGAAAAATAAAACCGCCAAGTATGTTTGAGCAGGAAGTAGGCGACTGTTCTGGTTTTTTACTCGTCGGATATGGTCACTAGACCTCTCCACATTTTGAAAAAGTTTTGAAATATGCATCGGTCAGCTCGAATTCTTGTTCTAGGTGTGAATTTAAGAACTTTCGCCAAAAATGGCTTAATTTGGACATGATTTAGAGGTGTCTCCAATCAAAAATCGTGTTTTTGAAATGTTTCTATAGAAAGATCACTTACATTCTGATTTAATAGGCCATAAATGCCCACATATCATTAAAGGTTGTTCCTTAGACATATCTTAACATGTTTTAACAGGTGAACATAGCTCTAATAGCACTAGAAAATTTGTTAACTGGATTTTCATATAGGAAAGCATATCAAAACAAAGGAAAATTAGTAGTATTTTTTTATGGTTTTGGTATTCTTTCTATATAAAAATCCAATTAACAAATTTTCTATTGCGATTAGAGCTATGTTCACCTGTTAAAACATGTTGAGATATGTCTAAGGAACAACCTTTGACGACATGTGGGCCTGTAAGGACTATTAAATCAGAGTGTAAGTGGTCTTCCTATGGAAACATCAAAAACACGATTTTTGATTGGAGACACCTCTAAATCATGTCCAAATTATGTCATTTTGGCGAAAGTTCTTAAATTTACACCTAGAACAAGAATTTGAGCTGACCGACGTATATTTCAAAACTTTTTCAAAATGTGGAAAGGTCTAATGGTCACCCTAAGATTGCATTCTGAGGCAAGTTAATTCAATACGTTCTGGTATGTTTTCCTGCCACCTTTTTTAGCAAGAGGAGTTAAAATTTAACAAGCAGTGGAGCTAGTGTTGAAAATTAACCAGTCGTCTCGCAATACATCAAATATACCTGTACTCAGGCCCGTGCGCAGAAAATTCTCAAGGGGGGGGGGGGGTTGTTTTCAACGTTTATTTCATAAGAAACGTACAGAAACCCTCAACCTTTGAAGATTTTTTCAGAGGCCTGGATCTAGTCTTGTGAACCATACGACTCTGCTCAACAAATTGGGTAAATGTTTGTTATCGAGAAGGAGTCATCAAAAGACACCACTGCATAGTGGTCGGAAGCCCCAAAAACGTGAACTTAATTCACTAGAGGCCAAACCATCGAATATATTCACAGGGTATCTTTGGACGAATTGTTCGTAAGAATATTCCCCACAACCTGATAAAAAACAAAATTAAGCATGGCATACTACGATCAAATTAAAAAATTAACTTTTTATGCTGACGAGGTAGAAAGTTGGTGTCTTCGGCAAAGTTTTAGAAATGCTCATAATAAAGAATTTTGTTGAACTAGTTGAACTTGTAGGATTTAATGTTATCGATTTGCAAAGCGTTTTCTATGGCAACACTATCAAATTTAGTTTTTTTCATCTAACTTTTTCCAATGTGACTTTTCGTGCTCCAGACAAATGTGGAGGCATTAAAACCACATAATATTGTTGAAGACTGTAGTACCTTTATTATGCGTAGTCCGGACATTGACAATAGTGCCTTCAGGTCCATTTTGGTTTGCACCTTTCTCTTTTATACGCAGTTGACCTTAGTGTAAACAAATTTAAAATTCTTCAATCACTCTAAAACGAATGAGTATTTTTACAAGAGGTGTGCGCCGCGCCGCCGATTGCAGGTAAAAATTTTATATGCAGTGTTCAACAATATTTTTACAAAAAAAACAAATACGAAGTTCAAAAATAGTGAATGACTGCTTAGCCGAAATAAATCTAACAAGAATATTTTTACATGCAGTCTTCAACAATAATTTAATTTTTACATGCAGTCTTCAACAATATTATGTGGTTTTAACACATCAAAATTTTTCTGGAATATCGTTTGCACGAAAAGTCACAGCAAAAAAATCTATATTAAAATCAAAATTTAAGGGGTTTGCCTTAGAAAACGCTTTATAAATCGATAACATTAAGTCCTACAAAGCTCAAGTTGTTCAACAAAATTCTTCATATGAGCATTCCTAAAACTTTTTCGAAGACACCAACTTTCTACCTCATCAGTAAAAAAGTTAATTTTTTTAGTTCAATCGTACTAAGTCATGCCTCAATTTAATTTTTATCAGATTGTAGGGAATATTCTTACGAACAATTCCTCCAAAGATACCCTATGAATATGTTCAATGGTTTGGCCTCTAGTGACGTTTTTGGCATTTACGAGCACTGTGCGTTGCCTGCTGGCTCGTGGTGGATTCGGATTGGTTTGTAGTAGGTAGTTGTTAAGCCAACCGACTAAACTTAAACCTCTTGTATCCCGTACTCCTCATCCATCCGGGGCAACAGTTAAGTACTGCTTTAGTAAGGATTGTGTTCTTGCTTATTTTGTTTTGTGTTAATCGTCATGTTTTTATCCATAGCTACATTTCCTTACTTTCTGTCAAACCTTCGCGATATACCTCACCTGCTCAGGTCTGCTGAAAATATCATACCCTGTTGGTACATGAACTGATCCGGGGGTGTCGATCATAAGGCTTTACATCTGTTTACAACCACCTTCGCCGGGTTTCTTATCCTTCTTGGTGCTGGTCGTTCCTATTTATCTGCTAGCTGGTGCTGAGAACTTCTTGGCGGTAGTATTTCACCCTATACCGATGCCCATTTTCGCGATCCATTTCGCTGCCACTCCAACGGAATAATCATCTGCGGTAAAATTTCTCTAGCCAACGATATCCCGATTTTCTCCAGCTTCGTGTTTTTCCTCCTTAACTGCCGTTGCTAGCCCGCTGACCGACATCTGCTGTCTACTCACTACTGTTGCTAATATAGAAGCTTGTCGAAACGTTAACCGATCCTTCAGAGAAGCCGTCCAACTTGACATACATCCCTTTTCAGCCACCCTCGCAAAGTTTCGTCCTTGGTTTCTACATTGACTTGTTTCTAGTGTGACCGAACTCAAATTACATTTTATGTGTCCAAACGGTTTGCAGTATATTTTTTTTTCTGGACAGGAAAATAATAAATTTTTAAAAGTAATTCAAAACGCTCATGGAGGGAGTTTTGACCCCCAAAACCCCCCACGTGCGCACGGGCTTGCCTGTACTAGAGAAGTGTTTAAACGATATGGAAAGAAATCTAAATCAACTGAATGTTGTGTATTTGATTTTGTTGTCTTTGCTCGAAGGGAGCAAGTGTTAGAAAAAGTGAATATTTACCTTATTGCTTTGGTATTTTGCACCAAAGATCTTGTTGTCGGCGCAAGAAATAGCTTCAGAATCCTGGGAACCTTAAGACACACCCTATAGTCGGATAATGTTATGTTCATTTGACTACGATTCCTTACAATGACCCTATACTACGGAATGCCTTGCACAAACGTTGTTAGTTGGGTAGTATTACTTGTAATGGGTTTTACCTTGTGGTTTACCGGCTCTGAACAGAAGTTGTAAATAAACCGCATCTCTGCAAGTTAAAATATAATAATCTATTAAATCGTGCGGTTGGAAACATTGTTAGCAAGCTACAGTGCTGCAGTGTTAGAAACCAATCCAGCAAAAATAACTACCAATTTTCTTCTATTCCACCATGTGGAAAAAAGTAAAATAAATGAATTACTTACAGTAAAAAGCACTTACAAGGCAAACTATATATTATTTACTGCAAACCTCTTCCGGGAAGCTTGTTGCATAATACCCTGCTTCTCGAAACCACGCAACAGAAAAGCAACTCTCCGGTATACTGACTAGTTCTTCTGCCCGTTCGCTGCAGTTGCCGCCCGTCATCTAAACCACAATCATTGCCAGTGTAAATGTATGTTTTCCTTCGGAAATTGAAAACAATAAATTTAAGCCGAGGGAAAACTTTTCTGCTACATTATGTATGTGTCGAAGGAGTACCACTTCCCCGGACCTGACCGAGTGTTACAGGAGAGGAGGGGCTAGAGTCAGCGCTGGGGGGAAAAACCTTGATAGGTCTACTGCATATGGATGAAGTTCGAAAACCAATCCAAAGTGCTGACTATCGGAATATCCGCCGGCACTGCTGCGACTCCAAACGACTTCCATAGCACAGTGGTTAGAGTTTTCCAGTTTTCCACAAGTAGGGTTACTGGGTGGGATAGGTCCCACTGGGCTGGGCTATCACCTCGTTGGCCATTCTGCAGCTGGCGTCAAACTAACCACATTTTTTGTACTTCTTGTTTGAGATGTGCATTAGAATTTTCAGCACTCGTTACTCGTTCCAAGTGGCTCTCGTTTCCATGGACTTCATGGCATTGGGAAGAAGGTTTGGGATACGCTGGCTGGTGGCAAACGGATCGAAGGAGATTTTCCGCTTTTACTCACATCGTGACAGAACTATCAGCTCCGAGTACGAGCAGGATAAACTATTGAACTGAGGTGAAAGTTTGCTCTCGATGCGTTGAAAGAATTTTCTAGAAAAAAATAACTTTTCAACTTTTAACCAGTGAGCTTCTCCCCTCTAACCAGGGTTCTCCCGTTTCCGGCTATCCGTACACCGAAAGTATTGCCTGATTCGACTCTTGATGCTGTGCCGTAATTCAATGGAGCGGGTGTTCAATAAAGACGATTGTTCCTTATTTTTCTGCAAGTCAACGCACATCAGTTCGTGTAGGAGGGGCAAATTCGTTTGCTTTTGAATTTTGTGCACGAAATGCAGCAGGAAGGTTCCGTTCCTGAAGCTACCAAAGACATTGTGTAGAAATGCTGTTTCTTTCCCCCCTTTGCCCGCTCTTTGTTAGTCACCTGGTGTTAGACTACGTCGCTGCAATTTACTACTGCCACAAAACTTTCCGATAGCAAGTTTCGCAATGGCTTAACATTTTTCCGGTGCTTTCTTATCGTGGCACGCTGGAGTTCTATACTTACCGGTTCGGGATGGAAGTGGGATTTGATCCTTCACCCGCGTTCCGTGACAAACGGTGAAATAAACTTTCCGTATCGGTTGCCCGGAACAAGGCGAGAAATATGCTTGGTTTAATCTTTTGCTTTCCCAAGCGCAGTGACACATTCGGTTGCGTCCGAATGGATGATTCGACTTGCTCCGATGTCTTTGTCTCCATTCCGATTTATTTGATATTGCGTTTCGGGTAATCCGAGTGAATTTATGGCGAGAAGTTTTCGCGATTAGATTGGCTTTTCTATTGACACAATTAGCAACAATTAAATTCGTTTTGATTGTGCTACCGAAAATAAGACCGGAGCCAATGTTTTCCGAATTTCTCTCGTTCAACTACATCAATTTCTCCGGTTCTTGTAAGAGGACGGATACTTCTAAAGTACTGAATTTCTATCGGGTTCTTCCGGTGTTCATGCTGGCTGCTCCTGCTGCCTGCTACTCCTGTTGACCAAAGAGAAGCGTTATGATCCTTTATTGGAACTTCCATAATAACTGCGGCGACGAAAAACTGGATTCATTGCGCCCTGCATACCGGAAGACGCCTGTATGCTGCTTTCCTCTTCCTGTTAGCTCTGGTGAAGAGCAGTGCTCGTTTGGCTCATTCCCCACAGCAAGAGTGGCTTGTGATATTGATTACTTTGCCGTTAGCTGAGTAAGTGAATTTCTACCCTCATCAAAATTGACAAAACTATTCGCAAACGGGAACCGTTTAAACCCGTAGTAAACGGTACAGACAAGTGGTGCGCATTATACTGTAGCGGGCCAAATGGCCGTTTACGGTTTCCGTCTACCAAAACGCTCCTCAGGACGTTTTAAACGAGTAGCTTTAGCGCCACCCCCGGGACCACTCGTCAGATTAGAATTGCCCAGCATGAAACCTAACCTCAGGGCAGGTTATAGAAATTGATCCCGAAATGGCGCAAAGGAACGGTAGGTAAACACAAAATGTGAAAAGATGCACTCCGTTTCGCGTATAGATGGAGCCACTACTATGTTTAGCAAAGACGCAAGAGAAATGATCGTTATACCAACTCGAAAGCTCATGCACTAAAAAAACGATCAGTTATCATCACAGGCAGAACTCAGTCGAACACTCTTTCCCTCTCGCTTCGTAAGTAGTAGTGGGGACTAATTCCCGATAGCCCATCGGAGTAAAACAAACACAAAGAAAATTCAAATCTACGGAAACGACGCGAAACGTGAGAAATCTTCTCGAACCAAATTCACTACACGGGAAAGCTAATCAACATAAAAAATACAAACATTTCAGGTAACACTAACTAACAGGAAAACATTTTATTGGACGGATTAAAATACGGCATTTTATTCTTAACCTATGTTTTATATATTCATTTAACTGTACATTTTTCCGGTTCCTTCCCTCTCTTTCTAGCTTTCCTCTTTTCCTTCTACCTAAGTGCGGTCAAAATTTCTGCTAGCGGATAAAGCTGCGCTGAGCAGTACAAATGCGCGCCCGGCTTTAGCTTTCGAGCGGCAAAGAAAGCTTTCGAAGGTTTGAGTTTTATGTGTGTTGGATCTACGTGCACGGATCAATGATCTATTTTTACTCACATGTGTTATTTCAGGAACAGCATCGATCTAGTAGAGCTGCATCTCAGCTGGGTGCCGACTGGTATTGCGGCTTCGGCACCGACTTCCTATCGCAAACCTATTCAGCGATGGCGACGAACGGCGTCTACAATGGCGTCGCAATGATGACGCTAATTAGGCCTTTGCCTACTGGGTGTTGAATTCGGCCAACTTTCCGACGATGAAGATGGCCGTCGCTCTAACGAAGCGCGTTGATGATTTTGCAGCTTCCTTCCGACCTTTTGCCAAAAGCGTCGGGAACTTTCGAAGCCGGAACGTGGGGTCAGCAGGGTGGTAAACGAGACGGGCGGTGTGCCGAGCGTATGCGTCGCTAGAACGCGGATGGCGGAAAATCTCCAAACTTTTGCAATAAAAGAAAAGAAGCCGTCGATCGGCTATTCGACGCTTTGAAGCTTTTTATCACACAACTCAATTATTTAATCTTACCTTCTTTTCACACACAAGTTCGCACGAAATGTAGCGAATTCAAATTTGTATTTCTGACCGCACAATTCACTGACCGCACTAGCTATGCCTATCGGAAAGGAACTTTTTTAATAATTTTAATCCTAAAAGAACTTCTCACATTTTTAACAAACTACCTTTTAAAACACACCGCGATACTAAAAAAGAACTTCACACTGCTGCCTCTTCCACGATCAGGATCGAAATGGACGAGTTGCAGTTCTGTAGATCCTCAGATAGGCGTCAAGTGATTCGAGTATTCGTAGTCGGAAGTACGTATTTTTACAAATACTACTCTTTCGACAACCATTTCTCTCGCTTGAATTTTAAGAATACTCTTTCCTCTTAACACATTCGTATCTATCCATTTCATTCTAATGCGCATTTGGGTTTCGGTGAGACGGAATATTTTGAAAGTTCATCCGAAATAGGCTAAAATTGCATGCAAGGGAATATTTGTACACAAGCGTCTGAATATTTCTTGATGTGATGCGTTTTGGCATAGTGAGCGTAGTGAACGAATAATGACAAAAATTACGAAAAAGGTGAACATGCTACATCATCCCCTACTAATTGTACGAAAATTTGATTGAATTGCAAAATTCAATCAAATTTTCGTAGGGTTTAATTTTACTGAATTGAAAAATTTGGCTATTGAAATGAAATTCCAAAATAAATATGACAAGCAAACTCATTCAAACATCAACACGCAACAAAAAACATTCATTCAACAATTATAAAAACATTACTTTACTGAAATTTATGAAAATTCCAGAAAATAACAATACTAGAACATTGTTTTCACTTCAGCAACGAATTAGCCGAACCACTGAAAACAATAATCTGTAAAATAACCCGCGACTTGTGGATCCAGAATCATGATCTACTCCAGAATAAATTCCGAATTAATGATCATGTACGTTTTCCACATTATAAACGATAAAAATAATCCTGCAAATCCTGAATAACGATCACTCCAGAATTAATCCCGAAATTCTGATCGTATTCACTCTCCACAATAATAAACCTGTGAATCCTGAATGGCAATCCCTCCAGAGTATACTCCGAAACTCTGATTGCATTCATTTTCCACAATAAATTCGTCTTGCGCTATGAAAAACCCTCCAGAAATAATAATCCGAAATACTGTTTATCATAAACACAAAACGTCAAATCGAAAATATTATATTTTCGACGAAACTAACAATACCAATTTACTTCTCAATCACTCACACGCATACTGGGAGCAAATCGTCACTCACTCCCGTAACTCATTCACTCCTAGTGCATTGCCAACAAAACGGAACAAAAATGAAAAACAAATGTCAAAGTGAACTACAGTGATGGCGGCTTTGTTTATTTTTGTAGTACCCGGACTGTTGCGGAATGGTTTTCCGTAAATTTTCGTCGGAAAACCACGGAAAATCCAGCCGAAAACTTAGGGAAGTATTTTTTATTTATGTGTCGTGTCGTTGTTTTGCTCATTTGAGCAATTATTTTCCAGGAACCCGGCGATTTTTCCTCTGTGTTTTCAGGTAACTTGCCGGAAATTGTTCTACCGATGGTTAAAATGCGAATACATCTACTACAAAAAACGTAACATGCAACCAAATAATCATGGACAAAAATAAATACAACGGAGAGAAAATATTGATAAAAAAACTGAAGAGAAGAGATACTAAATTGAAGGCATGCAAATGATTTGGATAAAAAATAAGAAGAAGAACAATGAATTAATCGTGAGTCTTTGAACAATTAACTAACAGAAACTTAAACTAACAATACATTTAACGTAGGGCGTTAGGCGCGTACTAATCACTAATTTACAGTATTTACATGGGGAAGCAAGTCCTCTTTGTTGATTGATTATTTCTTCTCCGTTTGGGTTTTTTGATGGATTTTTTTTTAAATTTCTTAGTTGCTTTAGATGAAGTAAACATAGCTCGAAATCCATCTCGTGAGGTCTGATCACGTTTTACTGTGATCGAAGAAGGCCAGCAAGTTTCCTAGAGAATGACTCCAAGAATCGACTTTTGATGGCTTCAGAGTCGTGCTCATTCTCGCTCTTATAGGAAACATATACGTTTTTGTTTTTCGAAGTCATCGCCAGGCTCACTTTAAACATTCGTTTGTTAACTACTGTTGACAGGTCATCGCCTTGGCTCGTTCTTATCATTCATCAATCCTACTACTTGCTTGAAATCAACGCACAGATTCCTCTTTGGCTATCTCAAAGCAAATGATTCAAGTAGTATTCGTGGGTTTCCTTTCTTGAAGTGTTTTTTGAAGTTCTTGTCTCTCACGATACATAGCTTGGAAATGAATGGGTGGTGTTGTTCTTTATTGTTCAATAATGACCCCGGAGGTGTTTTATTATGACGTGCATGTAGTTACTCCGTAGAGCTTCATAGCTGGAAGAAGTGGGTCTTATTTTACAACACGATTTCAATACTGACCCGAAGGTGTTTTCTTTGGAAGTGTAATGTGGTCACTCCGTAGAGCTACATAGCTGGAAATCGTTGGGTGTTGTTATTGTACAACACAGTTTCAGTATTGACCTTGAGGTATTTTGTTATGAAACGGATTCATTTTGTCACTCCGAAGAGTTTCATAGCTGAGAATAGGGTGTTGTTACTTCATAACAATGTTTCAGTATTGACCCGAAGGTGTTTTTTTATGAAACGAGTTCATTTTGTCACTCCGAAGACTTTCATAGCTGAGAATGTTTTTACTTCTTGGGCAAATGCATCTTCTTCAGGTGGTTCCCGTAGAAGACGCCAAGTCGCTTCCCAGTCGAATCTTCAAGCTCGTAGCAGTGTTTTCCTAATATTTTCCTGACTACGGCGAGTTCATACTTTGGGGCTAACTTTGCACAGAAACCTTTCCCTTTGTCTGAAAGCGCAAAGTTTCGCTTCAAAACAGTCTCCCCGAGAGCATAGGTGGGACAATCTGAGTTTGACCGAAGGTTGTATTGCTTTTTATGACGATCATAAGCCTTCGTTAATTGTTCTTTTATTTCGTCGAACAATTTTTTTCTTCTTTTCTGTGCTTCGTCATTCTGCATTGGACCTGCGGTTGGCTGATCCCGTATTTTCTGGTATTCAAAACCATCAGACACCCTTTCTCGACCAAAGACTACAAAATACGGCGAATATTTCGTCGATTCGTGAACCGCATTCCGGATTGCACATGCAATCGTTTGCAGATCGTCTGCCCAATCTTTGTGCTGCTTTATCGTGGCTCGAATCGCTGTTGTTATTACCCTATTCGCTCGCTCAGTGTTGTTTACCTGAGGGTGGTAAGCCGGTGTAAGCCAGTGGTTCACGTTGAAGTCTGCCAACAGATCGCGAAAGATTTTCGACGTGAACTGAGTACCGTTGTCTGTTAGAATCACTTCTGGTACGCCGAAGAGTAAGAAGATCATATTCTTGACAAAATCGACAAGCGAATTCGCCTTTGCTTCTCGAAATGGCTGTATCAGGACGAATTTGCTAAAAACATCGGTGGCAACCAGCAGACACGTGTGTCTACCCTTTCCCGATGCTGGAAGCGGCCCTACATAATCCAGCGTAACGAACTGCCAAGGATACTCAACGAACTCTTTCTGCATTCCCATCGGAGGGGTTGCGTTGATGTTACTGGCTTTTGAGGTCTGGCATTTAACGCATTCGCGACAGAATTTTTTTACCTCTTCAGCCATTCCTGGCCAGGTGTAGCGACGCTTCAGTGCCTGCAGCGTCTTTTCTACTCCTAAGTGCGCAATATCATGCTCGGTCTGAATGATTGGTACCCTCTCTTCTTTTCTCGGGAACATTTTCCATCGGAATCGTGGATCGTCGACACGGCTTTCACTTTTAACGTAACGGTAGATTACGTTGTCCGTTATTCGGTATTCGGCGAACTTCGCTGGATTCGCTTTAATCTGTTCTACCAGTTCTTCGTATTCGTCATCCTGGGACGTTAGATCGAGGAGATTGATGGACCTTGAAAGGCAATCGGCGGTAATGTTGCAAGCTCCTTTCCTATACTCCAGCTGTATGTCGTATGACTGTATTTTTAGCGCCCATCGGAGGAGTTTTGAATTTCCGGACTCAACTCCGATGGTAAACAGCCATAAGAGGCTTCGTGCGTCCGTGACTACTTTGAAGCGCGACCCCTCTACATAATGTCGGAAGTTCTCTATCGCGAGCAGCACTCCGAGGCATTCCTTCTCGACACTTGAATACGCTCGTTGCGTTCTACTGAGCTTTTTGCTGTAATATGCAATCACCCGTGTTTCCCCGTCGATGCTCTGGACTAATGCTGCTCCAACGGCTGTGTCGGACGCATCTGATTCGATGGTGAAAGGCTGGTTGAAGTCCGGATTTGCCAGTATCGGTGCCGACGTTAGAACTGATTTGAGCTCTGTAAATGCCAGTTCCGCTTCTTCGGTCCACTCGAGTTTCTTTTTGGACTTTTTCAGCAGGTCGGTTATCGGCACGGTAATCCGACTATAGTTTTTTATAAACCGCTGATAAAATCCGGCTAATCCCAGCAGTCGTCTTACGTCCTTGACGTTCTTCGGTCTCGCATAGTCCAAAATCGGTGCGATTCTGGAACTATCGATTGCTACACCTCTTTCTGTCAGCAAATATCCGAGATATTTAATTTGCTTCCGGCAAAATTTTGACTTTTCTAATGAAACAGTCAAATTTGCATTTCGCAATCTCTCGGCTACAATCCGCAAGAGACGAAAATGTTCGCTCAACGTCTTGGTCGCAATAACGATATCGTCCAGGTAGACAAATACCGCTGGCATGAGATCGAAGCCAATCACCTTGTCCATTAGTCGGCACATAGTGAAAGGCGCATTGGTTACTCCAAATGGACAGACCTTGAACCGGAACAGGCCCTTCGAGGTCCTGAAAGCGGTCAGATTCTTACACTCTTCCTTCAGCGGAATTTGAAAGTACGCATCTTTCAAATCGATGATGGAAAAGAACTTCGCGTGTTCTAGTCTGCCGAAAATCTCTAGCATGTTCCGGATTGGGTACTGGTCCTTCACCGTCATCGCATTCAGCCTTCTGGAATCGAGACAAACTCGTATTTTCCCGTTCGACTTCCTCACGGGCACCAGCGGGTTTGTCCATTCACTGTAGCATTCCTCTATCACATCCATTTTCCGAAATCGCTCAATCTCAGCATCTATTTCCTTTTGTATGCTAGGAGAGCAGCGATACGTTGGCTGGTTCCGAGGTTTCGCCCCCTCCTTCAAAACGATTTCGTGCTCGATCATATTGGTTCGACCGAGTTTTTCGCTGGATGTGAATGCAAAGTCCTTCACAACTTTCACCAATTCTCGACGTTCGTTAGGTGTCAATTCGTGCTCCACCTCGATCGAATCCTCAGTTGGGACCTGGGCGTTATCCGGTACGTCGAATGTGGGAACGTCCAGCGTTATATCCTCGCCTGTTAGCGGTAGAGGTGGTAACGTGCCTAACGGCTCTAACGTAAAAGCGATGAGCTCGTTAACGTTACCGAAATCACCTACTGGTTCTGGTCCGTGTCCCAGGTCGGCCATAGGAGTAATGCCAAAACTTTTCCAGAAATTACAACCTAATATTGGTTTTGAAATTTCGGGAACTACGACGGTCGGAACTACTCTCGTGACACCTTTGAAAGTGTACGGGATGTTTAAATAACCCAGACAATTATACTGGGTGTTGTCGGCCGTGCACACTCGCAGCTTTGTTGGCTGAAGCTTCAATCCGTATTTCTCAGAGAGCTCCAACGAATTAATTACAGATATGCCTGCACCGGAATCCAACAACGCTGTTATTTCGCTGTCAAAAACGTTCACTCGCAAATATGGACACTTTCTTGTTTCGATTTGAATCGTGTGGACACGATTAATTGGGTCGTAACCGAGTTTAATGGGAACTTTGCCGTTTGTAGGGATGACCGTGTTCCCCGGCGTACACCCCCTTAATGGTTTCCCTGGTTCTGACTGGGTTGTATTCGAGCAGTTGCAGCACAATGTGTGCAAGTGCGAATCGTCCTCCCCAGTTCTCCGCAACCATAACAGAACACCCTTCTGGTCTCTCTGCAGTCCCGCCAATTGTGACCGGATTTCCTGCAGTTCCAACAGATATTTAGCTGGGTGTGCTCTGCATTTTGAAGATTCGTCGCGTTCCTTTTATCTGCTGACGGTCTCCAATTTTTCGCTTCCGCTCTTGGATTGATTGCGTCGATCGCTTGCGGGGTGTCACTGTCGCACTCTGACTGCTCACAATCCACGTGATTAACCATCCGCTGTATTCGAGCATCCGGCTGTTGAAGATTGAAGTCGGCTGCATCGATGCCGTGATTCAGTCGAATCAGATGGTCAAGATCTCGCACCGGAACGATCGAAATTTTCGAACGGTAGTGCTGTCGCATATTGTCCCATACTACTTCGAACTTTCGTCTGCGTGAGAGGGGTCTTGATAACAGTTTGTTCAACCTCTCTATTTCTGTCACGAACGCAATGAACGGCTCTCCTCTGTGCTGCTTGCGTTCCTGGATTTTCTGCCGAATTCCCTGGTCCTGATTCGGGTTGCCAAACCGATATCGTATCCTCTCCTCGAAATCGTTCCAGTTCTCAAATTCGTCGACGTACGTAAAGAACCAGTCCGAAGCTTGTCCTTCCAAAATGAGATGAATGTCACGCAGTAGACTCCTGTCTGACACTCCCTCACGTCCGGCGATCTTTTTCAGTTTATATAGGAAGTTCTCCACCGAAACGGATTTAGTATCACCTGAAAAAAATAATTTCCAGTGTTCTATTCTCCGGTAGTGTCGAGGTTCGCGATTCTCTCGCAAGATTCCGCCTTGACGCGCCATCCTTCCATGGCTTGCTCGGTCACTGTATTCTCCCGAACCGTACCAATCATCGCTGACCTCTCTATAGTTCTGCCTATGACATCTGCCTTGCCAGTCTGTCGCCCTATGTCTTCGAAAATCTTCCTCCGATTCAACTTCGCTACTTTCTTCGGTTCGTTGAGTCGGCAGTCCGCTGATCCTACGATTTAGCGTCTCATCCGGGTATTGTCGTTCCGTCCTGGCGACATGCCCTGCCTGTAGCTGAACTGATCTTCTCCTCTCCGGCTCGTTGTTACCGTGTTCTGATCCGGTTGCATTCATTCTAGGATATATATTATTGGCTGCTTCCATCTTACACTGGATTAACTGCGATTCGAGTTGGTTGATGCGTTTCAGGAGTTCTTCAATCGACGGTTGCACCGCTGTCGACTCACTATTTTGCCGATTTGTAGTTTTAGCCGGTGTCTGGTTGGTTTTCTGGATCGCTCCAAAGCTTTTATCCAGTGTTAATTCCCGGTTAAAGCCTTTAGGGTTCTCCAGGTCAGCCTCAAGTTCTTGTTTGTCCTCACCTCCTACGGCTTCGCTCTCATTCCCGTCATATTCGGGGAGTGTTTGAAGCTTATTGGTAGCTTTCTGAAGCAATTCATGAATGTACTTCAGAAGCTCTTGGCGCGCTCTTTCTCCACTCTCGTTTGTAGCCTCACCTCGATGTACCCGCAAATCATAGTGTCTAAGACGAGACACCAACTTGGGACTCGATCCATCCTGCAGCGACACATCTATTTGGTGTAGCCGACTCCTAATGACGTCAATTTCCTGCTCGAATCTGTATGGGGGGCGATACTCCCTTCCCTCCTTCTGGTCTTCCTGGAATAGTCGTCGTAATAACCGTAGTTTTGACGACGTGTCTTTTTGCCGCTCCTCTAACTGATTCCGAAGCAATAGTTCGTAATCCACTTCTTCATTCGACAAGTGTTCCGCATATGGAAATTTCAAAGCCATTTTCAAATGTTAAATTCAACAATCAGTAATTCAAATCAAGTTCACTCACCAACTTCACTGCCTTATTTTTATTAAGTTAAAAAAATTAATGTGTACCAATAAATTTAAGGTTATCATAGAAGAATATATGTACAGAAACTAGAAATAATAAATTTTTGTAACTTAAGTATATTCAGGACGCATGTACAAATATAAAAAAACAGAAGAATAAACGTTATAAAAATGCCCAATTTTGTTTTTGATTTCAACAAATCCGAAAAAAAATTACCCGAAATCGTTATGTATTTTTTGAGAAAATGCAGTTCCCAAAAACACAACTAAAAAAATTCCAACACTAGATTAACTCAAGATGCAAATTGCATTACATGAGTCCGCAAAATTTTAGCCTTTTTAAAGTTGGATGCCAAAATGTGATGCGCGCAACAGGAAAAAAATTACCCCAAAATTTACGTTGGGCGCCAAAATGTGATGCGCGCAACAGGAAAAAAATTACCCCAAAATTTACGTTGGGCGCCAAAATGTAGCGGGCCAAATGGCCGTTTACGGTTTCCGTCTACCAAAACGCTCCTCAGGACGTTTTAAACGAGTAGCTTTAGCGCCACCCCCGAAGAGGACCACTCGTCAGATTAGAATTGCCCAGCATGAAACCTAACCTCAGGGCAGGTTATAGAAATTGATCCCGAAATGGCGCAAAGGAACGGTAGGTAAACACAAAATGTGAAAAGATGCACTCCGTTTCGCGTATAGATGGAGCCACTACTATGTTTAGCAAAGACGCAAGAGAAATGATCGTTATACCAACTCGAAAGCTCATGCACTAAAAAAACGATCAGTTATCATCACAGGCAGAACTCAGTCGAACACTCTTTCCCTCTCGCTTCGTAAGTAGTAGTGGGGACTAATTCCCGATAGCCCATCGGAGTAAAACAAACACAAAGAAAATTCAAATCTACGGAAACGACGCGAAACGTGAGAAATCTTCTCGAACCAAATTCACTACACGGGAAAGCTAATCAACATAAAAAATACAAACATTTCAGGTAACACTAACTAACAGGAAAACATTTTATTGGACGGATTAAAATACGGCATTTTATTCTTAACCTATGTTTTATATATTCATTTAACTGTACATTTTTCCGGTTCCTTCCCTCTCTTTCTAGCTTTCCTCTTTTCCTTCTACCTAAGTGCGGTCAAAATTTCTGCTAGCGGATAAAGCTGCGCTGAGCAGTACAAATGCGCGCCCGGCTTTAGCTTTCGAGCGGCAAAGAAAGCTTTCGAAGGTTTGAGTTTTATGTGTGTTGGATCTACGTGCACGGATCAATGATCTATTTTTACTCACATGTGTTATTTCAGGAACAGCATCGATCTAGTAGAGCTGCATCTCAGCTGGGTGCCGACTGGTATTGCGGCTTCGGCACCGACTTCCTATCGCAAACCTATTCAGCGATGGCGACGAACGGCGTCTACAATGGCGTCGCAATGATGACGCTAATTAGGCCTTTGCCTACTGGGTGTTGAATTCGGCCAACTTTCCGACGATGAAGATGGCCGTCGCTCTAACGAAGCGCGTTGATGATTTTGCAGCTTCCTTCCGACCTTTTGCCAAAAGCGTCGGGAACTTTCGAAGCCGGAACGTGGGGTCAGCAGGGTGGTAAACGAGACGGGCGGTGTGCCGAGCGTATGCGTCGCTAGAACGCGGATGGCGGAAAATCTCCAAACTTTTGCAATAAAAGAAAAGAAGCCGTCGATTGGCTATTCGACGCTTTGAAGCTTTTTATCACACAACTCAATTATTTAATCTTACCTTCTTTTCACACACAAGTTCGCACGAAATGTAGCGAATTCAAATTTGTATTTCTGACCGCACAATTCACTGACCGCACTAGCTATGCCTATCGGAAAGGAACTTTTTTAATAATTTTAATCCTAAAAGAACTTCTCACATTTTTAACAAACTACCTTTTAAAACACACCGCGATACTAAAAAAGAACTTCACACTGCTGCCTCTTCCACGATCAGGATCGAAATGGACGAGTTGCAGTTCTGTAGATCCTCAGATAGGCGTCAAGTGATTCGAGTATTCGTAGTCGGAAGTACGTATTTTTACAAATACTACTCTTTCGACAACCATTTCTCTCGCTTGAATTTTAAGAATACTCTTTCCTCTTAACACATTCGTATCTATCCATTTCATTCTAATGCGCATTTGGGTTTCGGTGAGACGGAATATTTTGAAAGTTCATCCGAAATAGGCTAAAATTGCATGCAAGGGAATATTTGTACACAAGCGTCTGAATATTTCTTGATGTGATGCGTTTTGGCATAGTGAGCGTAGTGAACGAATAATGACAAAAATTACGAAAAAGGTGAACATGCTACAATACTTTGCCAAAACAAAGCACTCAACGGTGAATATGAGTAAGTTTAATAAAATTTTAACCATGCCAAATAAGGAATCTGACGAGTTACAACGGGAGGGAAAAGAGTATGAAAGCTGGAAGTGTCGTGTAAAACCGTGAATTGAGCTAAAAAACGAGCCGAACTGTCGACTTTCAAGAAAGTTGTGAACAGGGTTGCCAAAATTAAATCTGTATTTTTGTCCTACAAAATCTTTTCATCTGTATTTACTCCTCGAAAAATCTGTGTCGATATCTGTATCGAATCAGTTGAGTCGTTTAACCTTTTGCTTTAATAAATAATATAAAATAATAATAAATAAATAAATAATTTAAAAAATTCGATTTGCGAACATTTTTGGATCGGAAAATGTATGTATGTAAATCTTTCAAAAAAAATTTGATTAACAAAATGTGGAACTGAAAATTGTCAGCGCCAGTTGAAATTCCATTTCATGATATTACAGGTTATGTTACAGAAAATTTTCGACTGTACGTGTTGCTTATCAATCATATGACAACCATTTGATATGATTAAGCACACTGTAACTTCTTCGAAAAAGAAACGAATTCTAACATATAAATAAATCAAACACGTGCGTATATAATCCAATCCACAAGATGTTCATGGTACACTGACCTAGATATCAAAATGGGTGCGAAAACGCTTCTAGAATGTTCTGAAAACTCAACTCCCTTTCAAATGGCTATATAGAAGCTTCCAAAACAAACATGATCCTAAGTTGCTGCAAAATTGTTTGCTGACATTTTGAATCGGTTCGGCGAGAAAGCAGGCCATCATAAAAAAAGTCCCAACAGCGCTATAACTGAGAAAACAATATTTCAGTACCCCATCTCACATCCGCATTTTTCCAAACAGACGCTACCCTCTTATATACAAATAACCCCCGCGTATTGTGCAAAAAAAAAATGTATCCGAATGAAATATGCTCCATTCTATTCCCCATCTGCGTTTCCGCAGTACCCATCGAACCGCGAAATACGTCACCCGCTTGCGACCTACTTAACCGCGGAATTGAAGCCACTTTGCAAACCGTTGCGAGTGAGGCAAACAACTACCGTCCTATAATCGACAAGCTCCAGCAGCGTATCACTTCACTTTTAATGGCTTTCCGATGCCAATTACCAACTGACTGACGCAGGAAATGCGGTGCAAAAATGTGCTATTTTGTGATTTTAGAATGCTTTCTCCCCGGTCCGGATTCGAATCTCCCAATCGACGGACCCACAGGAGTGGATATTTATGTACACATATAGGGATACGTAACAACAATTTGTGTGAACGAAACGCAAAATGGAAGGTACGCTTGTGGGAAGGGTGGGTAAACATTGGACCCACTTCGTTTGGATATGGCACTTCGAATTTGCCAGTTCCTTCGAGTTTTTAAATGCATAATCTCTTTTAATTGCTCCCAACACAGGCAGCAGTGTGGAATGGTATTTTATTGCCAGTCCGTTGGTCATAAAGGTAGGGTTGAAGTTTTATGTGTTGAACCCTTCTTTAGTTTATGTTTGTGTAGTTAATACGATACTATCCATTGTGGATGGGAATACTAATATCGTTACCTAGGGATAATTTTCCTAAGAAGTAGTATTTTAGACCAATCAATAGAGTGACTTAAAGTAAAGCTCTGAATCGGTACGGATGTTTTTGTGCGGTACAGTTTTACTGGTGGTTAGTTCTTTTGACAGAATTTATATTTCTCTTGAAAGTTAATAAAAGTTGATGTTTTCTCGAATTGCCACACGATGGAAGAGAAAAAGAGAGATTAATTCTGCAAATCTTTATATAGGGTTACTGTGCTCTAATTCATCTTAGCACCTCTATTCATCTCACCCATTTGAACACATTAGTTAGAGCAGCATCTGCTATCTCTATTTAACGCATTAGGTCATATGGTAGGATGAATAAGGGTGCGTCGTACTCAACTTTTCGCTTCGCTCAAACGCGAATATTTTACATTTTCCTAACTAGATCTTTTATGGAACTGTTTCTTAGGAACGAAGGAAAGATGTCAATACATATAAAAGCGTAATCCAATCACTGTAAGCCGAGTTATCAGCGAAATAATGTGACAACTTGACTAATGAGATGAATAAGGGCTCGTCTACCCTATAAAAGTCAATGTTTGTATGTATATGATTAATGGACTCCCAAACGGCTTAACCGATTGGCCTCAAAATTTGTACATAGTAAGCATTTGTTATGGAGTGTGTTTCTGTGCTATTGGTTGGGAATTATCTGCCCACCAGATGGCGCTTCGAAACAAATTGTCTTTTCCTTCTATTTCGTTGAAAATCGCAGCAACGCGCGATGGGTATTAGTTGGTAAGTAATAAAAATCCAGCATAATGGAACAAGCACGTAGCCAGAAAAAAGTTTCGGGAAGAGCCCAAAAGTTTAGAAAAAAAATTGGTTTTCAAAAAATATGCCAGAAATGATGTTTCGATATACACTGAATTTTTATCAGACTTTTCATAGCGTTTTTGATGCTAAATGCGATACCACGCTTCGATAAATGGTATTACCATCATTCGTAGTTAGCTGTTCGGATATAACAGTGTTTTTACTCTGGGGCTATGCAACAAAACCGTTATACTAGAAAGACAGTATTGTATCCTGGTTGTATTGTATTGTGTCCTGGTTGTATTGTATCTGTGCTAGTAGCAAACTGTGCATGGTCCAAGATAACGAAGCATAAAATTCACCAAATGAATTCCTGCAGATAAAAATTATTATGCCAAATTTTCGTTATACCCGGAGCACCGCGGTGTTGCTAAAAGTACGAGCAACTAAGTATATTAAAATTCGTTCACTCCTGCCCAATGATAACCATACGAAAGGGATTGCAAAGCGTCACAATTGGTCATTAGATTCGCGAACAGCGAACGAACAGTGAAGCTCGAACGTTCATCAGATGGCAACGCTTTCATTCAAAAAAAATTTATTGGAGAAGTGTATTAGAGGTCATACTAGGAATTTGATATAATATTAGAATAACAGCGTGAATATAACAAAATTTACGATTATCAGATGTCCAATAACTTGAGCTTGTGCGACCTCCCTGAATTCCAACTCCGTTGTTGACCCAAACTGAACTGGAATTGTACAGAAAATCAATAGACGGTAATGCCTGGGAAAAAAACAAATCATCATTCAATGCACAACTCCAAGTGGTTTATTGATCAATACTGGCAATGGCTAGATCCGTACGCAAATCGAAGCAGGAAAGAGAAGGAATGTTAGTCCGACGCTTCTTATTCCTAGAGACCGTATGAACTAAAGCGCACTCTACATGTTTCTCATGAGGAGGGAAATTGAAAATAGGATTAGCTATTCGATTAAAAATTGTGCTGGAATTCGCGCACGATTCAAGATTTTAGGAGTCTCTGGCCACCAGGGGACTTTTTAGGTAACTAACAATACACTTTAGGAAATTCACAACAACGAGAAAATTGTCCTTCAATCCGAGACCCGACGGTTTCCCTTCAGTGTTTTTGAAAAGTTATATCGACGTTTTAGTGGCACCGCTTCCTCACATCTTTACACGGAAAACATCCGTTCATAAATTCATGAACAAAAGGTCACGATTTCGTGAACTGAACCATTTACGAAAACCGTGACCAAGTTCCTGAAATAATGAATAAGGAAATAAAACTATTTGTGTTTCCTAAAAACCAATTCGACCCGAATATATACATGGCGTTACATTAGAATGTTTGGTTGGGTTACTGTTGTTATTCCCTGGATATGTTTAGTTTTTGTAGTGATTCTTGTTCATGATTTGGTAATACACAGTCGACAGTCAAACGTTGCTCACGAATTCAAGAGCTTATTCGCGATTCTTGTGAAGTCAAATGACGTTAGCGGGATTAAAGTTCATGATTTCAAAATCTTAGTTGCAATGTTCGTAATTTCCATTCACGTTATCGTGATATTTTGGTCATGGGTAGAGTGATTCATTTTCATGATTTCAGGATCTTTGTCACGATTTTAAATATTTTGTCACGAGTTGTGTGATTTAAGTTCATGATTTCAGGATCTTAGTCACGATTTTCCTATTTTCTGTTCATGTTATCATGATATTTTATTTTAGAGCTTACTTTCAAAGAGTAATGTAACTAATGTCCATGATATCAGCAGTTTTATCATGGTATTCGTAAATTCTCTTCGTCTTATCGTGATGTAATATTTTGCTGGTTACTAATGTTTTTTTTACTCGGAATAACGTGACAATATGAACTGGATCATAAAATAAGACTCATTCGCGATATCAGGTTCTGTGAACTAGATCGCGTACACTATTTTGGGTTCTCAGTGCAGTTTTCGTTTTCTGTTCGGACATCACAATGAACCTTATCATATCTACTGATCGTACCTATAACTGGTCGCTAGCAGCTGGGTATTTCATAAAAAAGTGCATTGAACAAAAATGATTCCACGAATAATATTCCAACTTTTGTGATAGAGTTCACGTAAAAATTTCATTACCATGTTGCATGAAATTGTAAATGATTAGGGATATCTTCCAAAGTTCTTATATAGGAAGGTCCAAACATGCATCAAAACGAAAACTGCCGCTGCGCTCGTATGCGTGACAGTTTCTATGGGCGAATGGTAGCGTCTACGTCATCAATACCACGTTTTATAGGCTGTCTCTGTTCACTACCACTAACAGTTTTGACGCACGCTAAGACTTTGTTTAGAGGGACTTTGGATATCTTCTAAATATCACAAGCACGCAAAAAGATATTAAATAGATCGTAAATCATGTACTAGGAATCATGAATCAGTTCACGAATACATGAATAATATTTTATGATTTCGTGAACTTTTTCACGAAAACGAATGAGAAGTTGTGACTATTAAACTTGATATCATGAACCAGTTCACGAATACATGAATAATATTTGATGATTATGTGAACCATTTCACGAGCACGGATATTGGATCGTAACTAATATATTAGGAATCATGAACCAGTTCACAAATACGTGAATATTATTTTATGATGTTGTGAAATATTTCACGAAAACGTGAACTATTTTGCGAGCATGGATATTGGATCGTAACTAATATATTAGGAATCATGAACCAGTTCACGAATGCATGAATAATATTTGATGATTATGTAAACCATTTCACGAGCACGGATATTGGATCGTAACTAATATATTAGGGATCATGAATTAGTTCACGAGGATTGAATGGATTCATGAACAAAATTCCGAATTTCGTGCAATAGTTCACGAAAAAATAGCCATAATATTTTGATTTTGTGAACTATTGTTCCTATAACTATGAAAAAATCATGAGTCAACCTTTGGTTTTATGAATAATGTTCATAAAGTTGTGAACTACCCAAGTAACAATTGAAGTTTTATAGCAATCTAAGTTTTATCAGTGGCTATAAAACTACCATAAAACCTCAATTGTTACTACCCTTGGCGGAAACCGTGACTGAAGATCATAAAACAAAATCAAATATTTCCACTAATGAAGGCGTTATGCGGGCGTTACTGAAGGGATTTATAAAAGCCATGATTTTTGGTCACGGTCCTGTTTTCGTAACGTAAAAACGTGATTGTTTCAGAATTCATGGCACTTTATTCATGATTATGGGGACAATTTTTTTCCGTGTAGAGCATCTACTGTCAGTGTCATTTTTCCATCATGCTGGAAGTTGGCGAACATGTTCCCAGTCGATAAAAAGGGAAATAAGCAAGACGTCAACAATAACCATGATCTATTTCAATTCTGTCTTACAGATCGAGAAATTAGGATTGTCATTGGAGATTTATTTCATCGTCAGGAGTACCCAGGGAAGTCACTTGGGACCATTGATGTTTCTGTTTTACTTCAACGACGTCCATCTAGTTCTGAAAACTCCACGACTGTCCGTCGCAGACAATCTCAAAGTGTTTCTTCTCATCCGCTGTACTGCAGATTGTAGATTACTCCAGCAGCAGTTTTAAACATTCACCAATTGGTGTAGCACGAACCACATGTGTGTAAATGCGAAGAAGATCTCGGTGATCTTATTCTCTCAGAAAAAAGAACCGGTTTGTTTTAACGTCTACTGGATACAGAAATTGATCGCGTTAGTCATGTGAAGCATCTAGGAAAATTCAAAACTTACATTTAAACAGCATAATTCCTATACAGTTAATGATTCATCCCGAATGCAGGGATGCATCTTCAGGATCGCCAAAACTTTCACGAATATATATTTTTTTAAATCGCTGTACTACTCTTTGTCGCGATTCGAAGGAATACAGCAAGGACTTTGTTCGACTCTATTTTTTTTGTATAAATGGCTGCCTGTCAGTGGAAGATAGAATAAACACTACAGATGTGATGTCATTTGTAGGTATGTCATTATGTTGAGCGATGTACTGCCGCTCTACGCATAATTGTTCCATGTATATAGGGAATCCCATAGAACATGTAACAAATATGCTTATAACGGCAGTGTAGTCTAAGCACAAAATAAATTTACTGTCATAGCAGGCCACTGGCTAATAAAACATAAATGGTCAAGGTGTCTGTCTGTCACGTTACAAGTTTACGCATATTTCATAAGATAAGTCTGCAAAAACGACAGAATCCGATTATATCACAATTGCACATTATTAAGGTCACTAAGCCGCACATTTTTTCTGCAGAAAGTTATTTTCTATCATGAACGGTTTTCGCTTTATTGTCATTTTGATACGTCTGTCACGTTACACAATCTTCGCAGTGAGTTTGGAGGTTGCCCGACTAAATTGAAAAAGTCTGTTCCGTTGGCCCCCAAATTTGCGTGAACACAGTTTTAAGTTGAAGTTTGGAAATCAAAGAAGAGTTTGAAATATAGTTTTGGCGAAGAATTTTTTTTTCGATTTTATGGAGTATTCTCAATGATCTGTCACGTTACAGCCAGAATCTGTCACGTTACAGTTCTGTGTTCTAATTGAAGCAAGAATATCGTACACAGTCGTGCACAAATCATCCTTGATCTGGGAACTGAGTATTACCGGGAAATTTCATGTTTTGTGTTTTGAAAAACATATTGGTTTTGACGTGAATAACTTATGAAAAGGTCGTAATTTCACGAAGTAACACTTTATGTCGAAAGAAAATCTAAAATAATTTAAAAACATCTGCATTTTGAAGAACAATCTTTCATGAGCATTTAAAATTGCAAAAACATTTTGAAAGACATTCTATAACTAAATTATTTACAGAAACAAAATTGAATTAAAATTAAAAATTAAAAGATTTTTGAAATATGTTTCAAGTTTTTGTTATAAAATCATTTATTGTTATTTTCTCCACAATTAAATAATATTTCAAACCTATTTTATTTAATTAAATTTTATACGCGTTATGTTTTTTAGAGTTTGGTAATTGTGAGTAACTTATAAAAAGGGCGTATTTTCACCACGAAATATAGTTTTTTGAAAAAAAAAAATCAAAATATTTTAGAATATTTTACTTAAGAACATTTTGCTTCGAAATGATATTTAGTATTGAAAGTGTATAACAATATTATATTTATGACTATATTAGGAAATTTAGAAGCATACTTAAAGTCGTTGTGAAAAATGCTTTCTTACTAATAACTTCTTAATGCAATCAGTGTTTTTTCTATTTTTAGGCTTACGTTAACAAAAAATCATTGTTTTTTGTAATTGTATTTTTCAATATTTTTTTACATTTCTTATAAAAGAAATGTATAGAATTCGCTCAAACTTTCAAGATTTTTTCCGAGGCCCGGAGGGCCGAGTCTTATATACCAATCGACTCAGCTCGACGATTTGGGACAATGTCTGTGTGTGTGTGTGTGCGTGTGTGTGTGTATGTAACGGACAAATTCTCATTCGTGTTTCTCAGCAATGGCTGAACCGATCTTATCCAAACCAATTTTAAATGAAAGAACTAAAAAACAGTATGAACGCTATTAATTTGTTTTTGATTCTGATGTTTAATTTTTAAGATATGAATGTTTGAATGCGTAAAAATGGCGTTTTTTGCAGTTTTTTTAAATTATCTGCCGGAATTGACAATATAGATAAATAATGTATATGTTTTTAGACAGCTCCAACGAATACCTTTCGAACAAGCTATAGATTGTTGAAATCGGACTATTTTCAAAAGAGATATTTAACATTAAATGCGGACGAAAGATTTCTATCATTTGCCATTGCCAGAAATATCACCAAAAACATGTAATCTATTATTAACGCCAAAACGGCTTATTTTAGGTCAATAGTATCTTCAGAGAATTTAATGGAGGTAATATGCCCTTTCTTTTGGTATTGCGGTTTTGCTGATTAATCCCCATATGAGTGAGATATTTTCACAAATTTTCTTGGAAGTGATTATATCGAAATGATGCCTTCTGCAAATTTGTAGCTCTTTCTTTTGCGAATAACTTTACTGAAGACTTCAAATATCTATTTTGAATACTTTAAAAGTTATGGCTTGTTGTTTGTGGATTACTCTTCGTCGCCTATTTATTGTTTAATATAGTAATAATCCATTGAAATAAGCCAAACATTATTTCGATAAATCGAATTTTGTATTTCATTTTTCTATCTACAACCGCTAGAAATAATCACCGAACACTTCCAAGTTGTCTGGAAGGAACTTGATAACTTATCAGTGCAAAAATGTTCATTTGTGCGAACCTTCTGACTGCAATTTTTCTAACTTATGACCATCGGATCGATCTGAAACATATCGGAAAATGAAAATAAAATAACTCCAAGCAACGGCGTAGCCAAGAGAAGGTTTTAACACCATACAGCCCCCTCCCCCCCACCACACAAAAAAAATTGGATTGGAGTTGAAAATTTATTGATGTAAACTGATTTAATTCAATATTACAATAACATTATCTGATCCGTAGATTGTTAACCTGTTGTTGTAAACATCATGAAGACTTTTGATAAATTGTCGGAATGGGGTCCTGATATGTAACTGATCTATTGGTCTTGATTTTACAGTTGTCTAATAGCATCAATATCAAATTCCTGCCTGAAAACATTCCAATAGAAAATTCCAGAGTTCAGATTTCTTTTCAAATTTTCAGCTTTTTTCCTACACAATATTACGAAAGCTTATTACACAATTTTTCCTAATAGGTTTGTGAAAATTATAAACTATTTGAAATTTTTTAATAGTTTTATTTTTTATTTAATCGTGATTTTTTAATAAATAGTGATCATCGCTTCACAATGTAGTCTATTTTTCATGGTTTGCGGTGAGCACGAACTCTCGAATTGCTGAACTGAAAATTATGGAATAGAAATTAATTTTTAGTATTCTTTACAGACCCGCTGGTGCCCTAAGACGATTTCGCTAGATTTTTAGAGCACTGTGCACTAGACTGCCCAGGAAAATGATGAATTTTTGAAAACTCAATCGGCCCACCCCTGAGTCGATTCCTAGTCCCACCAGGAGTACTTGTACCAAATTTGAAGCAAATCGGACAACTACCGTACTAACTACCGTACCAACGTGCCTGAAGTTTGTATGGGAATTTTCGATAATTTACATGAAGAAACCCCAATAACTCGCATTTTTGCCGCTCGAAGGCACTATATGCATCGTATTATCACTGTAAGTAAAAATAAGAAAGATAATTTAATTGTCCACAACTTTGTCGAAGACTGCTAGTGAATCCGGCTATGTTAAAAGAAGTTATTAAACTTTTAACGAAGTGATGTCTGAGTCAGTTTTGCATGGGGCCTAGCAGTGCATGGTTGTGTATCAGTACTCGAGTCCCGCGAACTATATATTTTTGTGAAATAATGTTTAGATTGAGCGGAATAGTATGTTTACAAGAATTATAGTAAATAATACGAGTTATTAAGTTTTGTATTTTTGTGTTTCGAATTCATCTCGTCAGTAACTAGCACCATCTGGGTGTCTAGTTAGACGATGTATCTAAACTAGTACCCAAATTAGCACTAGTTAGACACAAAAAATTCCAAACAGTTCACACGACATATGTGAACGCCTAAAGCCACATGTCCCGAGTGATGTCCCGGGAAGCAAATATAGCTCTGGTTTGCCGACGAGAAAGCGAAGACGAACTCTTGTCTTTTGGTTCAAGAAACCAAACGCCTGGTATTATGCAATAAAAATTGGACTAAACCGTTTTGCGCGTTAAGGGCACAAGACCTAATTTTAATTAAGTTTTGTATTTTTGTGTTTCGAATTCATCTGGTCAGTAACTATATTTGCTTCCCGGGACATCACTCGGGACATGTGGCTTTAGGCGTTCACATATGTCGTGTGAACTGTTTGGAATTTTTTGTGTCTAACTAGTGCTAATTTGGGTACTAGTTTAGATACATCGTCTAACTAGACACCCAGATGGTGCTAGTTACTGACGAGATGAATTCGAAACACAAAAATACAAAACTTAATTAAAATTAGGTCTTGTGCCCTTAACGCGCAAAACGGTTTAGTCCAATTTTTATTGCATAATACCAGGCGTTTGGTTTCTTGAACCAAAAGACAAGAGTTCGTCTTCGCTTTCTCGTCGGCAAACCAGAGCTATATTTGCTTCCCGGGACATCACTCGGGACATGTGGATTTAGGCGTTCACATATGTCGTGTGAACTGTTTGGAATTTTTTGTGTCTAACTAGTGCTAATTTGGGTACTAGTTTAGATACATCGTCTAACTAGACACCCAGATGGTGCTAGTTACTGACGAGATGAATTCGAAACACAAAAATACAAAACTTAATTAAAATTAGGTCTTGTGCCCTTAACGCGCAAAACGGTTTAGTCCAATTTTTATTGCATAATACCAGGCGTTTGGTTTCTTGAACCAAAAGACAAGAGTTCGTCTTCGCTTTCTCGTCGGCAAACCAGAGCTATATTTGCTTCCCGGGACATCACTCGGGACATGTGGCTTTAGGCGTTCACATATGTCGTGTGAACTGTTTGGAATTTTTTGTGTCTAACTAGTGCTAATTTGGGTACTAGTTTAGATACATCGTCTAACTAGACACCCAGATGGTGCTAGTTACTGACGAGATGAATTCGAAACACGAAAATACAAAACTTAATTAAAATTAGGTCTTGTGCCCTTAACGCGCAAAACGGTTTAGTCCAATTTTTATTGCATAATACGAGTTATGTTTTGGTTAGAAAATTTTAGTTCCACCTGTGACCGCATAGAGGGCGCCACTACTAACTTTTCATAGAAGAGAGATAGAGTATCAAGATGTTCAGAAGAAATACTGAAAAATGCCTGTTCTATAACTTTGTAGAAGACACCAAATTTCTATCTCTCTCCGTTGAAAAGTTAGTGTTGGCGCCCTCTATGCGGTAACAGGTGGAACTAAAATTTTCTAATCAAAGCATGACTCGTATTATTTACTATAATTCTTCTGAACATACCATTGAGCTAAACCTAACGATTATTTCACAAAAATGTTTAGTTCGTGTGAATCGAGTACTGATACACTATCCACCATGCACTATCAGGCCCCATGCAAAACTGACTCAGACATCACTTCGTTAAAAGTTTAATAACTTCTTTTAACAAAGTCGGATTTACTTGCAGCCTTCGACGAAGTTGTAGACAATTCAATTATCCTTCTTATTTTCACTTACAGTGATAATACGATGCATACAGTGCCACCTAGCGGCGAAAATGCGTGCTGGTGGGTTTTCTCCATGTAAATTGTTGAAAATTCCCATACAAATTTCAGGCCCGTTGGTCCGATAGTTAGACTTGTCCGATTTGCTTCAAATTTGGTGCAAGTACTCCTGGTGGGACTATGAATCGACGCAGAGGTGGGCCGATAGGGGTCATTTTTTCCTGTCACTCTACTGTGCACCCAGTGCATTAACGCAAGTGACGGAAGGTTATCGAAAAGTTTCGTGAAAATGAAAGTTCCAGTAATGATGATGATTTTCCCAAACGGTTCGTTTTCGTGAGGTTTTTATTTGTTCTTTGGCATTAGGATTAGCGATAATAATTCAAATCAAGAATACTACTGGGAAGTCACCTTTAGAAAAAGTCGATGTAGAAGTTAAATTTGAAACTATGCACGCATGTACTTCAGAGATAGCGTGATATCAGGAGCTGCGATTTCATTTCAACGCTTTTTTTGTGAAAAGGGCGATACTTACAAATGTAAACATAGGGCAACAAATTAACCTAAAAATTTTGATTCTACGATATTGCTTTCTTAAACTACAGCAAAAAATACAACGGGCGAAACTGTATTTTTGTTTGTTTATTTAAAGTTTCGCCCTCCACGCTCCATGCAAACAAACAGGGCGATACTTTTTTTGCTATCAGTTTAGAGGCGAAACTGTTATTTTCGTATTTTTTAGGATTATCAGACTGATACCAGCTGTAAATAGTAACAATGATCTCTATTGAAAAAACCCGGACGAAATCGGTGGTATAAAACGGAAGTTATTGTAAAAAAACGTAAGGGCGATACTTAAATGCTGATAGATGGGACCGAAAAAGTAAACAATCGCCAAAGGGGCGATTCTATCATTTTGTCAATTTCAATAGCAAAAATAAATTTTAATTTAATAATTTCAAATACTTTATGAAGTTTTGGGTTTCGATCACTGAATCATGCAAGCTAGGATATCAAAGAACACAATAGTTCTTAAATAGGAAATAAAACCAAGTCTGGAAATATTCACTGTTGATTTTCTTTGAATGGTATCACTGCTAGTATCGCCCTTTTCAAGAAAAAGCGTTGATTTCTTAGTTCTCAGTCGCGTTGGAAATTTGAGTAAAATATAAACTTCAAATCGATTAAAAAAATCGTTTTTTTTGTTTCAGTACAATATATAACCCCTTTAGGAAAATTCAGTTTTCCCACCACAATATAGATATTTTATTAACAGAGCATTAACAATAATTCGTTGGTATGTCTATTTTATGGGCCATTTTTTCGCTTTCCCATTGATTTTGTTTGAGATTTCTAGCACTGATGTTGTCCTATGCTGATTTGAGCGATTCTCTGAGTCCTGCCACTATCCCATGTAGTATGTGTTATCAAAAACATCGCGAAGCATCAAGTTCTAAATGCTCTCAAACGATATAATATCCGAAGAGCGTGATAAGAGTTATAAGAAATGTCTCATCACACTGTTAGGTGGATTAAACACGTTTTGTCTTTTCTTTTTGAAAAATTTCACCAAAAATATTCACCGAGAAGAATTAGAACTCACTATCATATAGTTTTGCTGCACAAATGGCGATTTTCGAACAATATATTTTGAAAGTAGCGTATTCAAGATCTCATACGCCCTTTTTAAATATTACTCTTGAATAAACATTGCTTGTTTAACAATGCAAAATTCTTAGTCTCCAATATAGATGAAACGTAAGAAGTTTCATCAGAGTCGAAGATGGTCACCATTTTTGACATAATTGAATCTAACTTGATGATGATCAACTGTGTTTTCTCATAAATGAATAAAACTATAAGGTTTTCACAATACAGTTTCAAAAAGTAGACTCAAAGTAGTAAGAAAAAATGTAGGTTAAACATTGTTTGCAAACTGTTGGTGTGGTCCACAAAACTTTTTCGAATTTTTGATCTGTCACGTTACAAGTTATTTGTATTTCATTATTTTACAATTAAAAAAAGCATTTTTCCATATTCATTTTAAAATTTATCACGAAATATCCAACAAATTTAAATTAGACTACAATGGAAAAATGTGGTTCCAGCCAAAAAGTTAAATATATGCATTTTGTTTACATTTTTATTTTTCAGTCTTTTTCAGGTCAACCAAGAAGCATCAACAAACTTTTACAAATGACAGCCATGGAATTTTTTTCTGCGCTGATAATTCATTTTGTTTAATATTAGAGGTTATTTTACAAATGGAAAAAAAATAGTTTGACGCAAATTTCGCCTGTGGTTGCCATTTTCGGAGCCTTGACCAAATGCACAAATGATACTACGTACAACTCTAGTAGATATTCGGATGAATGACAAACATCAGCTAACGCAAACTTTTTTTTTATTATGCTAAACGCATAAAATAAGTTTCAGGTGAAAACCATTCTCAATAAAACAATTTTCATGTTCGTAATGGCCAACTAGAATCACGTGGGAAGGAATTTCTGTCTGAATGGGATCTTGTTACAATTGTGAATAGCGTAGTAGCTTTAACCACAACATTCGTCTTAGAAAGATCACGAGAAAATATTTATAGCTTTGCTCTTACAAGTGCAAAGGCGTCAGAGCTACTGCAGTCCTGTCATACCACGAACTTTCCCACAAAGGTACATCAACAACAACAACACTATGGTATCCCATTTTATAAACAACAATCATACATGTTCTTCAAAGCATTTTCCTAGTAAAACATATGACTTTCAGTGAATAGGCTGTCGTTCCATGCACAGGAAGCACAGGGGTTGTGCCGGGAAAGATAAATTGTATACGCACAATTTACTTGAACAAAAGGTATGAAGAATAGCACAACGTTTCTAAACTGGGGATGGGGTCCAGGACTGTGGCACCATTCCAGTGCTATTAGTCATTGCTTGATGCTATGCTTGAAGAGTATTCAACTGTTGCCACCTCTATCTAGTCTATCGAGCATAGCCGGGTATAAGTGCTTCTTCCTGGTGTAGTCTTTTTAGCCGATCGACGCTTTGCTTACCTCTTTTAGTGGGGTAAGATTAATCGGCTCAATTTCGTTGATAAATTGAGATTTAAATAACTTTTAAATGGCTAGAAGATTAACGGATCCTCCTGTGCCTAGGTTGATCCCTAATGATTGACTATATGGTTTTACAGTGGAATCAAACTGACGGTCAGGACCCAAACATAAAACCTACGAAGTAAATGAAAGATTACTGAGCACTGGGGAAACAGTGTAAACAACTTATTTTAATTGAGTCAATTTACTAATAATAATAATAACCCGCGAGCTAGATATTCCGAAGAAGAATATTTAATCCGCAATTAATTGAATTGGCTCAACATTCCTGAAATAAGAAGTTCTGCTTCCTGGAAAAATGAGATCCATTAAACAGACAAACAAACAAACAACGAGTTCAATTTCATTCCTCACAGGAATCGTCTGGAAGAAAACATTCCAGCAGAGCTTGAAAGTAATCTCTCGGGCCAAATTCCATCGCAGTATCCGTGTATCCGCGCGCAAAGTATATTAAGATGAATTATTTCCCCCTTTCTGCCACCAACACCACACCCGCATCCCCTTTGGCTGCCGCTTTTCCTACACCTATTCCATTACTTCCGCTCACTTTTGGTCGCAACCCATTTTCGCACGCTTTCCGAACCTGCGCTGCGTGATTTATAGCATTTTTAAACTAAAATTAAATGGAAGATAAATAAATAACCATTACTCTTCCGTTTCACACTCCGAGCGCGGCGAGCAATGGTCGTTCGGTGGTAGGCTTGTGTGTACTCCTATACTCGCTTGTTGGCTACAGTTGGCGCCGCCCGCGTCGCGACGCGACTCGTGAAAAAGGATTCAGTCAATCGTGCCGCATTCTGTGTGTGTGTGTTTTTTTTTTCATTCCTTCTCGGCTGGCCTACTGCCAAGCTGGCTGATTCAGTTCTAGACACTGAGTAGTAAGCAGTATGATGACATGTGAAAATAATAGGATTAGGGTGGGTTCAGCACGTCTTCCTGTATATCTAATATTGTTTGGGTGGCTTTGTTTTCCCGAGTGACGGAGCGTTCTTTTCCTTGTTTTCAGCTCTAATCAGTTGAATAAGCATGAAAATGGAAAATCGTTGAGTCAGTGATTTTCTAAATACGAAATTTGTTAAATTCAATGCAAGATTTTCCAGTTTGTGAAAAGACGAGTCGAGTCAATTATACTTAGAAACTAGGCAGAATCGCATCTCGAGCCAAGTCTATCAATCTCATAATGCGACACTGAAAAAAATGAACCGTTTACGAATATCGTGACGAAGCTCTCGAAATCATGAATAATAAAGAATCTTCCTAAATCTATTCGTATTCGTAATAATTTGTTCATGAGTTCACTGATGGATTTTCCGCCCAGAATAATGTGTTTGATGTTTCTAGGTTCAGAAGCATAGTCACGATTTTCGTAATTACATTTGTATTATCGTGATATTTTGTTCTTGAATTCACTACCGGATTTTCACGAGAAGTAATGTTTATGAGTTGATGGTTTTGTCACAATTTCCGTGATAACGTTATCATGATATTTTATTAAGGAGTTATCTATTAAATTTTTCAGACTGAATAATATGATTCGTGTTCATGATTTCAATAGCTTATTCACGATAGAATATAAAAGTAGTACGAGTAGTATCATAAATTGGGACTGTCCAACCATCCACTACCAAACATCATTCGTGATTGCTTTTGACAGAATCAACTCACCTAAGAAAATTGCCTCAAAATGACAAGTGACGAAAAAAAAATCATAGCACCATATGATCATTGGTGAGTTAAGTTATAGCACATGTGCTGATAAGACACTGGCGGGCGCGTTGCCAAACCTATTTGAGGCTTGAAATGTCATTTTAATACCAACATTTCTTGGTTGGATATGTTCACAGTATTATTCTGCATAGTTGTAAATATTTTTTTATTTTGCTAAAGTAGAGTAACCGAGCAAGAATTTTTTCAAGATTTTTTTTGAGGTAGATATCTTTGTCGAAGCTATTGAATGTTATACGGGGTGTTTGGTTCATGGTTAAGAATCTCTCGGGGGGGGGGTGATAGACTGTCATATTTGGAGAAAAAAATTGTTCTACACATACCATCAAATCTCAACCGTTACAGAGTTATTGAACTTTTAGTGTAAAAAACTTATTTGTCTTAAAATACCTACAACTTTAAAAGTATACTTTGTATTTTAAATGTTTTAGTTCCATTCGAAAGGTGAAAAAATTTCGCATTGAGTGATGTCCTCACATGTTTCAGCTAATGAGTTTAAGTAGCCTTTTCAAAGTAATTTATTGAAAATTAAACAATTTCAAACGATTTTTCGTTCATTTCTTGAAAATTCTAATAGTTAACCTCATCATTTTAATAATTCAGATTGTTAGTCTTGATGAGCTGCTTAATTTGTTCTTTGACATGATATACTTACCTTTCTTTATTTTCATGATTTTGGGTTATTCAACTTGGATATTTTTATCACATTTTCACTAGTATCAGCTCTAGTTGAAAAATTACGGCACTTATTGTACTTTTTTCTTTTTACTCAAAAGCCAGGAAAATTCTACAGTGAAAAATGTATTAATACCTTTCAGTTAAGTGAATTTAGTATTCTTTTAAAAGTAAATTAGTTTAAAGTTAGTGCTATTATTAGCATTTTCGTTAATTTTCTTAAAATAGTAAATAATAAACATCACCATTATTATCATGGAAATAATGCATCACAGCAAGTTCTACAGTTCTTTCTTTGACTCTATTCAATTATCTCTTTTGGTTTCGACGCTAAATCGTTTTTATCACATCGTTTCATATGTAAAAATAATGATTTCGAACCCACTACATTTGTGGCGAGCTCATGCTGTGTTAACTATTAAATAGCAGCAAAATGAAAAGAGATATAGACAAAGTATCTAATAAAAAATTATAGAGAACATTTAGGGGCATCAAAGGAACAATAGTTACGATAAATTTTGTTGATTAATAATTAGAATAATTAAAAAACTCTCCAAAAAACACAAATTTTGAGTTATTTCTTTAGTAAAAAATCATTTAGTACACTTAACTAAAAGATATTTGTACATACACTGATAGGACATTTTCTCAGCTTTCCAATGAAATCTTGTAAATAACGATATAAAGCATATTTTTTAGATTAGAGTCTTTTAAGCACTTGCAAGTCGGTTACAGGAAAAGTAAAGTAATGAAATTACAAAGAAATGAGAAGAGATAGAAATATGACGTCCAAGAACAAATCATGAATCGTCCTAAAACCCAACTTTTGGATAATGGATATTGCTATAATCATACTGACGAATGACAATGGAAGATTACTTGATTTAGCCTTTGTAAGTAGTGCCAGTGATTTTGAAATCATAGAACCACCCGTACCGCTAATGAAATTTGATCGTCATCATCATCCGTTTGTTTTGACCATTGAGACTCTTTACGGTTCACCATGTAGATGTAGATGTAGATGTGTGGTATGATTTCAATCAATGCGATTATGACGAGCTAAATGCGAGAATTTCAAACATCAATTGGATTGAAATATTATCACTGGGTACTCTCGACGAGGCTGTGGACAGGTTTTATCGCGAATTGGACTTAATTTTTCAACAACACGTGCCTCTGAGAAGACGAAAGCGCCGTTGCACAAATAAACGCCCCTGGTGGAACGATGAGCTGCGCAATCTGCGAAATCGGTTAAGGAAGGCTCGTAAACGATTTTTCCGGAAAAGAGGTGAAGATGATAAATCGTTTGTGCGAGATTTAGAGCGACAATTTCAATCATTGAATGCATCTTGCTTTCGATCATACGTTTCACGACTTGAGAGTAACATGAAGGACGAGCCGAAGCAATTTTGGGCTTATTTGCGGAACAAAACATCCACCCGTGGTTTTCCTGAAAACGTGAACTACCGTGACAGGACCTCAACGACACCTGCGGAGTCAGCAAATCTATTCTCGTCTTTCTTTCAAAGTGTGCTAAGTAATAACCCACCACCTTTGTCTGAATCGTACCTGAGTAGTCTGCTGACGTTCTCCTTGAATTTGCCTGTAACATCTTTCACCGAACGCGTACACTACCAATCTACGTGGTGTTGATGGTTCAAAGGGACCAGGATCGGACGGAATACAACCATGTTTCGTCAAGGAATGCTCTTCATCGTTAGCTGTACCGATATCCATGCTTTTCAATCGCTCTCTCGGTGAAAGTATTTTTCCCGCCAAGTGGAAGGAGGCTTTAATAGCACCAATTCATAAAGCCGGTAACGTCCATGACGTCATAAATTACAGGGGAATTTCAATCCTGAGCTGCCTCCCAAAAGTTTTTGAAAGTATGCTGTTAGATATTCTCTACCCTGCAGTAAAACACATCATCACTACAGATCAGCATGGGTTTGTTAGAAAGCGCTCAACAACGACGAACTTAATGAGCTATGTGTCAACGCTGATTGATAAATTAGAGAAACGACAACAAATTGATGCAGTGTATGTAGATTTCTCCAAAGCCTTCGATCGCCTTCCTCATCAGCTAGCTGTTGAAAAGTTGAGGCGAATCGGATTTCCGGACTGGCTGACCAATTGGATCTTCTCGTACTTTACAAACCGCAGTGCATCTGTGCGACTTGGAACTGTACTTTCAGACCCATTCGACATCACATCGGGTGTACCTCAAGGGAGTCACCTAGGACCACTTCTCTTCGTGCTCCTTGTGAATGACATTTTCAGCAAATTGACATCGTGTAAGGCGATGTACGCAGATGATCTGAAAATTTATCGCATCATAACAACTCTGGTAGATTGTTGTGCACTTCAGATGGACATAGATAGGATCATGAGTTGGTGTGATAGAAACGGAATGACTATAAACATTCAGAAATGCAACATAATCACATTCACACGAATACTCTCGCCAATTACGTTTGAGTATGCAGTCAGCGCTGCCCCAGTAAAACGAGTTTCATCAATCAAGGACCTTGGTGTTATACTTGACCGTAAGCTACGTTTCATCGAACACTTCAATGCAGTAACTGCTAAAGCCTATGCAGTACTAGGACTCATCAAACGAAACACCCAAGATTTCAACGACGTCTACTGCCTGAAGGCACTGTACATCAGTCTGGTACGCAGCATTCTAGAGTATGGAGTTATCGTTTGGGCCCCGTATCACACCGTACACATTAATCGCACAGAACGGGTGCAAAAGAGCTTCGACGGCTTCCCTGGCGAAATCGATTTGAACTACCACCGTATGAGCATCGTTGTGCGCTTATCAACCTGCCTACGCTATGAAACAGGAGAGTTTTTCTGCAGCGACTTTTTGTGTTCGATCTTCTCGCTGACAACATTGACTGCCCTCTGCTTCTCGCTAAGCTGGACTTCAACGTTCCTGGTAGGTCTCTGCGGAGAATGGACTTCTTTCGGCGCTCTACTCATCGCACGCAGTACGGCCAGAATATCCCGGTAGATGTTTGCTGTCAGCTCTTCAATAGTGTTTTTCATTATTTTGACTTCAACTTAAATAGAGAAATGTTCAAATTCAAAATAGGTTTAAGTTAGTATAGTATTTCAGTCTGTACGAAAATTTATTAATTCGAAGACAATATATTAATTCATTATTTCGAGAAAATTAGCAAAAACCTCCTCAAAAACACTAACTTTTAAAGCTAAAAGGTAATTAAAACTGATTACTTATAAAATATTTTTTCTTTTTCTCACTTTTCTCACCTTTCGAATGAAACTGAAACATTTAAAATCAAAGTATACTTTTAAAGTTAGTGGTATTTTAAGACAAATAAGTTTTTTACACAAAAAGTTCAATAACTCTGTAACGGTTGAGATTTGATGATATGTGTAGAACAATTTTTTTCTCCAAATATGGCAGTCTATCACCCTCCGAGAAATTCTTAACCATGAACCAAACACCCTGTATTTTGAACAACTTCGACGAAGACACCACAGACATCAGAACCAATTATTTAGGTGAAATTGTTATTTTGTGAATATAACCTAAAAGTCGGTTTCTAGACTTTTTCTTGTTAAAACCCTAATTAATTAATTTAATATGTTCCATGAACTTGCAGGTATCACTAAAATACAATGTTTCTTTAGAGGAACCAATACCGTAAAATCTTGTTTAAAATGTTTTGACTTCTAACATTATTTTTTACATAAATTTGCACTATGTTCCTCAAAATTTATTTTTCTGAGGCACTTTTTGGCAGTCAAACTTTTTATATTCCTACAATCTATTATTCCGAGAATAAATAAAATATTACGTATGAGCAGAATGTAGTAGAACTCATTATTTGAGTGACCATTTATGTATAACCCTTTACAACATAAATTATATTTATATTATTTTTAATTTATATACATTATTAGCTATATTAACAAAACGTTATACTTTGCACGCGCCTACATGTATGTAGAATTTATTAAGATCAACTTAATACTAATAATTAATTACGGTTACAATTTGGAAAAGTTAAAAATACTAAATTTGGTATTAAACTGCCAAGTGGTCGGTATTAAGTCAGACCGGACCAAGTCGCAAAACATTAGAAAATGAGTTAATGATAGCACTGGATAAATAATTTCTTCATCTACATTCCACTTTTACCAGATTTGAAATATGAAACAATAAACAAGAATTATGGTAAAAATTATTTTCCAATTATAATGTAAAGGATGCTGCGATTCAAACTTTCAACGCGTTTGTCACATAGTCCGGTCTGACCTAACACCGACCAAGTGTTTTTCTAAAAAGTCTGTAATAATTTTCGAAAAAGTCTGGAATTAACTTAGGGGGACGGGTCATTTTGTGTGTTCTTTGTATAGTAAAGAACTTTATGATTTTCAGAAGGGAGATTGTTGGAGCAATTAATTATTAACTAAGCGAAACATTTTACAAGCCTATTAACTAGAAATAACTACAAGGAGTGGTTCAATTTTAATAAAATTAGGGGAGATTAATTATGGCTATTTTTAAGTATTGGTACTGATTGGCATTTCTTAGTCGACACTAGTCGGTTCCGACAGCAAGAAGTAACAAGTTACTTTACGCTTGTCCGGACATGCCGTAGACTCAGGTGATTCGCATTTCTAATGCCAAAAGACCCTGACTCCTACGGTAGCAGACAAAAAGTTAAGTCGCCGGTGAGCTCTAAGCTTGCATATATGATCCTTCCACGCTTTTCTAAACTTTCTCCCTTCAACACCTTGCTCTCCCTTGAGTACTATGGCTCTAAATATTGAAAAATATACTTCACCTTCCAGTCCCTTGCTAATTAAATGCCGAAAAAACTGTTGACAAATTGACTCAATAGGTCGTTAACAAAAATGGTTAACAAAAAATGGTAAAAAAAGACGCTTGAGATCACTTGCGGACGTATGTGATCCGGGATTCCACGAATCTCGTCTTTCATGGATGTGTCGAAGGATACAGTTGGATCAGAAGCATGAAAGAGATTGACACGGATGGGATAATATGAAGAAGGATTGATTTTGTGCCATGTAATCGAAGTACAAGGACATAAATCGGGTTTGAGAATTGAGCTCGACAAGCCTTTCGAAATTTGCAATTACTAACGGGTTCAAGATATCGCATCGGATGAGCAATCGAAATGAGAGTTCCCAAAATCGATTTTTCAGCGGAAGGACGCCCGCCAGAACTTCTAGACTCATCGTATGTGTCGAGTGCATGCAACCCAAAGCAATACGCAAACAAAAATATTGGATTCGCTCTAGTTTGATGAAATGTATGTTTGCAGCGGAGCGGAAACAGAAACTCCCGTACTCCATCATCGACAATATCGTTGTTTGGTACAGCGTGATCAGGTCTCATGGGGGGGCACCCCACCATGTTCCGGTTATTGTACGGAGAAAGTTGATCCTTTGCTGGCACTTCTGTTTCAGATACCTAATGTGGCATCCTCAGGTTCCTTAAAGTCGAACCATACCCCGAGATATTTGAAAGTTGAAACCTGAGCAATAGTCTGACCCATTAATTGAAGCTGTAGTTGCGCTGGTTCACGCTTCCTTGAAAATACGACTAGCTCAGTTTTCTCCGTGGAGAACTTGATACCCAGTTGGAGGGCCCAAGCAGACAAATTGTTCAAGGTATCTTGCAACGGTCCTTGCAGATCGACGGCTTTGGGACCTGTAATAGAGACATGTTTTTCAGACAGCAAGTTTAGCAAAAAGTTGGTTAGAGTCGGTGAAAGACCATGCTGGTGCAACTTCTCAGAAAGAATTTGGATAGAAACTGAATCAAAAGCCCCCTTTATATCTAGGAAAACTGATGCAATCTGCTCTTTGCTAGCATAAGCCATTTGAATTTCGGTTGAGAGCAACGCAAGACAGTCGTTCGTGCCTTTGAGCCAAATTGTGTATCTGACAGTTAGCAATTTGTTTCGACCCAATTGTCGAGGCGAAACAAGATCATTTTCTGGAACAACTTCCGAATACAGAACAGCATTGCGATCGGACGATACGAATTGTGGTCGGAGGCTGGTTTTCCTGGTTTTTGGATGGCGATGACCTTCACTTGTCTCCAATCGTGTGGGACAATGTTAGCCTCAAGAAATAAGTTCAACAAGCGTCTCTTGGCAGCGTCTGGCAGATTCTTCAACAAGTTGAATTTGATTCTGTCTGGCTTTATTGTGGAGCTTTATTGTTACACGACAAGAGAGCAAGTGAGAACTCCACCATCGAAAAAAGTGTTTCGTTCGCGTTATCGTGAGGGGACGAGGCGCGGTAGAACTTCTGTGTCGGGGACAAACCCTCTTGGCAAAATGGGATATCCAACGGTTTGAATATTCCACGCTCTCGTTAGTACTGTTTCGGTTTCGTAAGCGCCGGGCCGTGCTCCAAAGAGTGCTCATGGATGTTTCTCTCTTATATGTCTTATACGCAGCGGCTTATATGTCTTATACGCAGCGGCCTTCTCCGCGTACACGTCTGAGCACTCTTTGTCCCACTATGGGTTGGGAGGACGCCCGCGTGAGTTCGCGTCTGGTACGCGTTTAGTCTGAGCTTGAATCGCGGTATCGAGAATCAAGCCAGCCAGGAACCCGTACTCTTCCTCCGGAGGAAGCTCTTCAGTGCACTCGATTTTGTCGGATATCGCGGACGCGTAGCTCTTCCAATCAATATTTCGTGTGAGGTCATACGAAACATTGATTGTATTCGGTGGCCCTGAACCGTTAGCAATATTAATTACGATTGGCTGACGGTCGATGTCGTGGGGATCAGAGACTACCTTCCACATGCAATCTAACCGCAGCGATGTCGAGCAGAGGGACAGGTCTAAGGCGCTCGGACGCGCTGGAGGGGCAGGAATCCGTGTCATTTCACCCGTATTCATATTGAAGTTGTCGCAAAGCTCTTGGGTAGGGTAGATCGATTATCGTCATGAAGGCAACCCCATGCCGTACCGTGGGAATTGAAGTCACCAAAAACTAGCCTCGGAGCGGGGAGGAGTTCCGCAATATCGCAAAGCCGTCGGTGTCTGACTGAGGCTCTAGGGGGATGCAGGTGGAAGCAATGCAAAAGTCTTAGCCTTTAATTCTGGTTTAGCAAGCGACAACTTCAATACCTATTGTCGAGGGGAGGTCGATTCGGTTGAAAGAATAACACTTTTTGATCCCCAAAAGTACTCCTCCGTAAGAGTATTCTCCAAGCGAATAATGTTAAAATCATGGAAGTGTAGGTCTGTTTCTGAAGTAAGCCGTGTCTCGCATAGTGCAAAAGCATCGCATTTCAAGTTATTTAGTAAGATTTTAAAGGAATCGATTTTCGGGATAATGCTTCTGCAATTCACAACAGTGATTAAATCCTTGACCTCGTTCGATGAATTAACCATCGAAGGATACAATCGCTGAAAGGAGGGGCCATTTCGCAGTGAACTGCATCAATAATGCTTTTACTTCGGGGAGAAAGCTTATCAAGATGCTTTTAAGGGGGTCAGAAATGTTTAACGCTGTAAGAATACGTTCCACAATGTCAGAGAAATTTATTAAGCCAGCGCTGTTTTCTTTCTCTGACTGAGATATGGGAATATTTGGGGTTTTTGATATTCCTGGAAGTGCTGGGAACTCCTTTTCTGAGCTCAGGTTACTGAGACCGGGAGTGACTAGCTTCGGTTTTGTACCAGTACTTCCTTGAGTGGTTATTTTGAGGGGGCCATGAAGAGACACCTTATGACTTTTACGACGAAGCTTTGGAGAGAAAATGTTCCTCCTTTTTCTATTGCTTCTAGGCACAACAGAAGATGTTCCCTCCTGGGGCTCATTACAGTCGCATTCGTCAGTAGACAAGTTGGTATAAATGTTCGTAGAGACAGGTGGCGTAGCTATCTTAAGCATTTCTGCAAAAGATCGCTTAGAGCGTCCCTGAAGGGGACGCTTAAGATTGTCCTCGCGCTGTTTGTACGCGGGACATGAAGGGAGATCATGTGGGTTTCCCCCACAGTAGAGACACTTTTCGACATCTCTTCCACAGGAATCGATGATTCTCACCGAATTTCCCACAACGAGCCTTATTGCTACAATGGGAGGCTATGTGTTACAATTGTTTGCAATTAGTACAGTTCATGACCCGCGGCACAAAGAGGCGAACAGGTAGACGAACCTTGTCAAAGAGAGGTAGTTGGGCAGAGCAGAACCGGCGAGGTCACCCGATAAGAGTCTGAGTTGACGTATATTTTCTTTCCGTCAGCTGCGACTGATGCTGAATGCAAACGTTTGCATTCCAGTATCTTCACTGGCTTAAGCATGGGGTCTTTGAAACAGCCAGACCCCACTGACTTCAACACTGTTAGCTGGAATATACACCCTGAACTCCTTCGTAAAGGGCCCGTAGCCAGCAATATCGTTTGAATGAGTCAAACTGTTAACAACCATCCGAAGCTTATCAGGGCGAATTTTCGATATCTCTGTCACGGCCGAATACCGATCCGCCAGAACCCGAGAAATTTGTAATAGATTCAAACACTTTTTTTCTTTGGTCCGAAAGAAGATCACAAATGGCCTGGTGGCCGAGTTGTTGTTAGTAAGTTTAAGGACCACCATTCATCAGAAATGTCCAAGATCTGTTGCTGGAGCAATGCTGAAGGTACTTCAGTACCATGCATTTTTAACATCATCATCGTACATTAATCGACACCCTGGTGGTAATACTGTAGCTACCCTAGTAACAATTGGGGTTTTATGGTAGTTTTATAGCCACTCATAAAACTTAGATTGCACTTGTAGCATTCTACAAACTTCAATTGTTCCTTGGGTAGCGCATTAATAAAAAGTTTAAACAAGAGTATGCCCAAATTACTTCCTCGAGGAACACCCGATTTGTTTGAAAGCTTCTGTCCCATCGTAAACGGTTACTCAGGAAAATGAGGACTAATTGTTTCCCAAGCAGCAGTAGGCAACACAATAAATAGATGACTCCCCACAAAAAAAAGAAAATTTCTATGGAAATAACACTTCTACTCATTGTAATTATTTTCTATCACTTTATTAGATTAGAGCCATTTGGCCATGCAAACAAATAAACACAATCAAAACTTTTCTGCTACCTTCATGTTTGTCGCATGTTTTCAAGTCGCATAATTACACTAATCCCACCGATGAAGACATCCCCAGGTATGCCCAAATTAAAATTTTCCACTGTTCCTTCCGTGCTCACAATTTGCATGTCGTGAGCACGTAAACAAATCAGCAAAACACACCATAAATCCTCGCCTGGGCGATGTACATGCCATTAACTTTGGCCACGACACGTCGGGCGGCCACTTCAAACAAGCGGAGAGAATATGCCGGCGACTTTGACACGACCAACCCGGGAGGAGGCAAACGAAAACATGTTATTTGTTCATAAATAAATCAGCTACTCGTCGGTCGAGTACCTACCCAACCATCCAGTTGGGCAAAAGTTTGCTGAAAACGCTGAAAAAAAAACAAACGAAGTACGGAAAGCTGTTTGTCACATGTTTGAAAAACGACATGACAGCCCAATGAATACGCCCGTTGATATGGATGCCAATAAAAACAATAACAAGTTAGGCGATTTCCGCGTAGCCGCCAGGCCAATCAGCTCTCGAAGTCGTTACCGGTTGGAGGGCGGTGTGACACAAATTGGGGTGGACGAAAAGTTGAACAGAGTTTTATGAGAGAGACAGAAAACAATTGCCCTGAAGTTTGAAAATGTTTGTCCGTGCTAATCGGGATTGCTATAAAAAAAATTCGTTCGTTATTCAACTTCTGCTGTAATAAATCATTTCTTATTGTGTCCATAATACAATACAAAAGTGTTTTTTCACATAAGACAAATTCAAATTATGTATGTGAAACCGCTGGGAACTAAATTTAAGGAGAAATGAGAAATCACCGTACTTCACCGGGTTTTATCCCTTGAAAAAAGTCCTACAAAACTTTTTTGCCCACCCTAGCAAATCGGAACAAAACTTCGTCCACAACCGCTTGAATCTCAGTGTGAGCATACAGGTACATATACTTACATACAATGTACAATTGCCATAGGGATGAGAAACCATGTTGATGTTGCCACTGTGACGACTTGCCTTGCCCACCTACGACTACAATGTTCGATAGCAAGAAGTAAGGATTTTCCTAGTGACCCGTAGAATATTTATTGGCCCGTTAAGGCGCAGATTGTGGGAACACTTCCGGGTACTAGTTATATTTTACCTGGAAGCGAATATCGAGTGTGAAAAGGGACTCGTTTACGCAAAACATATCGCAAATGGTGACCTGGTTCGGATCGAGTGGAAATGTGTGTTGTAGCTGTGTTTATGATTGTTAGTAGATTTAATTCAAACTTCAATCCCGTTTGGTCATATGTACTGTCAAACGAATCAGTTTATGCGTTCGTAATAACCGTCATTTTTGTGTCAAAACGAAAACTTTGTGACACGTGAGAAATTATTTTCATCCACAGCTTGAACGAGCAATTTTATCATGTCCAGGTGTGTTGTTGTTAGATGCATTACACGATGCACGCCATGTCAGAGTTGTGCGAGAGAGAAAACATATGAATAATTAAGTTTGGACATGTAGGAAAGGTTCATCGACAAGACTTCGTTCAGTTTAGTAATGTCCTTTTTCGCAATAAAAATTATAGCAAGGCAAACCTTCAAATAGCGGGTGTGTAAAATAGTTTGCAGAATTGGGTTCGTACAATGTTTGAATATTTGATCACTTAAAAAGAATGCCAAATCGCGAATCAGGAATCAGTAGCGACTGGCTCAAATATTACGTTTACTATGTTGATTAGAGATTGTTCTTGGTTAGTCTTTTCATCTTTTCCTGATAGAAAGGAATGGGGAAGTGGTAAGGTTAGGGATAAGGAAAATAACGACACAAAGAACATGAACGATAAACAAGTAATCCTCACTCCCAAGGGAATAAAAAACACTTCTCGATGAGCGAATACATCAACACCACTGAGGGGATATTAAGATAATAGAACGACAACACCTTCGAAGAGACATTCATTCAAATGCGGCTTAAACTATAGCACTTTGCCACACTGGGTTTGGAACAGTAGAATATCCTTGAGTTTCAGCTCACTGTACATAGGTTCATCTATGTATGGAGAACCAAAGTTCCACAATCGAATTCACAAAGACCACACGACTAATACTCAGCACGCTGAGTAGTAGCCATATCATAATTGAGTTTGTAATATCCACTATCCAGTCAGTGCCCTGACTACAATACTGCAAACGTGCATGTAAAAATGCAACTAATTTGACATTTTCGGACTCACATCCGGTAGAAAAGATTTTGTTTGAACGCACGTTAGCGTGCTTTATCCAACTTGTCCACAGTGGTAGAACCGGTTCTGGACCAACGAACTCAGTCGAAGCGCTAATACCGGAATGACCGAATGCAAAGTTCTTCGATTTGAGTTCAACAGGCATTACTAATTTCGAACTCGAATCTAAGTGCTTTCATGACAGCCTGGCTGTCAGAGTAAAAATAGATTCTTTTAGCGCAAATTGCCTGTTGAAGTACTGATTAAGCGCCACACAGTATCGCGATGATTTCTGCTTGGAATGCGGTATAGTATCTACCAAGCGAATGAGATTGGTTTAATTTCATTTCACGACACCAGCACCGGCTCGGCCTTTCAACAAAGCACCGTCATATCAAACTACGTATTCTTCGAGTTGTCGCTCCATTCAACCAGCTAGCCATTCCTCGCGAGGAGGAATTCTCACATTGAAAGTTCTAAAAGGAAAACTCCGTGTGAGTGTAAGGTCACTGGGAGCAAGTGTGTACTCATCCAAAGTAACCATTTGGAGACATTGAATTGTTATAACTTCTCGATTCTGCCACCAGATTAGCCATCCGTATGACTTTATTTGGTCTAACACTTGTTGTGTAGATCCACTGAATGTACACGAGTTTGAGTCCTCAAAATTTGCCAAATGCCCGTTTACATTATCCGAAGTCTATGCAGGTTTTCTTGATTCTGAAATTTATGTGAGCTCTCCAGTTAGGTTTGGAGTCTAGAATTACCCCAACGTACTTAACTTGATCTGCGACAATAATTCAAAGTCTAAGTACTGCAACAGACCATTTCACCCTTGATGTTTTATTTGAACTAACTGATAGTCCAACATGAAAACACTATTGCTCAACAACTTATAAGGCTTGTTGCATCAAATTAAAAAGTGTGTGATCATTAATTATCGGCGAAACCATATGTCGGAAACCCAGCTCATAAGGTTTCCTCAAAAACCCATCGGTTACTAGATTCCATAGAAGTGGTGACAGCAAACCACCTTGAGGGCATCCTCCGACACTTAGTTTTCTCATCTCTATTTGTTTCCTTTTAAATTTTTAGGAATAAATGCTACACGCTGATGGAATGTATTCTGTTGCAAGACTTCAAGTAAGAAGCTTCTTCAGGATATGCTTGTAATGTTCATATCCTCTTTTTAGTAGCACTGGAATGATTCCATCATTTCCCGGAGATTTATACGGAGCAAAACTTTTAATCGCCCGTTCGATCGATTCGATTGTCACAATTCTACGAGCAAATGCCAAAGAATCAGAGCTACTACAAAATAACTCAGGGGCAGTCGTAAAGTGATGGCTCCATATAACCTGTAAAGTGTGTGTCAAAAAGACAGTTGAGTACGACATCTTCGTCAGACGAGTATTCACCATTAGCAGTTCTAATCGAACTGAAATTAAAGACTTTTGATTTCGAAAGTCTACTAGTCTCGTTGAGGATTGAGTCAGAGGCGTTTCCAAACACTACGCTCAGAGTATCGAAGAGCATTTCTGTATGCTATGCAACCCCACTTTAATGCCTCCGACCCATCGCTGTATTTGCGATTCTAAGCTCTTCTGCATAACTTTTTGAGTCGAACAAGTTCAATATTCCACCAAGCAGTTCCTCTAGAAACAGGCATAAATCGCAGCGGCCAAGCCTCTTGGTGTGTTGCTACTATGAGTGAGTTTGTTTTATCCACGACCTCATCCAAGTCACTTGTAAATTCAATCGCCGGAAGACTCCTGTGTTCAGTCGCCTCTTACGGCATGGGAGCAGTATACCAGTGGATCAATCCTTAGTTGAGATACTTCAATCCGCTGAATGCCACGCGGCCTCTAGGCTGGTTTTGTTCGGAGAAAGATAATAAACTGTTGTCAACCTCCCAGTGGACCACAGCCACAGCTGTCATTAGTTTGCTCTTATGACATGGGAACAGAAACCCAGTGGATCAATTCTTTGCTGAAATACTGCGAGAGATTTAAGACGCCGGATACTACACGGCGCTCTCTCCACGCACATTCAATACCCTGTAGATTAGCTCCATAGATGGTCAAACTACGACTAAGCAAAAATAGAAAGTAGTTTACTCAATCCAAAGTAATGTCACAAAATGGCATCACCCGAAATGCTCGATTGGCATAACCCGGCGGATACGTGTTCCCTTAGAACGCCATCAAATCAACGAACTATTACAATTACATACGACAAAACATGTGCAATCCTGAAAATAATAGAAAGAGGACTAATACTCATTTGCAACAAAAAAGGTCGGAAAAAAGTACAAATAAGCTCCTCCAAGTCTCAAACGAAATGGATCCTAATTCGTTTTATTGTGAGCTTCAGTATTCCTTGTATGTTGGAACTAGATACAGATCACCGGAAGTAAAACCATCATATCCACCCTCAAATCACATTCCGTTTCTCGACTAGATGAATTGATATGACAATACTTAAAATCAAGTGTTACGGTATAGCTTCGAACAAGTGTTATTGGTTCTTTCAGAGTTTTGGTCATATTATACATACTATTCTCTCATTAGGAATAGGAGTCACGCAGTTCCGCAGAATCTCGGTGGCTACGCTGATCTTTTGATTTTAAACAGCCATACGTTCCTCTCGCCATGCGTCTCTCCTCCCACACTCGCAGATCGATCGTTCCTCGAAACTTCGGTTCATCGAATTAGTTTAAAAAATCTTGTTCAATTGCCGGTTTCAGTCAATTTTATCAAGAGTTATCATGTCCGCCGGGTGCTCCTTTACGTGAAAATTGGTTGTAATATGCCTTCAAGATCATAAAACAAAATTATTTTCGGTTTGAACACTTTTACACCAAACGCCACCTTTATCAGCTGCGCTGAACACATGTAGAGATCAATAAAAAATCACCGAACAAAACATCCCAACTCCTGCAATAGAAGACAAAGGGTTAAGTCATCGAGCAACTTTAAACTTGCTCATATGACCCAATTTCACGCTTTTCTATTTTTTCATTCTTCAAACATTTGATCAACCTTGAGTACTACCCTCGTAACAATTGAGGTTTTGTAATAGTTTTATAGCCACTCATAAAACTTAGATTTCACTTGTAGCGTGATATAAAACTTCAATTGTTACTTGGGTATAGCTTCAAATAAATCTTTTATATCTTCCATTCTCTTGTTAATTGTGTGTAGGTAGAAATTATGAAAAGATAAATTATGATGTTCACGCAATTCAATTCCACCATATATGAATTGCTGTGGTGACAGGTGCAATCCCAAAAAAAGCTTTTGTTTTAAGTTCTAACATAAAATGTTTCAGTACTGCTAGAATCGAAAGTGGGGCGTACACGTTGAAGATAACGCAATCGAGCCTACATGATCTGTCTCCAGAAACACCCGATGCCGATATTATCAAACTTATGGAATGGAACATTTGTCACAGACATTCTCAACGGTGTTTGCGTGGTGAGAATGCGGTTGGAACAGCCCATTCAAACCTACGACACATACAATACAAGTATACAATCTTCACTCTACGAACGCTAAATAAGCTACGTCATCATCCAGCGTATAAAACAAAGCTATCAGCACCCCCACGAGAAGGTAACGAACAAATAAATCATTTCACTACTATAATCTGCAAACCGAAGAAAGAAATTAAAGCATTCAACAGTCTCCAAGACATCAGCAGTAACGATAGTATAGACGAAAACGACAACCAAGAAAGTGAACTGCTAAACACTTAGGGTACGTTTTATTATCTATATGTAAATGATTTGGGAAAAAATCACCAATGTTCAATGGCTAAAATTCAATGCCTTAGCCTTTCAATATGTTTGACAAAGTTATTGTACTTTACAATGCCCTCTTTTTGTTTAGCGATAAGCCAGGGTTGTTCAAATTTTGGCTATATTTTAAAATTGAACTTTTTAACGGTTCGAGATAGAGCTTGACGGTCTTCGATGAAGTTCTAGAGCAACACATTTTAGATAAATTTGTTACAGACACGCAAGCTCTAGACTTTATACATTCCATTGCACGAGACATCCAAATGTAAGCGATAGGGTTTACCTTAAAAACGGTTTTATTTATATAAATTTTGCAGCTTTTATGTTACACTAAAGTACCATTTGGACATGAACGATTAAAGCACAGGTGGATGCAAATGCAGATTTCATTTTTGGATCGGAGTCGCTCTATTTTTTTTTTAATTCGTTTATTTGGCACGGCTTCACGGAGCCGTGGGTCTTTTATATATTTACATGATGTAAACAATAAAAATAACAAACAATTAATGCTAAGATCGATTCCGTACGCGCGACTTGCCATTGCGCGCGGAGATCCGTTTTCGTGTCGGGGAAATCCTTGCATTCACGTCAACTATATCAAGGGGGTCATTTGTATCTTTGTCGTCTTCGCACATGTCCGGGTCATCATCGGGGTTACTGCCTTGATGTTCGCAATCAGGTCTTGTTCCTAACTTCTTTCCCTTTCGGGTCACGACCGTGAACCCTCCGTCATTGCTAGTAGGTCCCTCGTTGCTAGAATTAGCGGTTGAGTTTGTGATACTTGACGCGGCTTTCGCAGTTGTCATTATTGCTTGAATAACAGCCACAAATTTGGCAACCGTTTGTGGCTCAGGGAATGATATTGGAGACTGAGTGTTGATATTTCTTTCTGTAGATGAGCTTTTCTTAGCGGTTTCTGGGCAGGGTTGTCCGTAATGTGCCGTTTGTTCACAGAACTGGCACGTGTTAGTTTGTCCTTGATATGTACATAGAGTTCGCTGCATAATGGTATCACCTCCTTCTGTTGTGTACTGCAGAGTAAGGTAGGAGGGAATGAATTGATCTACCCGCATTCTCACCACAAAAACACCATTTGTAATACCTGGAAAGTAGTTCCTCCACGTATCCTCCGTGATTGATTACACTTCTCCGAAATACGACATGAATCTTTCAATGGCCACTTTGCAAGTACGTGGTGTCAAATCATGTAATTTAACTTCCACCTTTCCGTTATCCATATACACAGGGATCTTGTTTTTAGCGGTGTCACAATCCAGTACGTGTTTCAAATTGTTTTGCGAAATGAATCTTTTCGCCTGGGCGAATTTGTTGAACGTTATCAGCACCGCGTGTCTGACGTGCTCCAACTGAATGAAACTGACGTCTGAAAACCGAAGCTGCATTTTCTCCTTCAGCAAATGTTCCACATCACCAATACTCGGTCTTATGCGGAAAGACCGGAAGTCAATGGCCACCGTGTTGGCCCGAAGAATCACATTTTGTTGTCGAGACTCAGCCATCTTCATAGAATAATAGTAACGGTTCCCTTTGTTCTTCAGACAAAGCACACAAGAAAAAAGCAACTGCTTGCGCTGGCTTGGGTAGCAGCGGAGAGCACACTGGTATTGTGACTGATGCCTTTGGTGGTTGAGAATAGACTGTCGGAGTCGCTCTAGATTTGCTCTGAATTATCATTTTTATATGGCTTTAATAAATATTGGAGCGTACCTCGGGCGACTCGGATCTAAAACCGATGCATTAGTTTGGAGGAGAGCGAGTAAATGCGCAAGGTGTAAATACCAAAGGACCAAAGGAGTGACATTAACCTTCTTAGCAAAGTCGCCCCCAACGTTTTATTCTAACCCCCTATAAACTGAAACGGTCTGTACGGTTGTCCTCGTTTCTTCCTCATTCAAGTCTCAAAACGATTCGTTGGTGGAATTGTTAATTAAATGAATAATTTAATTGCCGTATAATATTGCAACATCTTTAAACCCAACTCTGCACAGTAGGCCTGGCCGTTTTAATATTTGCGACATATTACAATATGCTTCAAATATTAATGTTGACAAGAAAGATACTAAAGAATAACTTAAGTATTTTCCAGGATGCTGTTTAATACTGACTGTGTAAGAGTTAGAACAGAATAGAATAGAATAGAATAGAAAACACTAGTGACAACTTGAAGGTTATTTTAGGGCGCACCAACTATTAAACTTTTTTCGATTCAAAGTTATGAGAACTTTTATATTTAAAAGTATAACTTTTTCAAATAGCATTATCTTCGATTAGAACACTTAACATTAAGTACCGTTTCTGCTATATAAAATAGTATGCTTTGTAGTATAGTACACCAGAAAATGGCAAATGCGATATGTTTGTATATCTTGCAACATTTTCTCAAATAATAGTTTATGTTTAGTAAAAGTATATGAATTCTAACGAAAGAAGCTAGAGGTTCGGTATATTGAAACAAATTGTTCTTCAAAATATCTGAAAATAATGTAATTTTAATGAAAAATCAAAACTGAAATAGTTATACAAAGGAAACATTATTTTTAAGATACACCCTATTTTATTTGATAAATTTCTTGTAAAATGAAACGTACACTATATAGAGTTTCAGTGTCTTCGATAAAGTTTTTTTTAAATTTGATTTTCTTCAATTTTCTGGAAGAGAGCAAAACTCTATCTCGAACCATTAAAAAGTTAATTTTCTGATTTAAAAAATAGAGCCACCCTACCCACTATTTAAAATAATTGAAAAGTATTGTAAAGTGCCATATTTTATCACGAAAATGAAACTATATTTTTTATACTGTCCACCGTGAAAGTATTGTAAACATTATTCAAAGGGTCAATTCATGAAATACCAAATTTTTAATTTACTTCTGGACCACTGTGCAATGTCAAAAGTTTCAAGCGAATTGGGCGGGGTATAAAAATGTCCAAATGACGTAAAATTTGGCATCTGAGCTTACTTTGACACTAGCCACAATATGAAAGAGCTTTGAGATTTAAAAAAATAATGCTATTTGCCATGCCCTAATATACAACATACCTAGACTAATACATTTTTCCGTTTTTTAGCTACACGAAATAGAATTTTATTTTGACAAACGAGGTCCAAAAAAACTTCGAGTCTAGGAGAAAACAGAAATAATTCAACTATGTGATATTTCAACATTATCACCATTTTGTTCAATTTTCTAAAAGTTTGAAAGCTACTGTTATTTATACAGACTTACACTACGCAATTGTCTCATGCATAACTAGCCAAACATGTCAAATGGTCCTAAGTGCAAATGTCAGTTTCTCTTTGTTTACTTTCTCTTTCGCTAATAACTCGGCCGTTTATACGTTCGTTTCTTAATTCTTAGGATAATATGCTAGTCGAAATCAGAGTTTTTCAATATATCCTAAAACATTATTGAACAGTTTTATGATGACGCAGTAATAATCGAAAGAGAAAGTAAACAGACTCTCATTTGCACTTAGGACCATTTGACATATTTGTCGAGACATAGGGATTACCCTAGACATGTTTTTTTTTAAATATTTTCGTCGAATAAGCTCAGCCGTAGGATTTTGCAAACATAGGCATTAATGATTTCGATCCGCAAACAGAAATAAAATCAGAACACTCCTTAAGAGAAAATGGTTGGGTTGGAATGCGATGTGCGGCAAAAATATGATTCAAAATCCGAGACATCCCGATGTATACCATGGCGCGACGACGAAGGATTTGTCTTCCCGGGCGCTGTCGCTTTTTCTAAGGGTAAAATGTTTGTTTTTCCCAGCGCTCAGTCTGAAGCTCCACACCCATCATGCTCGGAATTCAAGAAGCATCCGAATGAAGATAAGTAATCCAGCATCAGTAGCATATTTTTGACACCACAACACGACGACGGCCATCCATCTCGATTAGTAGCATTGGAATGTCCTCGAGTTTCTGTTCCTGCTGTTTAAACTAGAGAAAATGGAGAGAAAGAGAACGGGTGGAAACTAATTTCTCTCCTTCGCGTGGATGTGCGTGCGTCTTCTGCAAAGGAAAAGCGTTCGATTTTAGTGTTATCATTTTCCGCTTTCGAACGAACGGCGCTGTATTCTGCCATTCGTTGGGAGAGAACGCAGGAAAACAGATGCACTGTCAGAGAGAAGAGCTGCGGGAAACGTGCACGGTCTGCAGCCGACCAGTCTTCTAGCGTCATTCGAACACGACGCCAACGTGTCTCTGTTTTCTCCGTGGTGCGATGTTAACCCCTTAAGAGAAGTGGTTATTAAGTAACACATTTAGGAAGGAAAAAAAATCCTTAATAGAATAATGGTAGTGGAAAAGGGCGTCGGGAAGCTGCCATCGGCATCGCTAATATGCCACTCTATAGCGTTCCATAAATAAGGATCGATCGTGGTGACTGTGGCTGGATTCGAATCGCGGTCGGAGGATAATTAGCAAATGTGCCGATATATGTAGTGTGTGCTTCAGGACTCAAGTCTGTCATCCGTTTTGGATGCTGAGAGCAGTACCGACAGTGTGTGTGTACAAATGTCAAAAACAGCACGCTGCTGATTCAGTGGGTGGTGGGTGACTGTCATCGAAACAAAAAAAATCAATCACTGGGCGTTGTATTGCATGAACCGCGGCGCAAATTTCAGCCGTTCGGAAGAGCTAATCGGGAGAACAGTGTTGTGATTATAATTGATACGACACAGCATCACCAATTAGAACCCCGTCACCAGAGGTAGTGTCGACAGTGTGGTTAAAAAAACAAGTTGCAAGGTGAGATTTTCACAGTGACGTGTTTCAGGGTGCCGCTGGAGCGTGAGAATAACATAGGTAAAAAGTTGTACTACTCTACAAGGAATGTGTAGATAATTTGTTTCCTAGCGCAGTATTAAATGCAATGTGTAGGCGAAGAAAGCTTATGCTAACTGGTGTCCTGTGTATATCCCATGAAATTAAAGTGGTTTATCAGTGAAAACAGAAATAGATTCCAACTTCCAATTTATAGAAACGAAAGGATCTTTCTCGGTGTAAACTCAAACTGTGTAAAGCGTCATTGAAAGTGGTATGGATGTGAAACACAGTGTTGATGGTATTCAGTTATAAAACGTTTACCGACAGGAAGCATGGCACAAGCTGAACTTACAGCGCATTAACAAAGGATTAAAAAAAACTCAATACACGAAAATCGATAAAAGGATTACACAAAAGTATCATACTCCTAGGCTGAGCAAGATCATTTGGTCGAGCCTACTCAAACTCAACCCGCAAGAAAATCAACAGCACATCACGCACAAAATCACTCGAACACGATTTCCATAGCAGGTAGGTCTGACTTTTTTTCTTGAAACAAACTGACAAGGGACCCTAAGCCATCAAACTCGATGATCCCTTTTCCCCGTTGGAAAATGTAAGAAAGGCAAACATCGAATGACATGACAGATGGTCGTAAAATTGGGGTTTTTCTTCTTCTGCTCCAATACTACTGAAATAACTTCAACCCGAGCAAAGCTAAGCTCGAGCATTAAATTGAAACTGCACATTCGATTCTACTCGATTCTTTTGCGGTTTTTCGTTTACGGCAGTCACGGAGACGCCAACCTTTTGATCGCCACTGTATGTTCGAGAATCTTTGTCAACCACCCTTAAATTTTTGTATGGGAACGGACAGCCGACTGGATGCTGATGGTTTTTGCTTTCGGAAGCTATTTGAGTTCGATGACTTAACTATACAACTGTGTCTGTAAGTGTATTGTGTAGAAATATATGGGGTTTGGCATTTCGCCATATGGTTTTATGAAGGCTAACCAACTTTGACGAAAAAATTCGCACACTGTGCGAACGGTTTGCCTGAGCGTGGTGAACGACTACGCTTCGTTGCTGTATGGTGTACGGATTTTATCGTCAGAGTTGGTAAGCTTAGTTATATGTATAGTAGACCGGCAACAATTTTGACTTTTTTCGGAACACTGTTAAATTAAACGTTAATTGGCTCCACATATCATTTGTCAAATATAAACTTTTTTCGAAAACTATAATTCACTCACAGTTTAGACTTTAGAAGTATGTATGTGAAAATATATGAAAAATAGGCAATTGAAACAATAAATTTTGTACAAAATGCTAGTATCATCTTGTGCATCCCAAAATCTGCAGATATATAGCTTAAGGTGTAAGGGTCAACCTTGCCGAAGACTGCAAATTGATCCGTTTTTGCTGTAAAAAAGATGGATGGGTAATATCTAGAACATAACCGGAGCGTCGTGACTACTCGTTTGACTTGTAATTCAAATCGAATGATACTCAATCAAATATGTGGGAATGTTTCAAGTTATTCTTTATAATAATTATGGTGGTTCTGAAAAGAATCTTTGTTGTTGGCGTCTGCGTTGATAGGGGATGCGCTGGACTCTAAGCTCGTTGAGACATTCATTCATGAAATGAACAAATGTCATATTTTCTTGCTTTGAAATATCAATGTTAAAATCTCTCGAAACAACCATCGGAATCGTTTTTCTAGCGTACAGAAATAATCACGCTTAGCGAAAAACTAGGGACGGGTAATGTTCGGGACATAACCGCGATGATTATATTCTTAAAATTCTACTTGTATCTCTTTCAAATGGCTAAATTTTACGCATTGAGTTCGATTCACCGGGCTCAGCGAAATTTTCCTGGGGATCCCGTTCGTTAATCTATTCAGTAAAACAATTTTATTACCGAGTTGTCCGCATTGAATACAGGTCAATAATTTCATATGATTTCAACAAGCGGACAATGTACTTGTATGCCAGGTGGGAGTGTTTTGAAGTGCCCACCAAAAAATAATGAAATTTAAACGACATGTAAATCAATACGAATGTAAACATACAACGATTGAATCGAAAATTTGATTGAAAATTACGTTAAAATCAATTGGAGCACCAAACAGCATACAATTTTACACTCTCATTCGTGTAATATTACATGTCATTCATTTTACAGCAGTTTTCGAGTAAAAATACATAAGAAGCGCATTGGTTTTCCGTTTAAAGAAACTGTAATTTTCAATCCACGTGTAAAATTATAATAAAATTCGTTGAAGAAAGCACGACAAGTCGTGTGTGTTTGTGGTGGAACTTAATTTTACATTTATATTCATGCTCCAAATATGTGCATGAAAATAAACTTAAAATTACAAAATATTTTTTTCTGTGTGGTTTTAGTGGAGGTAACAACATAAAATCGTGTATTGGACATTTTACAATGATTCTCCTTAACCCCGCAAAACCACGGGGTTGGCAGCAGAGGGTTAACTATGGTGATACAAGACGAGAATCTTTTGAAACGATTCAAACCTTGCCGACGATTTGTTTCTACTGCATACACATATACGAACATTCCCCTTTCGCAGCTCACACCGAATGAGCACGCTTTGCATCAAGGCGTTCCTATTTATTAACTTTTCGGTGCAGATGGAAGGCTATCTTTTTGTGCGATAAATGAAAATATTTTCATCATTCGTTTTGGTGGAGCTTTCGCTTGGAGCAGAGTTGCCACATTCACTGATTTTCTTGGAAGGATTTGCAAAAACTTTCGGGTTTTATTGATTTATCATATTAATTATTTTTAATTATACAAATTAATAAAAGGAACTTCCTAATAAAATCCTTTTTCCATTGTATATTCATCCTAAGGATGGTTTGCATATAACTATGACACAAATCCATCAACAATTAACAGCGCTAATGGAAAATAAGCACCACTAATTCTTTACAAGTATTTTATTAGTCTTGAAAAGGACTGTTGGCAACATTAGAGACGCGTGAATTTACTTATCTTCTTCGGGCAGCTTTCTTGGCAGGTTTAGCGACCTTCTTTGGCTTTGGAGTCTTCGGCTTGTTCGCTGCAGCCTTCGATGTTTTGGTGGCGTTTTTAATGGCAGTTGCAACCGCCTTTTCAGTGACTGCGTTTCTTAGCAGCAGCCTTTGGCTGTTTGGCCTTCTCACCGCCGCCACCTCCACCATCGTTTTTCTACTTCTCTCCGGTGGTAGCCGATTTGATTGGTCTTCCGATGCAGCTTCTCAATTGAAGACCTAACACCTAGCACGCACGTCTGTTATGCACTGCGTCTTACACACGTCTGGCTTTGAGAAAAGCGGCGACGCCCCTATTTATAGGTTTTATCATTAATGTTGATTTTCATTTAAAGTAGTTTTTGAAATATTTAAACAAATTTTGCATAAAAAACAACGTATTTTATATAGCAAACAACGTATCGGTAGCAAGCGTCGAACGTTTTCCTTCCGATTTATGAAACTAAACGAGCAATCCGTTTAGTAGAAGGAAAGTTATTAAGGTTCAAAATGTACAGTGACACAATCTCACATTCGTACACCTCTAGTGTACATGTTTAATATTGTTTCATAAATGTTTGCCCTATTTAATATAGGTATTGTTTTGTAAATGTGGTAGTAGAATCATCATCTGTCATTTTCTTATTATTTGTAATCTAAAGTGGGCAAGTTTCCGTACACTACATATACAAAATCATTACTTTGTGTGAAAATGGCACAATTTCATATGTGTATACTTTTGAAAAGTTAATTGATTTGTAATTTAAGACCTGTTATTTCTTTTTTCTTTTATTTTACTTAGAAAAATAGATTTTATTACTATAAAAAAGTGTTCATTGGCACAGTTTCCTTTACACTAGTTTAAGAAATTCCCTCAAATAAACGTAATGGCTAAAAAAGTAAACTAACTGCCATAATGGGACGAAAACTAATTATTGCTCTCCAAAATTAAACTAAATCACTTCATGAAATCTTTGAAATTGTTCAAAGGTTGCGTCCAACTATTTAAAATGTCGTTAAAAACATTGATTTTTGAAAAAATATGTGTACTGTACAAATATGAGATTGCGTGTATATTTGACTATCTTTAGAATTATGATTATTTTTGGAAAAATGAGCTTTTATAGTAAAAAGATAATTATTGTATCTTCCCTATGCTGTCTAGTAAACTATTTCTACATAAATAAAATGTCCCGTAAACTTATTTTTTACTTGTAAAAGGCATATAAGCATTCCGCATAGCGATGCACGAAAATGAGATTGTGTCACTGTAATAATTCGCAAATATACACTACTATCGCTTTCTCGCTCGTTCTCGTGCCGTGCATGAGCCTTTCCTTTCCGCCCGGCTGCTAATGGCATAACCAAAACGAATATTCCGGCTTTCCCCCACCAACTATTCTCGTCAAGCAACCCAATACGAATAATCATAGGAACAAACATGTAGTGGACCGATATTTAAAACTTTTCATCGTTTTATTGTTCGGTTAGTGCACCATATTGACGGCTCTGTGCGGGATGGGCTGAAAATTTTCACTTTTCCGAGTCGTTTTCGAAAGATATGTCAAAACACTATATTTCCATTGATAATGAATGTCCTACATATTCCAAAATTTAATACAACATTGGTACAAATATTTTCGACAAATTGCCGAAGAAATTGATTAAATCCATTCAGTACAACAAAAGATATAAGCGTTCAAAACCTTACATCATTTTTCTTCCGAAATTTTTGGGCCCCTATATTGAAAGGTAAGTCGTTATTTTCGACAAAAGATATTGATATTCTCATATAAAGTTATGTGTTGCCTCTCTTTCTCGCACATGCTTAGAATAGGAAATTTCAAAAAAATTGGTTGGTCTTCAAAGTTAAATAACTTTTTATGGGAACCTCCAATCAATAGGCGATCTTCAACTATTCTTTATAAAATACACTACGTGACCATAAGTTTTGAGGTACGCAGAGTTACTGTGAAATTTTTATTGGAATTTAAGTTTTTATATCCGAGTTTCCATAGATATTACTATAGAAACTTGAAACCTCTTGTGGGTAAACTAGAGATGTAGGAAAAAGGTCATATTTTGCATATGATTATCATTACCAATTACCATTCGAATTAGTAGTGTTCCGAAAAAAATGCTGCCAATTTAATGTACGGCAATGTTATAGGAGGATTAGAAGTTGATCTGAATTTTTGGTTGTTTATAAAAAGTGGCGGATCTAGGGGGAGGGTCTTGGAGGTCCGGATCCCTCCAAAATTTTTAAGTTATTAGGAAATTTTAAATTATTTTCTACTTTAAATTCGTTCCAAACTCAGAATTATTCAAAACCAAATTCGAGCACGAAAACTGATTTTAATTAAATGAGGTTATCACATATAACGTATTGTATAGTTAGTAAATTTTAAATGAAAATTACAGGCGCCTCCGAAATTTTTTTCTGGATCCGCACCTGTTTATAAAACTATCATAATAAACATTATATATATTATTCTATATATTCTAAGGTTCATACCATAAACTTTTAAGATCTTGCTGACTCAAAGGAAGCAGAATATAAAGGCAATTCGAAAAAAAAATTAACATGCAAAATAAATTTATCCTCCAGCCCATCCAACTATCTGTGCATAAAGCACCACTATGATGATTTTGGCATAACAGTTTTATAGAACCTCCTCTCACTACTCAATCGCTCGCGTTCGGAAAGCTCACTAAAAGTGCGTGATACTTGAAAATTATGGCATCTACTTTCCGAAAATGAAAAGGCTCAAGGAGACACATGGTAGTGCTTGATTGCCTGGGGTTTGCGAAGTAATTTATTTATTTATACTAGTCTTCAAGTTACTCGTACAGATCAGGGCCTAAAATTCTCACATCCTTTCAATGAACGATGAAACCCACTGGATTCACTTTCGTCTTTTTGCTGCCTCCTTCATTACTAAATACATACAAAGCAAAACAAAAAAGACATGGCCGGCATCTTCTTTCAATTCTATGAAAGCCAGTAGCAGAAGCAGCGACTTTCGTTTTTCTATGAAAATACGAAAATTAAATTTCGTTTTAATTTTAAATCCGAAAACTTTGTTCCTCATTTAAATTTTCATTAAATGAAATTATAGCAATGTGTATCACAGAACTGCAACTAGAACGCGGCAATAACTGGAAATATGCACACCAGTAGTGCTTCAGTCGTCCAATATCATCACTAGCTTCTAATTCCACGAAATCGAACAACGACAAATAAATATCGTTAACTGTGTATTTTCGTTCGCCCGGCACTATGTTCAATAGCGTAGGGACCAATGCCGCTCTCAATCTCAAAGCGAAAACGAGTGTGCGTAGGAAATAATGAAATTGATCTTACTCGTATGCCTTGTCCTAGGCCGTTGTCTCATTTTCGTTTTCGAAAAATTCCGATGCTTTAGAAAGTAGCGTCGCTGTCACGTCATTTTCGCCTGATTTTGGTAAATGAAAAAAAAAAAAAACATTTTTCGTCTCTGGTACAGATAGCTCTTTAATTACTATTAATTCTATGTTTAAAGGTAGTCTTAGTAATCTTAAAATCATATTTGCCAGCTAACCCGATCAGAAACACATAACAGAAATATTTCAAAACTATATCTCGCATTGCTACTTGTTATAAATTTCTGTTATTTTAATTACTAACGAGACCTAATTTATAACACAATAGGTTACAAAAATTGTGTTCTGTTATAATTTTGTTATTTCATTCTGATCGGGAAAGCTGGCGAAACTCAATTGGCAATCGAGAAGAATGTCTAGATCCTTAACTGTGTTTACATGGTTGATAATGCTTGTTGACATTCTATAATCAAACGTTGTTAAGTGCCTGTTACGACAGAACGAGATCACATTATACTTTTGCACGTTTACTTTCATCCCGTTTAGTGTGCACCAATTTAGCAGCAAATCGATATCGGCTTGAATGGCACAGCAATCGACTACCGAATCAATTACACGAAAGAATTTCAGATCATCCACGAACATGTACTTAGAGCACAAATCGTTCACGAATGATATAAATAGTAGCGGGCCTAGATGACTTCCCTGGGGAACGCCCGACTCGATCGCAAACGGAGATGATCTCATTGCATCTATGCGAACGTACGCACAGTGTTCGATGTTGTACGACAATATCCACCGTGTCAATGGATGACGCTCAGAATTATCAGCGATGAAAAAAGGATTTTTAACCCTTTCATGCCTATGTTGTTTATAATTAACAACGTCTTTAAATAGCTATAAATGATGGTATAGACAATATTTTCTCACAAAAACAAGTAAGGCTTATAAATGTTACTATTACCTTTTATTTCAGCAATAACTTTTACAAATATTAGCTCTAGAGCTGAAGTTATTGCAAAGATCTGGATTTCTATGAAGCTATGCTGCCGGGGAGAGTTTACGTTGGCGACGAAAAATGAAATATTGATATATTTTAGTTATTTTGTAATATTATTGGAAAAATATAGAATATATCTATTTAAACTGTCTACGAATACGATTTCCACGCAATTGGAAGATTGTAAAAATTATAGAAAAATTGTGTTGAGCATTGGAAGGAAAAAAATGAGCTGCTTCCAGCACAGCGAAGGAAGCAAATAAAGATAGAACTACGGTTTTTAGTGTTCCATGACCCCATCATTTCTAAGGAAAACATAGTTTTGGAATGCATATGCATATGCACAAGAGAAAGTAGGAGATGAAAGGGTTAAAAATATGCTTCCCTCAATTGTGTGAGTTTTCAGTAGAACTATGCGTTATATTCGTAAATATTGATTCTTTGAACCAACCTGCATTCCAAAATACTGGGTTTATAAAAATTGAAAAATAAGATAAAGATAAAAATTTACCATTCCAAAATTACTCTAAAGTAAAGTATCATCAAATTCGGGTAGTTTTTGCGGCGAGCTGTGAATTTTTTAAATATTTGCAATGTATAAATGAAAATAAACAAATCGAATTTAATTATATTTGCAGTGTACGCGACTAGTAACTTCGCGTAAAGATCTTATTTCTTTTGGGAATCTATTAGCTGCGTCGCTTACTATTGCTTGGGAGTAACTCAGTCCGCTTTCACTGGGTTTATCGTTTATATCGATGTTGTCTTCACCATTGTGCTTCCGTGGCGTTGCATTGTGACGGTGATTTTGGCGGATTATTTAATAACATTTGCTTAGAAAATGGTAAGAAAATTCATACTATTCTTACCCATATTAAAATCTCAACAGAATGATAGCTACAATCTCCATCGTTCACGGAGAAGGATAAGGTAGACGGAAAGTGTTGATGCTTTAGCTAATTAACGGAAGGACGACGATTCAAAAGACTCTTCAATAGCTTTCGCGGCGTTGGTGGTTTGGAAGGGTATAAGGTCTGGGATTCGCTCCATTATGTTATGTTTGTTTATTATGTATTATTATGTTTGTAAATATGTTTATTATGTAGTTGGTCAGTTAGCCTTCGAGTACCCGGAAAAGAAATGATCTTGGTTCGTTTTTGAGATTTTTTTAAACTCTTTTGTTGTTTTTTGTACCTATTACAAGTATTGTCTAGAAAAGTTAATCTCTGTGTAATTGACGATATTTTTAGTGGGATGAAAACCAACTAATTACAAAACGTAATATAGATAAATAGTTATGATAGCGCGAAATGTTATGAATCAAGGAAAAAGTCTATTTTTCATATCGGATTGTTTGTAAAATACACGTATACGAGCAATAACTAAAGGGAACTACAAAGTGTTGATAGCCTGATGCAGGAGCTTATTTGAAATTAGATTTATGAATGCATACGAAGTGAATTTTTAGAATTTATCATTAACTATTCATTTTACGGTTATGTTTTCAGGCCTTTTCAGGTCTTCTTGTTACAGAGCTGGCACATCGGAATCCTTGGGAAATAGTGTGGGCATGGTAGATTTTGGTGTACCCGAAGGCTGGATAGGACCTTTTGGTCTCTCCAGTCTTTGCGATCGTCTCATTTTTCGAGTCCTTTTATCTTCTTCAGGTATCTCAGTGAGGTCTGCCAATGATGGTTGATGAAATTGTTGCTGAGGGTTTGTGAAAAGTGTCGGATGATATCGGTGGCTGGCACTACTTTTATTATGATCCTCCTAGCTATGCTGTCCTGGGCTACCAATTGGTCGGCGTTTTCCCGTTTAGATACAGTTCCCATAGATCCAGCAAAAGGTAGTGAATGAATCGTTGTGGAATTCAATGACCTGTACGAATAAGTTTCGGGATTGGCCAGTTTCAAGCGCGCTGAGTACAGAGAGGAAGTTGGTGAAGGTAACGTTTGCAATGTATAGTAACAAGCTACAATTTTACTGAGGATTAAGTAATCACTGAACCAAGTATTTCTGCAGAAGCGAAATCATAAAAGGCTACAACTTCTTCGAACAAACTATACTTTTAAAGAGAATGGTTTTGAAGCAAACCCGAAAACGGCGTTTTAAAACATTGTTCATTGGTAAATAAGAGCATTCGTCTACCTGTAAATTATTAATCACTGTTTCTTATCAAAATTGTATAACTTATACGCTAATGTAAGTTTTCGGTAATTTAAAAAAAAGCTTAATTTTAATGTATTTGTAACTTTGATACTATTAACGAAAAACTGATAGTTGAAACTATTTTTCGAGTAAAAGATTATCTTATATAAAATATTGGAACTTCAGAAAGAAAAACGATGCGAAAAGTGTCTTTCTAGTCTTCAATAACTGGTTTCAAAGCTTTCAAAGCTCCATAGATAACATTCTTCTCTAATATGTTAAAGTTAAAGGAATTACTCTCTGTTAATCAATAATCCCAACAAAAATCCTGAAACCTTTGTTAAGATTGTAAGTACAATATTGCAACTGTCATTCAACCACTATCATAAAACACTAGCACTTCCATAACCACCCTGAACTCAAAAAAAAACTGATTTAATCCACCTAGTGGTGCGATTGTGCCATTCTCATTTATCCAAACTATGATTCATTAGCTGATTATGTTAAATATAATTGTGAAAATGTCTATCACATTCTTATCATACTTAGCACGTATCCCTTTCATCCTGTATTTTAAAAACTACAATATTTAATTAGCTTAATCAGCATGAGTTCAATGCTATGAGGGTGGAGCTAGTAGAGTGATAGCCAAGAATCAGTTGCCAGATAAAGAATTCTTATTTCGGTATGCTGGGTTGATGAAGGGAATGCAGGTGTGAGGGTGATCGAATCGGAAGGGGGGGCGAGGTAGGAGATGAAGGGCGAGGGCTATCAGCAAGGAAGGGGAGGGGGTATGCAGCACCCAAGTGCATATTATATCTTCTATTTGAGTCTTGGTTTGAGAAAATAGGTTCAGTTATCACCGAAGAATCGATGTGACTTTAATAAAGGAAGGTAGCCAGGACTACCGGAATTGTTGATAGAGGACAATATATTCAAAGAACGTTTGATTGACAATCAGTGATCTAGACCTGCGAACCGATGTAATATGGTAACCATTTCAATAGATGGTTAGCCTCTGAAATATTACGATTGTAACGGTTCATTTGAGAAATTCCAGTGTGACCTTTCTTACCAACCTGTAACTTCGGAACCAAAAGTCAGAACTGAATGAAATTTAATAGCAGTTAATAGAATTACTTTATCTTTCATTTGAAAACAAGTTTGTAAAAATCGATCAACAATTTGGTGGGAAATAAGCGGGATATTAATTTAGGAACTTGGCGAGCTCCCGGGTGCATCAAGAACCGTCATAGGGGGCCAATGTGGTCAAAACTGCTTTGAATGGTCATTGGTGATCTAGGCAAGCAAATTCACGTAATTTTGAACCCATTTTTGGTTGGGGTAATTCGGGCCTTTGATGTACTTTTTCGCTGAAGCGTTTATACACAATATGGTAAGAGATCCAAAAATGTAATTTGTATCAGAAAAAAGCGCAATTGATCCGGCTTCCCGATCAAAATGAAATAACAAGATAATAACAGAACACAATTTTTGTAACATATTGTGTCATAAATTAGGTCTCGTTAGTAGTTAAAATAACACAAATTTATAACAAGTAACCATGTGAGATATAGTTTTGGAATATTTCTGTTACGTGTTTCTGATCGGTTTATAGAACAAAAATAAGTGCTTGCTAATCGGTTGACACGTTTAGTTTTAGAGTTCATAAACCGTTACTAGGACCAAATTGTCCTAGCTCCCCCTACCCCCGTTTGGGAAATTTTGACTTCTTTACTTGTTTGTATTGCGACGTGCATTTTTAATAAATGCATGTACGCGGTGCCAGATCTTGCAATAGTATCTCTATTTTGTCGTCTTATATATAAACACGGCCATATTAAGTTGTTCTGGGAAGACTGCTTAGACTAACGTGTTGAATGATTCCAGTATTTATTGAGCTAGGTGATATAATTGGATAAAGACGACTTTTGTAAGCTTAAACTAAATATCACCCCTTCAGAAAATTTTCCACTTCAAGGGGATTGAAAAATATTTTACCGATTTCTATACTCGATGATGAATAATTCTGGAAGGAATCTTTCTCGTTATTATTTTTATTAATTGACTCTACGCATTCTCAAAAACAACATCACCAGCATTATTAACGCGAGCCGAACAATTCGGGATCACCGGAATACTCGAATTTGAGTCGTTACACGGAAAAAATCCGTTCATAAATTCATGAAAACGAGATCACGATTTCGTGAACAGAAGGATTTACGAAAACCGTGACCAAGTTCCTCAAATTATGAATAATAAACCTCGTATTCATGAAGCTATTTGTGTTTCTAAAAACTAGTTCGCGTCGAATATATACATGGCGTTACATTCGAATTTTGGGTAGGGTTACTGTGGATGTTTCCTGTACATGTCTAGTTTTGGTTGTGATCCTTGTTCACAATTTGCGAATACACAGACGACAGTTAAACGAAGTTCACGATTGTAGGAGCTTAGTCGTGATTTTTATTATCAAGTTACCGTGAGTTCATGAGTTTTCTATCGGATTTTTCTGTTAGAGTAGCGTGTTTTATGTTTAAGATTGCAGGATCTTTAGTCACAATTTTCGTGATTTCTATATCGTGGTATTTTAGCCATGAGTAGAGTGATTCATGCTCATGATTTCAGGATACTAGTCGCGATTTTTGAAAGAGTAATATAGTATAATTTATATATTTTAGTCACGAGTAGAGTCATTTATGGTCTCGAATTCAGGATCTCAGTCACGATTTTTGATATTTTAATCACGAGTTATGTTTATTATATTCATGGTTTCAGAATCTTAATCACGATTTTCGTAATTTTTATTCCGTTATCTTGATATTTTAGTCACAAGTAGAGTGATTTATTACTATGCTATATTTCACCCTAAGGAGGAAAATTTGGTAAAAACCAAAATTTCTCACTAGGGTGAAAATTTGTTGGTAAAAACCAGTCTTTGTACAGGAGTGCACAAATCCTTATTTCAGTCGTTCGATTGAAACACAAAGTGTGTTTTAGTTTTAAAGGATTTGCGTCAAGCCGGCGCTAATCTATTCCGATAATAAGTTAGTGTCGGTTTCTGATGAGACGAAGCCGAAACGCAACTAAGTATGAGAGTGATTTATGTTTATGATTTCAGGATCTTAGCCACGATTTTGCATATATTTGTCACGAATAGTATGATTTATGTTCTGATTTTAGTCACGATTTTCGTAATGTATTTGCGCGTTATCATGATATTTTATTCTAGAGCTTACTTTTGAATTTGACACGTGGAGTGATGTGACTGATATGCATGAAACCAGCAGTTTTATTATGATTTTCGTAATTTGTCTTCACCTTATCGCGATCTGTTATATTTAAGTTATTATCAGTTTTTATGCTCGGAGTATTGCGACAATATAAACAAGAACATAAATGTTTGACTAACAAGCGGGATCGTGTTCCATGAGCTATATCATGAACACGATTCGTGGCTCTATAATGTATTTTTGCTGCTCAGCGCAGTTTTCTTTTTTCGTCGAGACATCACACTGAACCTTATCAAATGATATAACGATGTTCTAGATCCTAACAATTTTCTTATATCTACTGCTTGTGCCTCTAGCTTGTTGATAGCTGCTGGACATATATGATCTTTCATGGAATAGTGCATGGAACAAAAATTATTCTACCAATAATACTCTAGATTTTGTGAAATAGTTTCCGCAAACTTTTCATAACCATGTTGCATGAACTTGAAAATGTTTAGGGATATCTTCTAAATGTCGCAGGCCCACAATATAGATTCTAGGTTAAGTACTAGGAATCATGAACCAGTTCACGAATACCTGAATAATATTTGATGATTTTGTGTACTATTTCATGAGCACGAATGGTAAGTCGTAACTTTAAATTCATGAATAATATTCTATGATTTCGTGAACTGTTTCACGACCACGAATTGTAAATCGTGGCTATTGTGCTATTAATCATGACCCAGTTCATAAATACTGAAATAGTATTGCATGATTTTGTGAAATATTTCACGAAGTCTAATGGTAAATCGTGGCTAGTATAAAAAAGATTATGAACCAGTTCACAAATACATGAATATTTCATGGTTTCGTGCACTTTTTCACGAACACTAGTGGTAAGTGTAGACTATTAAATTAGGATCCATGAATCAGTTCACGAATACATGAATAATATTTGATGATTATGAAAACTATTTCTCGAGCACGGATATTGGATCGTGACTAATATATTATGAATCATGAATTAGTTCACGAGGATTATAAAAATTTATGAATAAAATTCCGAGTTTCGCGAAATAGTTCACGATAAAGTATCAAAACTGTTTTGATTTTTTGAACTGATGTTCCTAAATCTATGAATAGCATAATTAGTCAACCTTTGGTTTTATAAATAATGTTCTTAAAGTTGTGTAGGGGACGGTGGGGAGCTGTGAACACCGTCAATTCCTGCTAAGCTATAAATGATTAAAATGAGGTAACTACTTTTAAATGTTTCTACTGTCATGACGGCACTTTCTCATTACCAAATGTTTCATTAACTCGTGTTCTTCGTGTTTAGGGAACTAGCGAATAAATATATCAAACAAAAAGTTTTTTACCCAATTTTATTTGTGGTATGTGGAGTCCCGTTATGTAGCTGATTTCAAAGTAAATTAGTGCAAAACATTCCTTGTGCAATTGGCTTTCATTGATAAAAAAAATTTTGGATGAACCTTTATTGTGTCGATGGAGATACGTATTTTTCGAAGATATGCAAAGTGAGGAGTTGTGAACCATAAATTACAGTGGATTATTGTTATTTTTTTAAAAGAATAGTATCATAATTCGAAAAACAGGGATGACTCATACATATTATGGTTATTATAAAAAGGTTAAATTTTATGCGAAGAACAGGACTCAGCCACAACTTTAATCTTCCCGTGCCGCAACCGTGAATTCAGGTGACTTGGAGCGAATCATTTTGTCACCTACGCATTGCGAATCAGATCACTTTTCCATCTCATCTTTAGTTTAGAAATATCTTAAAATTTATCTTCTATAACCCAAATTAAAATAAACTGCAAAAATATTCCATTTTTCCTACTTTTTGCGATGGTTCACAACTCCCCACCAAACTAAAAAATGCCGATTCCACGCATTTCTGGCATTCTACTAGTTCATGCACAGAAAATCCATTTGGTGATGATATGGCGCAAAACATGACTCAAGTTCACAAAACAAAAAAAAATATTTCCACTAATAAAAGCGTTACGCGGGCGTTACTGAATGAAAATTGGACATAATTATAAAAACCATGATTTTTGTTCATGGTCGTGTTTTTGTAACGTAAAAACGAGGTTGTTTCAGAATTCATGGCACTTTATTCACGATTTTGGGAGTAATTTTTTCCGTGTAAGAACATGCATAATTGCATAACATTGCCAAGGTAACTTGAAGTAATCTATATCGTCTTATCTAATAATTTGATAAATATACTATACTTTTCCACGAAAATTTGATAGAGTTTTCGTTTCTTATTACACCGGTGTTGTGTAAATGGAGAGATTGATTGATTACACTCAAGTTTGAATAAGTGTAGCACCGACTACCCTACCAAAAACAAACATGCCATACGTTACAATGTTTGTTCATCGCACAGAGGAGTAATTGGGGTCGAATCCTGGCCAAAATTAATTGCTGCTGCAATTGTTATTATTATTCCTTAATATGAACTAAAAATAGACAATTAATAGTTTTTGGAACAATTTGGCATCTACCCACCTACCAGTGCAGAGGCCAATTTTCTATATCATTTCGAATACTAGTAATTTCTAGGTGATCTATGTGAATACATTTGTTTTTCCAGTTGCAAAAACATTTGATCATTGGAAAAGGAAGAAGAAAAGGGACGCCTGTGCATATTTTCACAGAGATACATTTTGGCAAACATTATTTGGCCCTACAGCATTTCGGTGTACCTCAAATTAGTAAAAAATTCAAAATTTTCAATTCGCTTGGGATTGGTGAATCGCACAAGATCGGAAGAGTTCGAATATTTTTTGTATAGCTGAAATCTTGTTTTTTAATACTGCTTCAGCAACTTTACCGGATCTAGCCGTATAATGTAACTTTTTTATCGCTAAAATTTGAAATGTTTGAAAAAGGTATTTTTTAAAGTTGGTGCAATACACAGCAAGTCTACTTTTTTAGTTAGTTTTAAGGTGAAGTTAAACAAACGGCTGTGTTGAACTACGTTTGTAATAATATTGTCTTATTTAATACAGTCATCATCACTAGAAAGCGATTTTACTGCATATATTACGAAAACGATTAAAACCTCTATCCCTTAAAATATCACCATTGGGCATACATGCAAAAATTCTTTAACAATTTTTGATATACTCCTAATTTTGCCACGTTATACAGTAGGTTCTTAGGTATGTAAAAAAATATAACGAAACAAAAAATCGAAAAAATCCTCTGTGCATCGCCTGCTACGATATCTTACAAGCATTCTCTTAAGCTTATATTCAGTTGTTATATTTATGTTAAACCAGCGAATAAAACTATGTTTTGCTTTGGTTAAAAATATCCTTAAATTTGAGCTGTAAGCTCAAATATCAGTCTCAAATTTTGGCGTAATCTCCGTGGCATAAAGTAGCCCATGATGTCGGTATGTTGAACCTTAAATGCCCAATCATTATTTTGTGGTGGATACGACAAATTTCCTTTATATTACAAAATGTGTAACCAGCTGGCAAAATATGCATTTAAGGGTTAAATTCGAGTCACTTTCAAACAAACTGTTTCAACAGGTCACAGCGAGGAATTGTTAAATAGAACTAGGTTTGTTCTGTTTTCCCTTTCTGTTTGAGTTGTCCGGTCGTGATGTCTTTGTAACACAGTTTCTTGTCATTTGTTTGCAGTACCCCGACCTTGATGAAATGGAGTGGAAAACTGTTGTGTTAGTTTAGCATTATGCAAATCGCCTTACACGCTCACTATGAGTTTTCTACACCTAGTTTGTATGGCTTGGTGGACAAATTATTGTTCATTGTTGTTTGATTATGCGAGGTGAAAAGCATGAGAACCAGTCTAATAAATTTAAAAGCAGCTTACAAATGCAGCTTTATAAATGTTAATTTGACCTATGAATGGTCTTCTTATTTCATTTGTTAGTGGAACTTACAGTTCACCACCATATGGACAATTTCCAAGATTTTCCGAAATCACACGTTAAGAGATGCTCCAACAGTATTCGCGTACTCCTCGCTCACGCTGAAACAATTCAGTGCAGTTAGCCTCAAATGCCAACAGCAGCAAGTCAATCTGAAACTCTGTTCCGAGAGCTAAAATCGAAATGGTTCTTGGTTTAATTAAAACGTCACCACTGCCGTTGCTAACCGCTGGCGGTGACATAAATCATCAATAACATGTATGTACGCATTTCTGCACGCGTCACGCGCTTTTCGACCTGAGCTAAACAACAACGGTTTGGTCACAAAACGTTCCTGCGGTTCGGTTCGGTTCCGTTCGGTTCGATTCCCATCACTGACTGGTTCAACCGAGATTCCATAGTCCATGCCCGCCAGTCAGGCAGGTAGTGTTGGGTATCAACACACTACGTAACAACACTCAGAACCTCCGGAGGGTGTGAATTACATAACCGTCAACGGGGAAAGTTTCCGCAGAAGTGAACAACCTAACACATGCATGCGTAAAGCGGTGGCCCGGTGAAAGCAAACACCCGGCATCAACACCACAATCATCACCGCCGGGGCAGCATCGTATAAAAATCAACCTTGAACCGCGCATCCGTGCCAACAATGTGCAGTGTCTCGGAAAAAAGCAAAACACCATCTTTCATCAGGCCCAAGCCCACGGCAATAGCGAATGATGAGGACGCATGGTGACTTGTGGGGGTGACGGCACAGCACAACATCCAAGGTCGTTCATGTGGGAAATCAGACCGATATGCAGCAGTAACACATGAGTCTCTACTTCCCCGGGGGATTACCGACCGTGATGGAAACACGCTGTAATGAATTGTTCTTGGAGAAAGATTGAGCCCGAAGCCGGAGAAGCTCTATAGAGAGAAGAGGCAGAATAAAAGAAATGTTTTCCTTTGCTAAACCCTTGTTCGGTTTTTCTGTGTGTGATCCCATACCTGTGGGATATTTTGGGATTGTCTCGGTAACGCTACCTGGGCAGAAAAGTGATCATTATATGGCATGGAAAAAGGTGGAAAAGATAAAGTTCTTTTCCCGTTTACGAGCGGAACATCTGGTGCCTAATAGAAGGTAATATTAGAAGGATGAAAAGATTCATTTTGTTGGGCTGGCGACGGTGCCTATGTTGAAGTTGGGTTACTGCGAGGAAGTTAAAAGGTTTTTGAAACATGCAAAAACTTGGGTGAAAACCAGAAAGCCCTTACCACTACCCACCACTTCAAATGTAATAAACTTCGGAGCTAATTCTTAGCATAGCACAGTGGGGCCGGGCCGGTCAAAACCTCCAAAATTTATTGTCGATTTTCACACTTTTTATATTTTTTTATTAATGTACATTGCTCAAAGCTGTATCAACCAAAGTTTTAAGTTAATCGATTGAAAAATTTAAAAGCTACATTTTTTTGAACCGTACAAGGTCTTCAAAATCTGCAAGAATTTGAGTGAAAAAAAGTTTTTGTTCATTATAATTCATCTCGCTTTACTACTACAACTACAATGATAATTTAACAACCAATATAGGCATTTTAATAGAAAATCATCTCAGGGATTCAATGCTGTATTTCGATTTGAGAAATAATGAGTATTTCAAAAGTTACCAATATAATCAATATAACTATGTTGTTTAACGCGAACTTATTTACATTCAGAGTGTCATCTCTTTATCGGTAAAAGCGTGTTAAAGGATCTCATCTAGTACAACTGACGTAGAATTTTATCTAGTTTTCAAAAATTATAGTTCCATCTTGCACCGTTTTGGGCCGAAGGTTCATATTTGGACATTTGTAAAATTAGTTTTATCACGGATACGCATGGTATTTTTTGATTTCATGAAGTTTTGCATTATTATTCACCGGTGGATTTCTTTTTCTAAACGCTGCTGGTAAATTCAAGGTTTGATTTCCTTGATATAAATATACACCTGTGTGCAAAATAATAGCACCGGTCGTAATTAAAATAATATGATAGCTTATAATTCTCATGTGAACAGTACACATGTTAACTAGTGCCGAATTATGATGAAGCGACATCTGTTAGTCAAAATTAAAGTATATATTTCAATACTTTCACAAATCACTAAACGTCAATCGTTCGTGTGTGATCAAAATACGTTTTCTTGCGTAGCAAAATAATAGCACCGTTTTAAAAAAGTGTGATCATTTAGTTGTTTCTTTGCAAATTAAAGCGTATTTACTGAAAAACACATTGCAAAATGTTATGTGATGTAATTCCAAACAAAATTAAGCATGATTTTTATTTTTATTTGTAGAAAATGGGTCGTGCAGCTCATTGCACTGTAAAAGAACGAGACATTATTCTTAAACTACTTTCCGAAGGAAAATCTTATCGATTCATCGGTGAAACTCTTGGATGTTCTAATAAAATGATTAGCAACGCAAAGAAATGGAGTGACAAAGAAGAAACACGCGGGCGTAAAAGGAAGCTTAGTTCATATGAAGTGAGAAAGCTGACGAGGTTTTCCAAAAACGACCCTTTTGCAACGTCTGTACGTATAAAACAAGAACTGGTGCTTCCTATCAGTACTTCTACGATCCGAAGAAGACTGTGTGAAGCTCAGCTTTTCGGTAGAAGTCCACGGAAAACATTTATTGCAACCGCGGCACCTGCAAAATCGCTTGAAATTTGCCAAAGAACATCTCAACTGGCCAATTGAAAAATGGCGCAACATTCTTTGGACGGATGAATCTAAGGTGGTTCTTTTTGGGTCGTCTGGACGAAGGCATTATATTCGAAGGCCAGAAAATGCTGCATATGATCCACGGTACACCGTGAAAACGGTAAAACATGGAGGAGCAAAAATTAATGTTTGGGCTGGTTTTTCATACTACGGTGTTGGTCCGATTTACTGGATAAAACCAATAATGAATGCGAAAGTGTATGTAGAAATAATGGAGAACATCATGCTGCCTTATGCTGAAGAAGAGATGCCACTAAAATGGGTAATGATGCAAGACAATGACCCGAAGCATACCAGTAAGCTCGCGAAATCTTGGTTTTCTTCAAACAATGTTGAACTTATGGAATGGCCTGCTCAGTCCCCTGACTTAAATCCTATTGAAAACCTATGGACTAATATTAAACAGGCTGTTTTCAAAGCAAAACCATCAACTGTCCAGCAACTCTGGACGGTAGTGCGCGATTCATGGTACACTCAGGTTTTTTTTACGCGGGGGATACGAGCCGCGTAAATGAAAACCGCGTAAATGAAAACCGCGTAAATTTCAAAATCCGCGTAAATGAAAACCGCGTAAATTTCAAAAATCGCGTAAATGAAAACCGCGTAAATTTCAAAATCCGCGTAAATGAAAACCGCGTAAATTTCAAAATCCGCGTAAATGAAAACCGCGTAAATTTCAAAAATCGCGTAAATGAAAACCGCGTAAATTTCAAAATCCGCGTAAATGAAAACCGCGTAAATTTCAAAATCCGCGTAAATGAAGACCACTTCAATTTAAGAATCCGCGATAAAGGGAACCTCATTGATGGATACCGCATAAATTTCAAAATCCGCGTAAAAAAACCGCGTAAAAAAATACCGCGCAAAAAAAACCGCGTAAAAAAAACTTGAGTGTACTCTATTCCTGTAAAACGATGCCAGGCCCTTGTCGATTCAATGCCACGACGATGTGCAGCGGTAATAACCGGAAAAGGTTATACAATAAACTATTAAACTTTCTTCGTGGTTTGCATGATGCGTTTCGCTCATATGGATTTAAAATATTCTGATTTCCCGTGTGGTGCTATTTTTTTGCACAGCAAAAAAATAACATTGCTTCAGATTAAACAAATTATTTAACAACAACGTAACCATAAACAAAAAAATAAAATAATGAACTCAGCAAGTTGAAGTAGTCAAAAATCAGTAGAGAATAAAAAGAAAATATGATAAAATTGTAATTTGTTCTAAAAACTTCATTTAACCTAGCAGTGGTGCTATTATTTTGCACACAGGTGTAAGTACGCCTTAACCGTCTTGCAACTATGACTCGCGTTTCTACATTTTCACAGCTATCTGCAATATAGAAAACTTCAAATAAATACAAGCCAACGAGGCAAACTAACTGCAACTATTATCATATCTTTCCATGAATACTATCTCTTTAGTAGGTATTGGTTGTTAGCTTTACTTTTGACCGATGTAAGGTAAACTCGTGGGTGTGGGAAGTGTTCTTTTTTACCCGATTTTTAGTTATTGCAAACTCCCTATTGAATCTATCATAATCAACAATCAAATTCAAAATCTTCCTCAATAATTCACTTCCCAATTGAAGAGAGTTTCATGCAAAAACGCTCATGCCTTTATTTCAAAGCATACACATACAGTATAAAGAATGCTCAGGATGTTTTCGTACAAAAAACTAAGTCAGTACCCACAAGGAGAGATATTCTTATCATCATTGGAATTGAAGATCAATGGAAAAGTATTGAGCGGCTTAGCTGCAGTATTCATCGTATGAGAAACTGTGAATAGAGCATAGTAGGGCATGATTTGAGATCTTCATTAAAATCAAATAAACCTGTCATCTTTTGATAGCTTTGGCAGTTATCGCCAAATAAATAAATAAACCAATAAAATAAAAAATTAAGGCATTCTTTCAAATACCTTAAGATATGCTATCTTTTATAACAATTCTAAACGCATACGTTCATAAATTAGTACATGAGGATTATCTCTTAAGGAGCTATGAAGGGATGATTTTTTCTACGATGGTATTCAGATTAGACTACAAACAAATGTATAAAATTACATCATTTTTTCACCAGATTTCGATAAATTGGAACCACCCTAGCTAACTCGTCACTAAGGACTACCTAAGGAAATCAAAATGTTTCTGTTCACTTACGAAGTATCGGAAGAAGTTATTAAAATTCACTTTTGTGAAATTTAAAAAAAAATACTTTTTGGAACCACCCTAGGTTGTCTAATTTTTATTTTAGCGTCCTAATTTAATCAAAATCGAGTTCAGCGCACTAAAATTACCCTTAGATGATATTTTCAGACATTTTAAATTACTTTTGAGGTTTTGTCCAGCTTTTGTGCAGAGTGGATCCACTGTGCATAGGCACAATACTGTGTGCATACAGTAAAAATTTCCCAAGTTTGCACACTATTTTCAAGTTTTTCTAGACCAAATTTTCATTTTTCGATTCGCAACGATAAATAAAAAATACAACTTAATTTTACGAAATTTCAATTAATTTCAATGATATGGTTATTTATTTTTTACATTTCTTGCAAAAGAAATTTATTGCATTCGCTCAAACTTTGATAACTATTTCGGAGGCCCGCTCACCTCGATTTCGATAACACATTACACGTTTCACAGGCATGGAAAACTAAACATTCTCCACAATCAAGGACATCATTTTGATCCAAGGGTAATTTATTAAAAGGGCGTAGGAGTGCATGCAGCATTTTCCAGGTTAATTAATAGTCTTCACTGTATGTTCGGCAGCGTGTTACTACAATTAGTACATGTCGCATTTTTGCTCAGTCAATGTCGAGTAGAATCCGAGAATTACTGAGAAACAAATACTTGTAAGTACCAACGATAGAATCTTCAGACAGGAGAACTAACTGATTTAATTCGTTTTTTACAGTACTGCTGTATACTGGTGCTATTGTTTAGAAAGTTCAAATAAAATATTTTAATGTAAAAGCAGTGGATATATGCTATTATCAAGTCATAAAAAGAAATAACAAATTAATTGATTTGAGGCAATTTTGCATATTGTGTTAGGTCCCATTTTGTTGTCCGACACTGTATTATTAGTTTTTGTTTATAAACCGTAGCTGTTAAAATATTGTTTTATAGTCACTATACATAGTTCTATCTGGTTATTTCGTATAAATTACCCTTGAGGCCAAAATTTAAAAAAATGTCGTTTTTATTTTTGTTTTGCATCTTTACGATAAGAAATATACTCGAGAAAGGATTTACATTTGACTTGGATGACCTGGGCATGAGGCTGACAAAATCGGCTCACAAAGCTGACAAAATCGAATCTTCATTGTATTCAGCACTAAATTAATCCACATATTAGTGATTGACTTCCTATTGCGGTAGATAATTTACGATATATAATTTTGCGAAAAAGTACCTATTGTTTGATTATTTTTTATGGAGTTAAATGGCTTAGACATGCACTATTCTGCAAAATGTTTATTAGGGTTTCATCTATGAAATAAAAAATTTCGAGGGCAAGGTGTCAAAAATGGCGTCCAAAATGGCGGCTCCAGCAAAATGTGTTCTGAAAACCGAGCTCATCGGCGGGCACGATACAGGTCGCAATTCGTTGTCAGCAAACCAAAACTATCTTGAAGATTACATTCCGTAGAGGCGCCCCAACCTAAAAAATATGAAAAAATTCGATATAGGAACAAAATGGCGGCGACTTGAAAATAAAGTATCGTTTTTTCGAATGATTTTTCCACTTTAGCCTGCTGTAAAAGCCTGTAGGTTACAGCGCCCGAGAATGTTATCTTCTTTTAGGCGGGCAAAACCCGAAGTTGATTGGGTGAATGGTTCAAAAACGAGAATGCCCGTAGATTCGAAAAACCTTATTCCGAGAAAGCCGCCATTTTTAACACCTTAGGGATGATCCATAAACGACGTCGCATTTTTTGAGTGATTTTTAACACCTCCCTCCCCCCTTGGTGGCATTTCATCACAAACCCCTAAATACCCCCTGGTAATTACGTAGCTTGACGGTAAACCTCCCCCCCCCACCTTAACCCGGAAAAAAATTAAAAATTAAAAAAACGATCTTAGTTAGATGAAACGGATAAAGCTACGTAGCATGATATGACCCCCTACCCCCTTGTCGTCACACATCATCACAAAATACAAAACTCCCCCATATACTGCTACGTCGTTTATGGATGATCCCTTACACTCGAAAAATTTTATTTTTTAGATAAAACCTTAATAAACATTTTGTAGAATAGCGCACATGTCTAAGTCATTTTACTGTTTCAAAAAAATTATTAAACATTAGGCACTTTTTGCCACAATTATATAAGAGGACCCCCTTAAAAAAGGATAATTTTCGTCATCCAGCATGAATGAAAATGACATTTCTTCCATCTGGTTTATTTCATTTCCGTTTGTGGGAAATTTCGGAAGCTCGTTAAATTATTCATAAATCAATGAAAAATTCCCAAAAGCTTTCAATGGTGTAGGAGTTCCGCGACTTTCGCATAAAATGTTCGAATTTGGTAACATTTCTTTGCGACTTTTGCTACATTCGTTAGGACTTTCTTAAATTTCGAAAGATGTCTTGGAAGTTTTAAAACTGTCTTGAATTTCTGAAATTTGTAGGAATTTCTTAAGGCTTATGAAAACTCCCTGAAAACTTTCATGAATATTAATTTTTTATACATTTATAGTGAGGCTGGCCGTTTAAAAATCAGAAAATGAAGTTTTTGTATAATTTAATTGTGTAAAAACATTACAGTTCATCTGACTATTCAAAATTTCTTTTAAATGACGCCCACATTTCTGCTGCTTTTTGGTGTTTTGTGATAACTGGAAGCTGCCAGCTTGGATTTCAAAATGGCGCTGAACATCAATTTTTGTTTTGTACTGACCACCAACTTTCAAATGACACCCATATTGATGGTGATTCTAAATGTCTTGTGGTGAGCGGAAGCCGCCATCTTGGGTTTCAAAATAGCGTCTACTATCAATTTTCGTTGTCTACTGACCACACCCCTTCAAATGACGCCCATATTAAAGATTGTTGTGAGTGTTTTTTTGGTACCCGAAAGTCACCATCTTGGATCTCTAAACGGCGCCAATAATCAATTTTCATCTTCTACTGATCACCACCTTTCAAAAGATCCCCATATTGATGATGCTTTTCATTGTTTTGTAAAAATTGTCCTATCTATGTTTCTACTGATCTCCAACATTCAAATGACACCCATATTGATAATGTTTGTTAGTGTTTGGTAGTACCCAAAAGCCGCCATCTTGGATTTAAAAATGGCAGCAATAATCAATTTTCGCCTTTTGCTGATCACTGCCTTTCATACCCGTATTGATGGTGGTTTTAAGTGTCTTCTGATAACTAATAGCCGGCATCTCAGCGTTCAAAATGGCACCAATCATCAATTTCCGTCATACAACTGCCCTCATTGAAAAGGAAACGTTGCCTGAGAATTCCAATTTTTTTCTAAAAATAAACGCAATACGTTTTGCCTTTCTCATATAGAAAGGTTGTGCAATCACTCCAAACATCGACTTTGGAACCGAGGCCCGGAAAGCCGAATCTCATATACCATTCAATTGAGTTCGACGAGATCGGAAATTGTCCGAGTGTATGTGTGTGTGCCTATGTGTGTGCGTATGTGTGTATTTGGCAAATAATGTCACCTCTGTTTCTCAGAGATGGCTGGGCCGATATGCACAAACTTAGTCTTAAGTGAAAAGTACAACCTTCCCATCGGTTGCCATTGATTTTTTTTAATGATCGAACTTCCGGTTCCGGAGTTACGGGTTGAAGAGTGCGGTCACACAGCAAGTTTTTTATATAAAATGGTACCACCATGATGTCTACATGATGCAATACATAATAAAACACTACTTGGATTTACGGGTCTAGATGACTAATGTCTAATTGAAGTGGCTTTGACCACATTGGTCGCTTATGACGGTTCTTTAAACCCCCGGGGAACTTGCCAAATTTCTAATGTCCTAATGTTACACCTATTTCTCAGCGAACTCTCGACCGATTTTTACAAATTTGATTTCAATTAATATCATTACATTTCTATCGACTGCTATTAAATTTTCTTGAGATATGACTATTGGTTCCGGAGTTATAGGTTGGTTGGTACGGTCACACAGGAATTTCCCATATAAACCGTTATAATCGTAATTCCTCCGAGGTTCAAAATTTATTGCAATAGACATCAAATTACTACGATTCACAGATCTAGATCACTGATGGCTAAGCAAAGATTCTTTGAAGTTATTGTCCACTATCGACTATTCCGAGAGTCCCGGGTTTCGAGCATTTTCCCGAGTTAAAGTCATATCGGTTATTCGGTGATGACTGAGCTGCTTTTTACAAACCAAGTATCAAATGAAAAGTATAAAATGCGGTTGGGTTCACCTCTTACCAACATTTCTCTTGCCTTTTTTTTCGAAGTCATATTGGCCACATTGACCAGCATAAGAGGTTTCGGCAGTGCCGGGAAATATGATTATCTTTCAGAATTATCAATCTTACATCAGTTTTTCGGAGATGATTTGCCGTTATCTTTTCGATAACATGCTGATTCCGGACTTTTTGGTGGTATTCAAAGGGGAAAACTTATCGTAATGGTGAGTGAAGCGAAAGCAATTATGTGGAAAAAATTCCCCCAGAGGTAGGATTCGAACCCGCAACCTTCGAGACTCCGGCCCGGTGCGAATCTCGAGGGTTGCGTTCTCGAATCTCGCCCCTGGGAGAATTTTTTCGCTTAATTGCTTTCGCCTCACTCATCAATTCGATCAGTTTTACCCGTTGGATATCACCAAAAATAAATAAGGTATTGACACTTACGTCAAAAACTAAACAAATGAATTATTAGTTCAGTTTTTGTGTTACTATGTTTTAATTGCCGGAAGGTTCTACTGTATCGATTTTGTTGGCTATTTTAGGCAAATTTGAGACTGAGAGAAACGAAAGCAATGAAATTGAAAGACGGATAGGTATTCTAGAGCGAATCAGTTATAAACTTAGAACGGAAAACTAGAACTAGGCAGGCTCATATGGGCATGATCGAAAGGAAATGTGCAGAATTTTTTGCCTTCTGCAGAGTAGGAGTTGGGCGTTTCACCCAAGTCTACCGCATGGTCTATGGTAGAACATAACTCATCATCATGTTTTACCGCCGACGCCGGCAAAAAATTCTTCACAAATCCTCGCCTAGAACGACCATGCGATCATTCTTCTCCCTTTCTGTTAGCATCAAGCCGTGACGTATGCATTCAATCGACACCAAGCTATCGGTGTCGTACCGATACAGTAGAACCTTCCGGCAATTAAAACATAGTAACAAATAAACTAGTTGGTAAAAGAGTAGATAAAAATTCGATTTCTGCTAGCTGAGCTGTGTCATTAATTGCTATCAGCCATCCGTGTGTGCGGAACGAAAAAATAAATAAGTAGTTCAATCATAATAGGATCGGTGCGACACCGATAGCTTGGTGTCGATTGAATGCATACGTCACTGCTTGATGCTAACAGAAAGGGTTCGGTCGTTCTAGGCGAGGATTTGTTAAGAAATTTTTGCCGGCGTCGGCGGTAAAACATGATGATGAGTTATGTTCTACCATAGACCATGCGATAGACTTGGGTGAAACGCCCAACTCCTACTCTGCAGAAGGCAAAAAATTCTGCACATTTCCTTTCGATCATGCCCATATGAGCCTGCCTAGTTCTAGTTTTCCGTTCTAAGTTTATAACTGATTCGCTCTAGAATACCTATCCGTCTTTCAATTTCATTGCTTTCGTTTCTCTTAGTCTCAAATTTGCCGAAAATAGCCAACAAAATCGATACAGTAGTTCAGTTTTTGCTAGACGAGTTAACTCTCGTCACACCTCTGTTAACTGGGCAAGGGACCAGAAATCGACAGTCTTCACCCATCGAAGTAGGGTGGGTAATGAACTAAAAATTAGACACCAGACGATAGTAAAAACCCGGGCCTTGATATTTAGCGGGGAAATTAAATAGATCACATGTGTCGGGTGGCATCTGTGGTTGTGTGTGTGCGTGATCTCGATTTGCAGGCAGGGTACGATCACCGTCGCTAGTGCGATAATCATTTGTTCTTTCTGGGACGTCATCATAGCCCAAGGATAGCATAAGAGCTAGTGCATTGGGCCGGAGTCTCGAAGGTTACGGGTTTGAACGTCGCCTCTGAGGAATTTTTTCACACTTTCGTTTCACTCACATTGCGATCACTTCCTCGCTGGATACCACAAAAAAAGTCTTTAATAAGGTTACGTCAAAAACCAAAAGAAAAAATTATGAGTTTATGCTGACTCCGTTTTATATGGGAATTTCATGCATGACCGCACTCTTCAACCCGTAGCTCCAGAACCGGAAGTCGGAATTAAATGAAATTCAATAGCAGCCTATGGAAACGTTGTGTCTTTCATTTCAAACTAAGTATGATAAAAACGGTTCGATCATCTCCGAGTAACCGATGTGCAATTGTTGGTAACATAAACATACACACACTTTCGCCAAAATCGACGAACTGAGTCGAATGGTATAGAGTCTCAACTCTCCGGACTTCGGTTAAAAAATTGATTTTCGGATTGCATAGCTTTTTTTGGAGAAAGGCAAAACATTGAGAAATTCGAAAAAAGCTGTTGAACTAGTATGAATAAAATGAAGATGTGAATAAAATTAGTAGAATGGAAAAAATGTTACAAGAATCAAGACAAACTAATGCTTTTAATATTAAAAACAAATAATTAATATACTACCCAAGTAACAATTGAAGTTTTATAGCACGCTACAAGTGCAATCTAAGTTTTATGAGTGGCTATAAAACTATCATAAAACCTCCATTGTTACTAGGGTACTTAAATCGAAGCAAACGAATAAAACGGATCAGAAAAATGATATGAATATGAACAGGAATATAGATGCAATTTTTAACATGAAAAGACCAATCGAAACTATTATAATTGATTAAATGAACAAATCTAATAAGTGAATAATATGAAAAGAAATAGAATAAAATAAATAAAACAAATAAAGGTTATGATACAAATAAAATTAGTATAAGAGGAATTAGCAAAATGAATCATACTAATAAATTTAATGAAATAGATAAAAAAATAAAGTTAATACAATGCATGAAATAAATGTAGCATTGCTTAGCTTGGCTTAAATAGTCTGCCCGTAGCTGTACTTCGTGATCGACCAAATAAGTGAAAATTCCTAATGAACCAAAAATGAGGTTCGGGATGTGTAAAGCATTTTCACTGTGCATGTTTCATTGACTCAATATTTTCATCTAATAGTCAAAAACGATGCCGGTCACGTCCAATGCCCTTCTTCCAGGGATGAAAGGGAATGTTAGTTAGTATGAACTGACAATGGTTGGGGCTAGAACCCGCACCAGCCCCAGCGTATCCCGGTTTGTACCACCGGAAGGTGAAAAGAGTCTGTTTCAGAGGTGAAGGGTGACATATTTTTAAATCATGTTGCACAATGATACAGATCCACAAACCTCAAATTAATAAAAAAAATAATCATTTAGAGTAAAATCAATAGAATGCATAATATAAATGTGAATATAATATAATATAAACAAAAATAATAATAAAATAAATATATTGAATAAAAACGGATAAAAAGATAAAATAAGATGAAATAATAAAATTGCACAAAATTTAAAAAAAATAAAATAATATGATACATATGATGTAAAAAAATCATATCACGATTAAAATGAAATAACTTAATAAAAAATAACGCCATCATAAAATTAGTGGTATAATCAAAATGAATAAATTAAATTTAATTAAAAAAAACCGAACAAGTAACCTTGTTTAACGGTAGATAAGGATCGGTATTTATGAACATTTGATGAATTTTTTATTATCAGTAATAAGAACTGCTACCTCAGTCATAAGAATTGAAATAGCTTACTTAGCTAGTACTTTTGACATTTTCATATGTACATATGAGCGACTGAAAATAAAAGTCGCAAGGACAGAACATGCTTCTTAAAACCCGTTTCAAACATATTAGAATATAAAAATCGGTTCAAGCATAAAAATCGGACTGGGACATTACTTTGTAAGAGTCGGATAAAAAAACCATCAGCAAAAAAACCGGAAAAAAATATATCCGATTCTTACACAGTAGTTTTTGATAGCCGACTTTTAATCTTGAATATTAAGATATACGGATGCTCCTACAAACGATTTGTTTATTTTTAAAAGATTTTTATACTGGAGGTTCGTCCTTGCCGAGTTTTACGGTTAAGAACATTTTAGGCAATTCTAATGCTGAAAGATTTCTGTCCGACTTTTATGCTTAAAGTTTATTTCCGATTTTTATATTCTAATATGTTTGAAACGGGTTTTGCGAAGCATGTTCTATCCATACGACTTTTATTTTCGGTCGCTTAATACAGTTAAGTCTGTCATTCTAAATGTTCCGTAAAACATTCGCGAGGCAAACAAATCTACCTCGTGTATAGATTAGGATCAGTGCTACTTGATGTCTACTAGCGTCGAGGTTAAAATAATTCGATACAATTATTATCGTTTAGAAAAAAATACATTCTAACCTCCACCGGAAATGTTTTACAGCACAGATCCAAAGTTCAACTACATATAGGTACATTTTGCCGATTCCAGTTTGCCTCGAACCAATATTTGTCTTTACTCTCGCACATGACTCCGACGACAGGCGCTTACCACCCCCATTCCTTTTTTCGTTAACCCACTCCTTTTATCCAGGGTTTCCGCATTTCTTTTTTTGAAAAGCGGAAGCCCTTTTAACCATACACAATTCTTTTGTTCCCTTACCGCCGTTATTATTGTTTTTGTTCGGCAAAATACTCGGATATAAAATTTATCTTTCCCATTTCATCTATTTGCTTTATGCTTCGCCTTTCAGGGAAACCGTCAAGAATGAAAAGGCGCCAGAAAGTGAGACCGCACTGCGCTGGCCCCTTGGGGTGTGAGTGGATGGGGTGGAAGGATTCCTTTGAGTCGAACGAACATTGCCCGGCTGGGTTTATGTTGATGATGCTAAGCAAAGTGGAGCAGGTTCAATGTGCTAGCAGGATCTCCACCACCCTCTCTCTTTCGCACACACACTCATACACACTATTTCGCATTCAGTATCAGTGGAACGGATGGAGTATGGTAAACTTTATGAAAACATGAACCAGTGGAAGGGGTGCATACACGATAAGCATCTCGATATACTGGCTTTTAGGTTTCGCTGGGGCTGTTCCCCAGACGGAAGCGAATCAGTTCCGAACCGGACGCGAGAAGGAGCTGAAATTTAGTACTGATAACAGTTGGTTGATTAGGATGAAGCTTTGCTGGGTTTTAAATGAGGTTCTCTGATAAATCCTACTCTGTGAATACCTCATTTAAAGTTTGCTAATAACTAATATAAATTTCAGTAAATCGACACTATGAATTTTTGAGAGCTATTGTGCGTAGTAATTGGTCCATTCCTGTTTGTCATTTCATATGGTCGGTGTTAAGTCAGACCGGACTAAGTCGCAAAACATCAAAAAATGAGATAATTATAGCAATGGATACAGAATTTCGTCAGCTACATTCGACTCTTGCCAGATTTGAAATATGTAACAATAAACAAGAATTACGGCAAAAATTAATTTCCCATCATAATGTAAAGGATGCTGCGATTCAAACTTTAAACTCGTTTTTCTCGAAATCAATATTTTGTCACTTAGTCCGGTCTGACTTAACACCGACCATATAGTCAGCCGATCCATCATATGTTTCGATTATTTTTTACTAAAACCTCACTTTATAGGAATTTAACATTTTTTAATATCACGTTGCAACGACGTTCAAACCGAAAATTAAATTTATTAATCCTCGGAGCACATTGCTTTTTACTATTCGGTCCCGTAACGGCGGATGCTTTCATGATACTACATGAGTAGCATTTACTGCGTTCATACAATGAAGTGTGACAGCGAGATTATCTCTACTATAAATATAAGAGGTGTTCATCTTTTGTACCACTTCATTCCTGTGTCCCATTTTTCTTGCAGCAACAATGCAAAACTTTCCATGTTCCGTGTATGGAAGAAGAAAATCTTAATTCGCAACATACACATATCATCACGCCTTCCCATGTGGAGATGAAGTTACACCGGAACCTATAACAGTACAACTCCGGGCCTTTCAGCTGGTTCGCCGGATGTTATCTGAATACGACAAAAATATCACAGCTAGATGCTAGAAATGAAATTCATAAGACGTCAGATCAGCTAGTCATAACGTAAGTCGAAAAAAAAGCGAGAGGAATGCTATTGTGTTATATCTATATAGTCACGAGGAAATATGAGCGTCCGGAAATGTATGTTGGATATAAAAGGCAACAGCCTTGTAGCGACAAACTTTTCTATGGGTACAATAAGCAGTGACACGATAAAGGATATGAATAAGCTACTCTTATAAAATGTTGCCAGAAATTTTGATTTTCAGTTTTTGATTTCCGATTGCTGCTTCATGTTTTCTCGTTTCTGTGACGAATCATTTAATTGAGGATTAAATTCTTGAATTTTATTGGAAGTTTTTATGTAAATATTTTCATTTTACATAAAAACTTCCAATATAATTCAAGAATTTAATCATATAAACACACTGTTTGACGGTTTTTCTATTCTCCATTATATATTATATAAATAAAGGGGTTTTGGTCCATGAAGCCTATTAAACTCGTTTCATTATGCTGCGATTCGCAAGGGACATGGCGAAACATCAGAAACTATCGTGGAATGACTTCATTGAGCGCTTCCTCTTTCGACCTGGTGGTTATGGAACCACTTCTGGATCAACGCAAGCAGTACTTAATCCACGATTAACATGGTTTTACTCCTGGATAGTGAATAACGACTAACCTGTCGAGTCTAGCATACTACATAACAGGGAATATGGAAAGTCACGCTCAAACTGATATTATTTACACCAACATATCAGCTGTTTTTCATATAATAATCGATAAAATGGAGAAATTTGTAATCAACGGTAGTTTTTGCAGCTCTCATATCAAGAGATAATGACTGGCATTGGAGATTACCGGAAACTGAATTTTTAAATCAGGAATAGCGCTGGGAAGCTACTTGGGACCGTTGATGTTTCTGATTTACTTCAGTGCCATGTATCTAGTGCTCACAACTTCTGAACGGTCTTGCACATACGATTTCAAATATTTCGTCACATCAGAACAGCGCGTGTGTAAGTCCGAAAAAGAGCTCAGTGATCGGAATTTCAAGAAAGACTGCCGAAAACCTGGGGAGTAGGCACAATCGATTGAGAGGTGACGGGGTAAGGTAGTCTGGACTGTCCAGGATTTTTACTCGCTTGATATGGTCACTAGACTACCTAGGAAAATCATGAATTTTTCAAAACTGAATTGGTCCACCCCTGAGTTGATTCCTAGTCCAGGAGTACTTGCACCAAATTTCAAGCAAATCAGATCAGTCCAGCTACCGGACCAATGTGCTTGAATTTTGTATGGAATTTTTCGTGTGTATTAGTCCTCGATTCCAACGAACAATACATTATTGTGGAATAATAATCAGGTTTAGCTGAATAGTATGCTTAGAAGAATTTTAGAACATAATGCGTGTCATATTTTGGTTAGAAAATTTTATTTCCGCATTTTACCGCATAGAGGACACCAACACTAACTTATCATAGAAGAGAGATAGAATATCGACATGCACAGAAGAATTACTGCAATGCCTATTCTACAACTTTGTAGAAAACACATATTTTCTATCTCTCTTCGTTGAATAGTGAGTGTTAGCGCTCTCTAAGCAGAAACATATGGAACTAAAATTTTCTAATTAAAGCATGACTCGTATTATTTACTATAATTCTTATGAATTTACTATTGAGCTAAGCTTAACCATTCTTTCACAAAAATATATGTTGGAAATGAAATGTAGGAGGAAGTGGGCCAATTCGGACTGCTGACCAAATCGGACCTCCAGCTGTTTCTCAGCTATAGTAATATTATAAGAAGCGTATATATCATTTTTATGGCTGTCATGTGGCTCTATCTCACAAAATTTTGCGGTTCTCAGTTTTTGTGTTTTGAAAAATGTGTAAGCCGAAAAACACGATTTATGTTGGCAACAACCACTAATTAAATCCAGCTCATCATCGTGATCTTGGATCTGCCGGATAATATCTTTATTTCATATCTTGTTTCGGGCGAGACTATCAACTGTTTTCGTTTAATCGGTTTGTGAATAATGAAATATGGGTTGGTCCAAGTTGGACCTTTTGCGCTATCTAGGATCTGATACGATAACGAAAAATTGTTTGAGAGGAAAGTGTGCGCAGTCGACCGAGCTTTCAGGAAAACAAATTTTTGCAAATCTGTTGACAGATTTCGGCGTTATAGCTCTTACTTTTCAATGTTTATTTCCTGCAAAGTTTTATATATCATAGAGAACTTTTCATTTCACATTTCGAAATTTAATGAAAATGAAATAGGAATAAATTAGGCAATAATAGTAATTCATTTCTATTGCAAAAGATCTATAAGAAATGGGTGGTACGATTTGGAACAGAGTTGGGGTAATTCGGACCTTTCATGTACTTTTGCACAGAACGGTTTATATACAATACAGTAAAAGATCGAAAAAAGTCGCCTTAGAAAAAAATGTGCGCTATTGATCAGGCTTTCAGAAAAAAAAATTGTTTGTGACTCGCTTGACACGTTCCAGTTCAATAGCTCATAAACCCTTACTAGGTTCGAATTGGCCCAGTTCCCCTTACAGTTCTCTAACCAACAATGGTTTGAATAGCACAAATCAACATCAACGTACAGCAACTATGAATTTATCTCGACTCATGCAGGAAGGTAAAGCTTCCATAACATTGGTCCACGAACCGTATTTCCATTAAGGAAACTTCTATTTTGGAAAGTTACTTAACACTGCCTTCATTGTTTACAACAAGACAGGCATGGCTAATCTACGTGAAATGCCTCGTGCTTGCATTCTTACAAATAAGCCTATTGACGCATCTCATATCGGAGCTCACAACTCGCAATATCTGTGTTGTCACAGTTACATTGACTGTCGATAACGTAAACAAAAAATTATGTATTGCTCAGCATATCTGCCGAATAACGAGTCATCTGCATCTGATAATTTCAAAAGCGTTGTATCATATTGTAGCAGAAATAGGCTTCCGCTCATTATCGGCATTGATGCGACTGCTCATCACAACATTTGGGGTTTCTCAGACATCAATCTGAGTGGCTCTGAACTGATGGAGTACATAAGTAGTACAAATTTCCATATGCTGAATGTGGGAAACCGACCAATTTATGCGAGGTCTGGGAAGGAGGAGGTGTTAGACATAACGGTTCCAAATGAAACAGAACCGTCTCTATCCGATCATAAATATATATTTTTAGATCATTTTTATGTCACCTTCAATGGGGTAACATATCGTAATCCTAAATCTAAAAACTGGGACCTCTTTTTGGAAAACTTGGCGATTAAATTTCATGGATATTTTCCAATAATTAGTCAACTAGATGACTTAGATGACGTCGTGGATACGATGAACTCATTCATAGTAGCATCCCCCGAAGAAGCTTGTCCACTTCGTACTGTTAAATCGACTAGGGGAACCCCTTGGTGGAGGGCTGTGCTTGAAAGAATGAAAAAGGTTATGAGAAGAGCTTGGAACTGGCGTCAGCGTGATGACTCCAGGGCTTTCAAGTCAGCACGTAGTGCATGAATATAAGAAATGTTTTAGATCTGCAGAGTGGGCTGGCTGGCAAAACCTATGCACTAACGTCTCTTGTCTGAACGAGGCTAGCAGGTTAAATAAAATTCTCGCGAAATCGAAAGATTTTCGGATGAACTCCGTAAAAACCCGAGATGGTGTTTATGTGACGGTCGAACAAGATGTTCTTAATTATCTCTTCGACACACACTTTCCAGGTTGTATCGATCCGGAGCTGAACAATGTTCACAGATCCCATTCTGGTGATTCGAACTCGTGGGCGTTAGCACGCACATTGGTTACCACTGAATCGGTCAAGTGGGCAGTTGACAGCTTTGCTCCATACAAATCACCCGAAAAAGACTTCCCGCGCTACTGCAAAAGGGATTTGATATTCTCAAAGATGTCTTGAAAAAGAATTTGCTTCCAATGCAACAGGCATATCGGTGAGTGAAATCCACGATCACTCTGATTCACGATGTTGTTTACAATATTGAGTAAGCTTGGGTGAATTCCTAGATATTGAGGGTGCTTTTGACAATGCACTATGGTCCCAAAGCTGTATTTAGGAAGACTAAACTGTTTGCGCCTAAACCGTTGGTTTTAGATATGTAGTATCTTCGGCAAACTTTCTTAGAACTTTCTTGCCGATTTTTTTATATTAGTTGAATTAGGGTGGTCCTTGTGGTTGGGGTGTTCAACGTTTCAATTTCTTAGATATGTAAAATTCAGCTATATAATGTTCTACAAAGTTATAAATCAATCAAATTGGAGCAACTTTTCTGAAGAAACTATGTGGCTATCTCTAATGGTTCATGTGCTATGATTTTTGCAATATTTAAGGTAGGGTGGCTCTTTAAAAATTGGTTTTCTATTAATATCTTTTTATGTGTTGAATTCTCGCCAATACTTTGTTCTAGAGGTTTTTAGAACTTTTGTAAATACATATTTTTGCCGAAGCAATGAAGTTTCTATCTCTTTTGTTTCCATAGTTACAGGCGATTTTCAAAACAAAAATGGTTTTTTCAAAGCTATATATCTTCCAACATTGCAAATGGATTTTCAATATTTTAATTTCATTTGAAAGATCAAAACTTTTCTAGTTTTTTGGTGAAAAAACTGCGGGAGCGTTATTTCTGTAAAAAAATATCGATTTTTGAAAATGGTGTATTTTTCAACAAAAATCGTTCATAACTTTTCAAATAGATGAGATAATGACTATTTCTCAGTTGATTTTACAATAAGAGATTGAGTGATGAAAACGTGATCCCTTAAAATCACTATTTCTCATTTGTCACTTCAGACATTGATCTATCGTAAATACTTTGTTTGCAACACTTTTAGAACATTTTATGACGAATATTTTTGCTGAAGTAACAAAGTTATTATCTCATCTATTTGAAAAGTTATGAACGATTTTTGTTGAAAAATACACCATTTTCAAAAATAATAATTTTTTATACAGAAATAACGCTTCCGCAGTTTTTTCACCAAAATCTAGAAAAGTTTTGATCTTTCAAATGAAATTAAAATATTGAAAATCCATTTGCAATGTTGGAAGATATATAGCTTTGAAAAAAACCATTTTTGTTTTGAAAATCGCCTGTAACTATGGAAACAAAAGAGATAGAAACTTCATTGCTTCGGCAAAAATATGTATTTACAAAAGTTCCAAAAACCTCTAGAACAAAATATTGGCTAGAATTCAACACATAAAAAGATATTAATAGAAAACCAATTTTTAAAGAGCCACCCTACCTTAAATATTGCAAAAATCATAGCACATGAACCATTAGAGATAGCCACATAGTTTCTTCAGAAAAGTTGCTCCAATTTGATTGATTTATAACTTTGTAGAACATTATATAGCTGAATTCTACATATCTAAGAAGTTGAAACGTTGAACACCCTAACCACTAGGACCACCCTAATTCAACTAATATAAAAAAATCGGTAAGAAAGTTCTAAGAAAGTTTACTGAAGATACTATATATCTAAAATCAACGGTTTAGGCGCAAACAGTTTTGTCTTCCTAAATACAGCTTTGGGACCATAGTGCAATGTGTCCTTCCAGTCTACTCTGGAAGCGACGTGCGGTCATGAGACACCTGCATGTATCTCTGGTTGGATAAACGTAATGCTTAGTAACCGCATTCTTTGCTCGTCACTGCGACAGGCAGAGATACGAAAGTTGAGTATTTGCGGATGTCCTCAGTGTGGCGTTCTGTCACCTTTGTTATGAAACTTGGTACCCGACGGCTTGTTGAAGAAACTCAATGAACTTGGATTTCCAAACTACGGGTTTGCTGACGATTACCAAATACTAATTACTGGACTTTACATCGGAACAATCTTAATGCAACAACTTTAATAGTCCTTTTCACGAAAAAGCGAATAACAACCGCGGTTCGTCCCTTGCAGTTCTTTGATTCTTAGCTACTGTGTGCAGATCAAGTCAAAAATGTTGGAGTTATATTGGATTCCAAACTGAATTGGTCTGCTCACATTGAGTTCAGAGTCAAGAAAGCGTGCATGGCCTTCGGTCAGTGCAGACGAGCTTTTGCAAGGGGGTCTCAAATCCTAATACATCTATTGGATTTACACGACAATTGTACGTCCAGTACTGTCATACGGATGCCTTGTGTGGTGGCAGAGGGGAGAGGTGGTGACAGTCCAGTCAAAGCTAAACGACTTGCAAAGAATGGCGCTCATGGCGTTGACTGGTGCTTTCACCACAACTCCGTCTACTGCTCTTGAAGCACTTCTAAATATCAAACCATTACACATACACCTCAAACAAGAAGCACTATCATGTGCATACAGACTGGAGATTCCTGGACTTTGGAACAGTAACCATGTTGATCTTGCTACCAGTCATACACGATTGTGGTCACAAATGGTTACATGGGGTGACGATATCCTTGCTCCCAGCGATATTACACTCACATGTTGTTTTCCTTACAGGACATTCCATGTGAAGTTTCCCTCTCAAGCGGAGTAGTTGTCTGGCTTTATAGAAAGAGTACAACAAACGCAAGTAGCCTGTTACAATGACAATTCGTGATGGAGGGACGTGCTGGTGCTGGTGTCTACTGTCGTGAAAAGAGATTGGAACAATCTCACTCACTAGGTAGATACTGTACTGTATTCCAAGCAGAAATCTTTGCCATTATGTGCGGGGTATAATCGGTCCTTCAACTGAGTTTGTCCGGCAGAATTATAAACTTTTGCTCCGATAGTCAGGCTGGAATCAAGGCCATTAGCTCAAACAAATCACGGTCCAAGCTAGTGATCGCGTGCCGAACCCAAATCGAAGAACTAAGCATTGTCAACACTATCTACCTAGTCTGAGTTCACGGACATTCCGGTATTACTGGAAATGAATGGGATGACGAATTGGCCAGGGCAAGTTCAGCGATTGACTTCGTTGGTCCTGAGCCCACCCTGCCAATTTCGACAAGTTATATAAGGGAAAAATACGGTCCTGGGCTTCGTCCGAGCACCGCAATTATTGGAGAAATCTACAAACGTGTCGCCAAACAAAGGCGTACCTAGAACAACCGTGCCCAGTGATTTCGAAAAATCTCCTAAATTTGCCGAAGCTCCACTGCGGCAGGGCTTTAACCGGCCACTGCAAACTCAATTATCACACGGCAACTATTCAGCGCGCTGAGTCTTTTTCATGTGATCTTTGTGAATCCGACTACGGAACCTCAAATAATCTGATATGCAACTGTCTAGCAGTGGCGCAATTGCGATTTCGAGTTTTCGGCCGTCCTTACATAGACGACACCATGTTTGGACGACTGAAACTCAGAGCCACACTAAAGTTTCTTATCCGATGTGGTATATAGCTTTAGGCTTACTCGCAGGCGAGTTGAACTACTTGTGAGATTAACTTACCTGCAGGTTGCTTTTGTTTTTGTGCTGTTATTTTTCCTACCTATCCAATTCTACTTCCCTTTACCTCCTTCTTCTTTCCTTCCGCTCAGGAAATAATGAAAACACACGGCAAGACACAACTCCCCGACTACATACGGGGAACGTGCCATTTAATCCAATATATTCTGATTCCTGATTCCTATAACCGTTCTTCCGAAGTAGGGCTTGTGTATGCTGACCCCGTTGAAAATTCACCCCAATTACAGACATTTGCTTCCACCTCCACCGTTCCATCTTCCACTGTTCAATCGTCAGGAGGCTGCCTATAGAGACAATTTAGTATCAGAATGTGTGAGGACTACGCTCAAAGATTAATTAGCTGTTCGGCGTTGCTTCAGATGTCGATCATGATGTTATTGTTCTGACCGAAACGTGGCTGAATTAGCAAAATAACTCGCTCCAATTATTTGGCTCAAGGTACTCGGTATACCGTAACGAACGCGATCCTATTAGTGCAGGGAAAAAACGAGGTGGTGGTGTGCTCATTACTGTCTCTAACCGACTCTCATCCACATATAAACATGACACTATAAACTATAAATATAAACAACTCTGGGTAAATATTCGCGGTCCCGATACTTACATCTGTATAGGCGCAGTATATATTTCCTCCGATTCCGCAAGTGGGTAGAAGTTATTCAGAAGCACATAAACTCTGTCTTTGACATCGCAACTTCCATTGAACCCAACACGGCACATCTACTGTTTGGTGATTATAACCAACCTGGCCTTCTGTGGAAGAGTTCCCCCTCCGAGTATGCTTCCCCAGACTCTTGTGAATTAACCTTTTCGAGGGCGAGTACTACCTTGTTGAACAAAATGTCTGTACTGAACATGCGACAAATGTCTACAGTGAATAAAAGGCGAAGTCGAATTCTGGACCTCATAACTCAATACAGGCCATCGAATGTAAGACTACTTCCCACTGCAATAAAAACATTGAAAATGGATCACATGTAGACACTGCATACACCGATCTTGAAGCTGCTTTCGATCGTGTAGATCACTCTCTTCTTCTGGCAAAGATATAGCGGCAGGACGCTTCATCAAATTTTACAAGGTGGCTTGAATAATTTCTCGTAGAACGTTCTCTGTCTGTGATATTAGGAACTAACGGCTCATATAGCTTCATAAAATTGTCGGGTGTACTTCAAGGGAGCAATCTTGGACCGTTGCTTTTTTCGTTATTTTTCAATGACGTTTCCTATGTTTTATACCCCTAGGGTGCAAATTCATATACGCTGATTATCCCAAGCTATTGTGCGGTCAATAGAGGACTGTATCGAACTTCAGCGACATCTACATGCTTTGTGTAACAGGTGTAATCGCAATTTGTTGTCTCTCAGCGTGTCCAAATGCTCCATAATATCTTTCACACGTAGAAAAACTCCCAATTCAATGGAGCTACAACATTGCTGGAAAATCGCTAGAGAAGGTGTCAGTTATGAGAGACTGACGTACTCCTAGATTCGCAACTGACATTTAGAAATCATTACTCTCACGTTATAGCACAGGCTAATAGAAATATTGGCTTTGTTATAAGAATCTCCAACGAGATTACTGATCCATATTGTTTTCGGGCACTGTATTTATCACTTGTTCGGTCTGTTCAGGATGCTTCAGCATTCATTTGGTGTCCTTATACAAGCATTTGGAGCCAGATTTCTCCGCTTTGCTCTTAGAGCTTTACCGTGGCGTTACCTAGCAGAGCTACTACCCTACATCATTCGCCGTCATTTGCCCGATAGTAAACTTCAGCAACGGTTTTAGAAATATTATTACAAAATCGATTTTCTGTACGTGAACTAGTTCACAACTTTATAAACATTATTCATAAACCGAAGGTTGACTTATGATGTTATTCATAGATTTAGTTCATTAGTTCACAAAATCAAAAATCTGGATACTTTCTCGTTAACGATTTCACGAAACTCAGAATTTTATTCATGAATCCATGCAATCCTCGTGAACTAAATCATATATTAATCACGATCTAATATCCGTGCTCGAAGAATAGTTCACAAAATCATTAAATATTAGGTATTCATCTATTCGTGAACTGTTTCATGATTCCTAGTATAATAGTCACGACTGACCATTCGTGCACGTAAAATATTTCACGAAATCATGAAATATTATTCATGGATTCGTGAACTAGTACATGAATCCAATTATTTGTCCTACGATCTATATTGCGTGCTTGTGATATTTAGACGATATCCCTAATTATTTTCAATTTCATGCAACATGGTTATAAAATTTTCACGGAGACTATTCCTCAAAATTTGGAGTATAATTCGTAGAATCATTTTTGTTTCATGCACTATTCCATAAAATGTACTATATATCGAACTGCTTGCGACCAGCAAGAGGTACAAGTAAATATAAGAAAGCTAAAAATAACAGATCGCGATAAGGCTGAAAAAATAACGAATATCATAATAAAAACTGCTGACGTCATAAACATAAATCACATCACTCCACTTAATTCGAAATCGTGACTAAGATCCTTAAATCAAGAGCTTAAATCATACCACTCGTGACAAAAATATCAAAAATCGTGACTAAGATCCTGAAATCATGAACGTAAATCGCTCTGCTCGTGACTAATATAACGTTAATAGAACGATAGCGTTAATAGAAATTCCGACAATCGCGGCTAAGATTCTAAAAGCATGAATATAAATCACATTACTCGTGATTAAAATATTAAAAATCGTGAGTGAGATCTCGAATTCATGAACATAAATAACTCTACTTGTAATAAAAATATCACGATAACGTGAATAGAAATTATGGAAATCGTGACAAAGATCCTGAAATTATGAATGTAAGTCACATTTCCCGCGATTAAAAATATATCGAACATCGAGACTAATATCCCGAAATCATGAACATGAACGACTCTACTCATGATTAAAATACCACGAAATAGAAATTACCAGATGCACGGCTAAGATCCTGCAATCATAAACATAAATCCGATAGAAAAATCCGATAGCAAAATCTTGAATAAAATCTCACGGTAACTTGATGAGAAATCACAATCTCTGCAATCATGAACAACGTTTAACTGTTGGCTATGTATTCCCAAATTATGAACAAGGATCACAACAAAACCTAAACATGTCTAGGGAACAACCATAGTATATATGCGACGCGAACTAGTTTTTTTTTGGAAACACAAATAGTTTCATGAATACGAGGTTTATTATTCATAATTTCAGGAACTTGCTTACGATTCTCGCAAATCCCTCAGTTCACGAAATCTTGATCTTATTTTCACGAATTTATAAACGGTTTTTTTCCGTGTAGCAGAAGTAGGAACTTTCATCGTTTGTTGAAAGTGTTCAAAGAGCAAACAGAACCGAATAATATAAAACATCTATTTGTACATTTTCCTTACTGCCTTACTGGCAACATTGCTCGCTAAATAGCAACACTACCACAGGAAGTCTGAATGTGACATACAGCTGTATATTTACGCGGGAAAAGTTGATGGATTATGCAATTTTGAAAAATGGCAGAATTAACCGAGTTATATCGCATCGTTCGCGCCCAGAGCATCGCGCTGTTGTTAGGTGCAAGTTACTGGTATAAGCTGTATTGCTACACGCTCCGGTACGTGGTTGGTGGAGGGAGAGGAGGGAAGGGGGATCTGTACACACATTTATTGCAGTGTGTCGCAGTTTAAACCGCGGTATATTTGTACGCGCTACCGTACAAGTGAATGGGAAACGATTCAAAATGTAATGGCGTTGATTCGACCGAACCGTGGAAGCCGTTGAGCAAACACGGCAGAATAAGTGGTCATTATTTTGAATCTATCCTGGAATGGAGTTTTAAGTGGAAATGGATAGGCAAATTGGATGGAATGGTTTGCGAGGCGCGACCTGCGACTAGCAGCTATTGTGTAGTGGTTTGATCAAAGTAATTGGATTCGATGAATATGGAGATTTATTTCAAATCCAACAAAAGTGTAATCCACAAAATATCACCGCTTGAATAAAATTTCCCATCCCGCGATGGTAATCAGGGGGTAATTACCGTAATCACATTCAGACATTTTCCGCTCAACACGTCAAATTTGATTTTATGGTTTGAAAGCGCTTCCGGGGGGAAAAAAGTAGCCCCGGTAATTAAACTGTCACGCGAACCGAAAACGCCGTGGTACCCAAATTAACGATCTTGGAGAAAATAAACACCCACTTCCAGCTGACGGTTCCATTTCTGGTTGGTCCTTTGTCACCGCGTCAGAATCCAATTTCGAATAGTTGTACGCGTGAAATAGCTTCCTGCGCTAATCCGTGTCCATTAAATGGTTGGATTGCTTCGCCTTTTTTCCCGTTTCTTGTCGTCGACTAGCGCGCACGAAATAGCTTCCCCCCTGGTGGGGTTCCGCGTTCTGTTGGCACTTTGGCAGGAAACGGTATGGAAAAATGTCTCTTTGGTTTTAATGCTGGCGCTCATATGTCACCGAGGGATATGAGGCGGCGCTCCATTAGGCGAATCAAGCAGCAGGGCGAATATTTTCCGTTTCGGGTGTAGGCTAGGGAGGGCGAGCGGAAGGGTGAGTAAGCCAAAGCATTTTTCGACAGCCTTTTCGCGTGGCATTTATTCGAATTTATGCTGGCTGCGATACATACAAAAAAAAGAACCACGGAGGGGAACCAAGTGGCCAAGTCTATGTAGCTAGCAGAGCTTGCAGGTTAGTCTGTAACATGAGCTTTTTTGTTGCAATACCACAGCTCATAATTTCGAGCCAACGAGCGGTTGAATGGTGCTGCCATTTTTCAAATGGGAAAATGGGTTAGAAGAGAATGTTGCTGCTGGATAGAAAAATAATTTCGTTGGCAGCAATAAGGATGCTCAGTGAGTGTAGATAATTTGATATTCTATGGTGTCGTCGGAATAAATAGAATTTCCATACATTGACGTACCAACGGTCCCATTACGTAATGCAGTGAACGCCGGGAAATAGTTCAATATATGTAAACATGTACAAAATCATGGTAGCAATAAGAAACGTGCATGTCTATTAGAAAAGAGCAGTATCATTTTTTTCATTCATGTTGTTATTTGATATGTTGACAACCTTTTCATAAAGTTAATAAAATAGTTCTCTCTTTCTGGAAACAGTGTGCAGTATAATTAGTTCATGACTCGTTCAGTGTAGATTTTGTATAGTTAAAATATTTTACTTTAATACTTGAATCATTCCTTTTGCAAGTAGGCGAAGTGATACTTCACGATACCAACCAACTCTACACACTGTTTGTTGACCATTTTGCGTAAACCAACGCCTACTATTTTTTATTTAAAGAGAACTGAATGTAGCATTAGGGATCCAAGGGGTTCAGATATGCGTTTAATACCGATCGCGTGGGTCAAGATCAAGTTTCATTCTTCCCGTAAAATATACGTTGACTGTTAATCCTAAGTGGAAAAATAAAAGTTTTTAATTAAGCTTTTCAGTACGAACTACACAATTCCCTTTCATTGCCAATAAGAACAAATGTCACCCAACGGAAAAGCCAATCTCGCCATCGCTCGCTTCCTGCTGAAGCAGGAGCGCGCCGTGAACCGTGAACAATAAAACCGTAGAAAACTGCCTGTAAACCTAAGTTTTCCCACTAATTTAAGCCACAAACTCGAAACCCTCGTCCACCCAAAAACAAACATTGCGCGACTCGTTGACAAAATGACCATTTGCATTTTCATTTTGTTTGATTTTGGTCCGTTAAATTTTATTTCTTAATCTCACGCTAGCAGCAGCCAGCGCCCAACCAGCGGAAAGTATAGCGTATCATTTCGCGAGCGTGAGAAATTGCCAGTCATTTACGAGAGGTCGGATCCCCTGGTCGTACAATACAGTCAGTCGCTCTATCCGGTCCGCTTCGCGAGTAACGAACGATGTTTGTGAAGTGAAATGGATTCGTTGGCGGGGAGGATTTTTTTTCTCCGCGGCAGGAAATGTGTCTAAATTGAAGCTGTCAGGAAGCGAAGGAGTCTATGGTGCGCAATTTCGGTGCCGGCGATGATGATGGCAGATAAACGCAATTACCGACTCGTCGCGGCACAGCAGGCCGGGCAAGGCGAAATGGTCACCCCACCCCCCTTAAAAAACTTTTATGCAACAATGACACAACTTGTAGAATTTGAGCGTAGAAGCACTTTGTTATTCGTACCCTCATTATCGTAACCGTAAAGAAATATTTTTATCGAGCGTCACTGATAACGTTACCCGGGGGGCCCGAAAAGTTTGCGGCAAATGGTTATGAGTGGAAAAACTAAGCCTGTGACGAAGGTGATAGCCTTAACGCGGTAGTAAAATGGACCGAATGTTATTTAGTGCTTAAAGCCAAAATAAATTGACTGTCCGTAATGTTCTAAATAAAACCCACAAGTACCATATTGTATATATCCTTTATTGTTTGCTAATAACTTTCACTCGATTGTGAATTTCAGATGCTGATTCGGCGACCATGTATTCTATGTACCATGTACCCATGAAACTGCATTGGTGTGAAAATACTTCAATAAGTGTCGAGCTCTGCATTCTGTTCACCATATTTTGTTATTGAGTCGGTACGGATTCGATTGCATGAATTAGTGCAGGCCCGTAACCAGGATTTTGTTTCGAGAGAGGTTAAAAAATTATTGCATAAATGTATTAATTCTGATGACTTCAGATAGTCACTAGACACGTCCACAAATTTATGAACTAATTGAAAAGTAGCAGCCTTTTAGTGTTAGTGTGGTAATAATTGTAGTTTGTGGATCTAGTGTACAATTCTTATATGTTAGTCGTATGTCTATCTGTGTATGTATTCGCCCGAATATTTGGGACAGTTGGGTCAGGAAATGGATGCAGAACTGGCGTATATGATAGAATAGTGGGTAATCCTCCCTAGGATTCGCTGGTTGCTTCATTCCAGTTCTCTATTCGTGATTCATTCGGAAAGATCGGATTGGATAAATAAGGTACGATTAGTTTACTGGCGCACATGAATGACGTCATTAATGATAAATAATTATCATTTGCTGGTATTTAGATGAATTCAAGTACCCTGTATTGGGAAGACAATGGAAAGAATGGTAAACAGACGCCTGATAACATCCCTCGAGGAACAGGAGCTTCTCGACCATCGACAGTTCGCATTCCGTAAGGGACTCGGCACAGGAATTCATCTAGGATGCCTCGGTGAAACAGTAAGTGACACCATAGCCAACGACCTGCATGCAGACATTGCCATCCTTGATCTCGCCAAGGCATACTACAAGGTATGGCGTGAAGGAGTACTTCGCCAGCTGCACCAATGTGGTGTTAGCGGAAACCTTGGCTGCTTTCTCAAGCAGTACCTCAGTGACCGAAGTTTCAGGGTGGGCATTTGAGGTAAGCAATCGAACCTGTTTCGGGAAGCTAACGGCGTCCCCCAAGGGTCGGCCTTGGCAGTCACACTATTCTTGGTCAGCATGAATTCCCTTTTTGCCACGCTTCCGAAAGGTATATACGTGTTTGTCTACGTCGACGATATAATACTTATTGCTATCGGAAAAACAATTGGTCGGCACTTTGGCACTTCCGGCAGGTGAAAAAGGACTGCGAAAGTAGAAAACGACTAATTCGCACCATCAGCTCGCGTCACCCAAAGTGGAATAGGCGAACTGCACTAAATATCGGCCAAGCCCTCATCCATAGTCGCCTGTTCTACGGCATCGAGAGAACCAGTCTCAATTGGGAGGGATTAGTAGATATCTTGTCACCGTTGCATCACGGATCAGTCAGACTGGCTTCGAATCAACTGCCCAGCACCCCTGCCGAAGCCACCTGCGTCGAAACCGGAGTACTTCCCTGCCGATGGGCACTGGCGGTAGCTGTCCTGAAACGAGCCGTTGGATTCTTAGAGAAAACATCTGGTGATGGATGTCACCTTCTACAGACAGCCAAGGACATACATACCACATTTAGCAATACCCCTCTACCTACAATCGCACAGCTGCATCGGGTTCGCAACCGCGCCTGGCATGAGCGTGGCCCAAACTTAGACTGCAGCATGGCTGTATCCGCCAGAGCAGGCGATCCTCCCAGTACTGCCAGAGCTAAATTCCTTCAAATGGTTGAACGCAAATACCCGAATCATCTGCACATTTACACTGACGGCTCGAAACTTAGCGAGGGCGTGGGGGCGGGTGTGAGCGGAATTGGAGAGGGCCTCACCCTTTGTCTACCCTCTGTTTGCTCAGTATTCTCCGCAGAAGCAGCCGCCATCGCCATTGCCATAACCAAGAAACCTGAAGATACTCCGGCTGTGATTTTCTCCGATTCCCTCTCTGTCATCAAAGCATTGTAATCGGGGGAGTCCAAGCACACCTACGTTCAAGCCATAGAGCAATCCTGCGACCCGTTTACTACCATATGCTAGGTTTCCGGGCACAGTGGAATTCGCGGTAACGAAGAGACTGACCGTTTGGTCGCATTCGGCCGCCATTCTGTTTTCCAAAGAGGTCCCATCGTCTGATGTTATTAGAGAATTCAAGGCAAAAGACTCCGAGCACTTTATCGCCCACTGGAGGAATCTACGAGGCTACCCACAGAAGGTTAAAAAAGATCTTGCGAAGTGGACAGACCGCGAAAACCGGAGGGAACAAAGAGCACTGTCGCGCCTACGGGTAGGACACACGAAGATCACCCCCACCCATACCATCACCCGCGTCGATCCTCTAATGTGCCCGACCTGCAATACAAGAATCACGGTAGAGCACCTACTCCTTAACTGCCGGGAACTCGAAGACCTGCAGCGACTCCATAATCTGCCCTCCTCGATTCGGGACACACTATCGAACAACTCAGCACAGGAAGAGACACTACTCGCATTCTTGAAAGATGCCAATATTTTTGAAGCTATCTAAAGTGGACCGAGAGCAAACTGGCCTCAAACACCCTAACTACCACCATCACATAGCGGGCTGTCCGACTCACTCCGAACACGCGCTGAGGAGGATCTCCCGTGGCCCTCTATCAGCCACAACAAACTAGGCCATCTACCATCTTTCAGCGGGCCCTCTGCCACACCCAGACTGGGTGATGGAGAGGTTCTTCCGCGGCCCTTTCAACCACAACCTGCCAACACATGCACCAACATTGCTCAGCGGGTCCTGCGCCAAACTCAGACCGGGTGCTGGGGAGCTTCTCCCGTGGCCCTCTATCAACCAAAGCATACCAGGCTGTCTACCATCGTTCAGCGGGCTCTCCGCCACACCCGGACTGGGTGATGCGGATGTTCTTCTGCGGCCCTTTTAACCACAGCCTGACAACACATGTACCAACATTACTCAGCGAGCCCTTCGCCACACCCGGACCGGGTGCTGGGTAGGTTCTCCCGTGCCCCTCAATAAACCACAACATACCAGGCCATCCACCATCGTTCAGTGGGCCCTCCGCCACACCCAGACTCCCGCGGCCTTTTCAACCACAACCTGCCAACACATGCACCAACATTGCTCAGCGGGCCCTCCGCCACGCCCGGACCGGGAGCTGGGGAGGTTCTTCCGCGGTACCTGCGACTACAATCTGCCAACCCATCTACCACCATCAATCAGCGGGCCCTCCGCCACACCCGGACCGGGTGCTGGGGAGGTTGTTACGCGACCCTACCAGCGTATTATCGCCACCGAGCGCAATATCTAATCGAAGAACTCAAGGACTTTGCAAAATGCAATGTAATGACTCCTTTTTTCTAGGCGAATGACCCTCAGTGGTTAAAGCCTTAACAAACACAATAATAATAATAATAATAATAATAATAATAATAATAATAATAATAATAATAATAATAATAATAATAATAATAATAATAATAATAATAATAATAATAATAATAATAATAATAATAATAATAATAATAATAATAATAATAATAATAATAATAATAATAATGAATTCAAGTAGTTTGATTGCATGTTACATGTGTTCTTTTCTTCTACTGCATTAGTCTGTTTTTGCTGTACTTCTAGTAATTTGCTTTTCCACTACTTATGTGTATCAAAAATTATATTGACCAATTTATACGCTTATACTTAATCTCTTTGCATTTTTTCTTTACTCGGGATGATATTTTTCCTTTTATTGCTATATCTTAAATAAGATTCATATGAACACTCACTAACACAATCAATTGCATATTCTCTCATATATACTCACAATCTTTCACAATCAAAACATACAAGTGCTCATGTCCTTCACGATAAAATAAATATGGTCACAAACGCAAACATAAAATTGCAATCATCCACATATACTACCGCCCGCGATTTCGCCACCATTAAAATACCCCGGTAATTAAGTGAACGCTTTAGCACCTAGAAATTTACAAAGGCGGTCTCAAGCAATAACCCAGCGCTCGCACGATTATGAATCGGTCACATCCGGATGTGTAGCAGTGTAGCCTCATGCCTTCAGTTGGACCAATCGAAAATTGATGGTCACATTAACTAGACAGTACGGTCCATGGCCACTTGACCGAGAGCCCCAGTGATGGAAAAACTTACTCTCTTCTAGTATCTGAACCATACACTAAAAATTAAGTATCAGATTCGCGTGATCATTCAAGAATACACGCGAGTGTGCGTGACCTTGCGATTATAAAATCGAATTCATCCACGCGAAGTTACATACACGCTACCACACGCGACAAACACGCTAACATACAAACACTCGGTCTTTTGACGATCGTCCATGCGCACCTGCGTCCGCGATCTCAGAAACAGAATGACGCACAGTGGCGGATTTCCCTAAAAACCTGGCCAAAAGTCGAAAATGGTTTTGATTAACCTAAAAATGTACATACCGCGGTTTTTTGGAGCGTAGATTACGATTTTGATGTCAGATTTTCAAAATTCAAAATGGCGGATTCAAAATGGCTGACATTTTAATATAAATATTAGTAAATTTTCACAAATGAATGGTTTTGATGGTTCCAGTGTATGCCAATAACGTTTATAATGCATCGAATTTTAAATAATGTGTAGTTAAATGATAGAATTTATAGATTTGCACGCAATAAGATATTTGGGTGTCTAGATGATGTAGCTTTTATGAGAATTGATGTTATTAATTATTTCAAACTATGTATTTTGAAATATTATACAACATAGTTATAAAACTTTTCAACTCTCTGTACGATTATTATTCAATTGCTGTCCGATGCACATATTTCTCAAAGAACGAAAAATAGTATTTTCTTAAAATTATAGAAAATAGGCCGATTCTACGCGAAATGCATGGAGTGAAAATTGACAACAAGTTTGCATGCAACTTGTAGTAACTAAAAATGAATATGACAAAAAAATGAAAGCAAGTGAAATGAAAGCAAGGAACAAAAATTGCCTTGAAATATAGTGGAGATACGTGGACAAAAAAAGTATTTCATTTTGCAAAAATGTGTGCTGAAACCGTCTGCTACAAAATCGTGAAAGTTATTGACATTTTCTATAAACAAACAAAATAATATCTTTTGACATCAATACATAGAAATAAAGTTCATATCTTTAGCATAACTTTCCATTATTCCATATTCGAAACCGGCAGTTTTATCAAAATCCAGCTACATTTGAATAATACTGATATTTCGAGCGCTCGATAAAAACGATGAGCAAAACGCGATGATTTAAACTGTTTGGATATGCCAACACCTCAAATATGGAAATTTTGGAGCGTTTCACTTACAATAGCATGCGGCAGCACCATCTGAAGGACAATATATGAACTAGAACCCAAAGTACTAGCATGCAATTTTCGACTTTTGGCCAGGTTTTTAGGCGAATCCGCTACTGTGTGACGCCCCGATAAGTAAATGAACGTTTTAGCACTTATAAATGTATAAACGAGGTCTCAAGAGTGATCCTACAAATGCCTGTGTACGCACAAACGCCCATGTTCGAACATGAAACGGTTGAGTCTGGATGTTCCTACTCTCTGCACTAGCAGCCTAGGTCCATGTCTTCAGTTGGACCAATAAAAATGATGCATATACCCAATAGACAACACGATTCATGATGATATGACCGGTAACTCTAGTGATATGGAAGAATTCACTCTTATCTAGCGTCTGAACCGCATAGAAAATTGCAAATCAAATTCAGCATCCGCGCGCGATCGTCCAAAAACACACGATTCGCGAATATGCGAATGCGACACACGGCTATAAAATAGAATTTATTCAATCGACGTCACATAACGTACAAACGGTTGAGTCATTCGCGATGATACACGCGATCGTGAACTCCCTACGCTCGCACATAGCCGAACCGTACAATGAATATCACATTCAAAACCATGGCCCGCTGAAATTGGCCTTAAACAGTGTTATCCCGTCTCGTCTGTAATTGTAGTGAGTGATTCTGACAGAGAGCCTTTTCGAGATTCTAGCTTTACAGCTTCAGTAGAACAACCCTCGAAAACAATATCAATTCACTCTAGTTACAACAACGGATATTCAAGCGAAGGTAACCGAATATGACAATCCCTGATGGTTAGGACATCGCAAGAAATGGTTTAAATTCTCTTCTCTCTCTCTCCTCTCTCTCTCTCTCTCTCTCTCTCTCTTTCTTTCATATTGTGAAACATGTCAAAGTAAGCTCAGATGTCAAATTTCACATTATCTAAACAATTTTAGACCCCCGCTCACTTCGCTTGAAGTTTTTTGATATTGACAATATGGCAAAATATAAGAAAAAAATACTAAATACTATATTTTTTGAAGTAGCATCCGGAAAATTACAGTTTATACCTTTTTTAAAGGAAACATTCTTAACATTTGAATAAAGATATTTTAGTTTCGTGAAAAAAGCGACAAACTCTGGTTTTGAGGCCTGTTGTCCACAAAACCCCCTAATATTAAATAACTTTACTGCTTTATACTGAAAATCATACATATTTTGCAGATCTAAGAAATCGAATGGAACCTTTACCACCTTTGTCCGAATACGAGAAGTTGAGGTTGTAGGGTCTTCTGTCATTCATATTAAATTTGATTATTTTCTTTTAATGGGACTAAGACTCGAATCAGGGTTGGTACGATTGAGTCTTGATAAATTCTTATTTTTTCTTTGGAAGTCTAACCAACATTGCTACTTGAGATGACCATTTCTGATGTATCACCAGTTTTGATACACACCATACGACAAACTTTGAGGACAATTTTTGTTGTCGATTTTTACTGTTATTTGTTTGAATTATTTTTAGATTTTTACGAGTTTCAACCAACGGAATAGGTTCTAAAGCCAAACACATTTATTGTGCAATTGTCCTGCACCATTCACAAAAAGGAACAAATTCTTCGGATTGGAACTAACTCTACCATCGAGAATCTGGTCAATCTCTCCTAAAAAGGTAGTAAATTTCATACGATATATAATACCTGATTGGGAAAATGCTAAAATCGAGTAACAGCGTTTACTCAAACAAATAGTAATTAGCTGAGCTGGTAAGCATATAGTAAACAGGGGATATACTACAATAGATCAAATAACTGGTCGCAGTGGTTAATGTACCCAACAAAGGAAAAAAAGCCAAAAATTGTTTACGTACTAGAAAAAAGTACGATAAAACCACGACAATCCGAACTGAACTAACTGAAATCAGAAGTGAAATTGTCTTGGATTAGTTTGATTACTTCATTGGATCGCGCATTATAATTGGTCGATTTGCATAACTTTTTTTTTTTGCGAATTAAATTCGAAATAACGAAATCTTTTTATGCGAACAAATTTTGTAAAATAAGATTGAGTACGTACAGTATAGTATGAAGTTGTACACTATATAACGCATTTTTAGCAAACTGTTATTAATAAAAGCAAAGTATTTTCGGAATTAGGTTGACGAGTAGATGACGGATATCGATGTCTGAAGCCATTTTGAAATCCAAGATGGCGACTTCTGGTTTACATAAGGAGCCGTTCATATACCACGTGGACAAAAATACCTTGGTTTTTGGCCCCCTCCGCCCCATCGAGGAACAATTTCTTTACACCTACCCACGATGTACCTGTGAACTTTTATTAAAAAATTGTTTATTTTATTTAATTTTATAAAGGATTAAAATTCCACGAAATTATAGGTTTAACCAACGTATTAAACTACGTTGAATGTTGTCTCAAAATATAACTTTATCCACAGAACACTAGTTAAAAATATCGGACTTTTAATCAAAACCAGCTCAAAGAAGTTCTTATAAATTTTGTGCACAAATACACACATTTTTGCATTCATCAAAATAACGCAAAATGGAAGTATCGTATGAGTTCTTGAATTGGGTATGGTGTCAAAAATAATGAAATCCAAAAAGAAGAATGAGAGTTGACGAAATTACAAAAGATTGGATCAAATGTTTCTGAGAGCAAAACTGTATGTGCGATTTACCGCCGATTTTATCAGCTTTTTTTAGCCGATTTTGTCAGCCTCATATGAAAATTGATAGTTGGTAGTTGGATGGGCTCTGGCAGACGAACCAAGTTGAATTCAAGTAAATTCTTTCTTGAGCATCTTAGAGATCCGAAATATGCAAAACAATTTTTTTTAGATTTACCTTGTCAGACCCCCTTAAGGGGAAATTAAATTAATTAGAAAGGATTGTGAGGCTGTATCTAGAGACTGAAAAAGAATAAGGTTTCTTAAAAAGAAAAAAAAATATATGTCCCGATTTTGTCAATGTCCACGTTTTGTCAGCCTAAAATTCACCAAGGGGCTGATAAAAATGGGTCTTCACTGTAATGGGAAAAAGTGTGGAAGGAATCATGGTGAAAATTTGCTCTACATTCTAAAAAAAGGAAAAAAAACAAGAGTCCACGTGGACAATTCTCGTATCCCCACCCCATCTCCATGGACAAGCATGGACTTTTTCGTACATTCTACCTTCCCCTAAACTGCCCACGTGCTATATGAACGTTCCCTAAATTCTCTATAACCTCAACAATGTGGGTATTTTCAAATTGAAGTTGACAAGTACAAGGCGGAAATCAATGCCTAGAGCAATTTGGAAGCCCAATTTGGCGACTTCCAGTTTAGATAAATTTTCTACAACCTCAACAAAATGAGTATTTTCGGAATGGGATGCTTATAGAGTACATTTATGTATAGTGATTAGTGATGATATTGTTATAGAACATTTTGTTCAACCGGAAGTTTCTCTATTGACCTTAAAAATGATGACATTTAGCGATTTCCGTCATCCACTCGTCCAGTCCATTTCAAAATTACCTTATGGTTACAGTTATACAAAATTTTGCTCAACTGGAAGTCGCCATCTTGGATTCCAAAATGGCACCAAACTACCATTTCCATCATCTACTCGTCAACTCCGTTCCGAAAGTTTCCTTTATTAGAGTTGTCAGACCATATGTCACAGTTTGCAATTCGTAGGTGGAAATCGGGGCATGAGAATCGAATCGCCAAAGTATGCGATGTAGCGGGGCATCTTCTGGGTTCAATAACACTTGGCGATACATTTTTTCGATATCCGCTACAAGCGCTATGGGGTATTTGCGAAACCGAAGCACTAAGGTAAGAAGTTCATCCTGAATGATAGGACCAACTTGCAGGGCATCATTTAGAGAAAATCCAGTCGATGTTTTTGCAGATCCGTCGAATACCACACGAACCTTTGTGGTTGTACTTGATTGTTTTAATACGGCATGATGGGGTAGGTAGTGCACCAGAGACGGTTCGATTTTGTTTTCAGGTACCAGCCTCATGTGGCCTAGCGACAAATACTCTGATAGGAACGAATGGTATTGTGCTTTTAATTCGGGTGATCCACATAGTCGCTTTTCTAAGTAATGAAAGCGACGAAGGGCGGCTGCTTTTGATTCACCTAACATGAGATCGAAGTTAGTGTGACGGGGTAAACGGACGACATACCTTCCCTCGCGTGTACGGGAAACGTTGGAAGCAAAGTGGGACTCACACTGCTGTTCTTCCACAGAGTAGCTGAGTTTGTTTTCCATCTCTTCAGTGCGCCAAAAACGTTCAAGGGCTTCTTGCAGCGGGTCACTGAGCGCGATATGGCATGCTATGGGTTCCGCTGCGACGGGGGAAACAGTTCTTCCACTAACGATCCCTCTAAAAATGCTGTCGATAAGGATTGGGTTGTTAGGTTGATCAATTCTAGTACCAGGGTTTACGAATGTAAAGAAATGCTCAGCTCCGAGTAACATATCGATCGCACCAGATTTGTTGAAGGTTGGGTCGGCCAAAAAAAAATCCTTCGGGATATGCCAGCTGTTTCCAGGGACAGTTAAGATGGGTAAATCAATTGTGATTCGGGGCATAACGAGAAAATCAAGACTAATCTCGAAGGCGCATTTTCTTGATTTAATATTTGTTCTGACACAATGATGGATGTTTGATGACGACTCACCTATGCCGTACACGGGGATGTTGATTTTGCTTCGATGCAAATGAAGAAGCTGGCATAGTCGCTCGCTCATTATATTGAATTGTGAGCCATTATCTAATAGTGCTCGTGCGGGTGTAATTTACCGTTAGAATCGACAACCAGTAGCACAACCGTAGAAAGCAAAACGTTTGCGTTTGAAAGCGGAGCTTGATCTTTCGCCTGGACTGTTGCAGCATTAGTGGACGTCGCTGTTCGTTGAACGGTCGATGCATTATTTCGCTTTTCAACGAGGTTCACTGGGTGGGCTAGTGCGTGTGATGTGGAAGGCTGTAGATCATCTTCGATTGGATAGTAGCCAGGGTGCAGCAGAGAATGGTGTCGTTTCTTGCAGTGACGACAGGAGAAATTCGATTGGCAATTGCGCGCAATATGATTTTGGCGAAAGCAATTGTGACATAGGCGATCATAATTCACGAGATCTAATCGGTCGGGGAGCGACATATTTTCGAACTGTGGGCATTGGAAAAGTGGGTGATGTTGATCGCATGCATGGCATTGGCGATGGGTTGTTTCTGCTGCGGCATGGGAAACGATTTTTTGGAACGGCGGTTTACGAAACATGGGCGGCTGGTAGAGCGGTGCAGGCTGGGCTTGATGGTTTACTAACATCGATTCCAAAACACGGGCCCGTCTCTGTAGAAAGTCGATCAGGCAGTTGAAGTCTGGGTTATCAGCAGTAGTAGCGAAGTCTTCCCACGCTTTCAGGGTACCGGTATCAAGTCGAAGGCAAAGGAGATGTTCCAACATGGTGCTCCACGCATCAATTGGTTATCCAAGTTGGCGGAGGGTTTTGGTATGACGTTCGTATACGTCGACTACAGAATGCAATGCCGCAGCGGATTCTTTACTCATTCGGGGGTAGTCTAATAGGGCCTGAAGATGACGTTTTTTCAGCAAATACTCATTGGCATAACGTGAAACGAGCGCTTGCCAAGCGATGATATAGTTGGCGGAACTAATCCCAATAGATTCGATAAGCTGTGCTGCTTCTCCCTTGACAGCAGCGCGAAGATAATGGAATTTTTGAATGGCGGGAACTTCTACATTGTCGTGAATCAAGGCAACGAAAGTGTCATGGAAGGCTAACCACTGGTTGTAGTCTCCATCGAATTCCGGCAGCGAAATAGTCGGTAGCTTTATAGCGGAGAGCCCAGAGTACGCTTGAGGGATCACATTTGTTGAAGGAGACAAGAGAAGGTACGATTTTAGAGCAGCCTTTATTTGGAAATAGGAGGTTTCATAATGGGAACGGATTTGGAGGTTTTGTGCCATACCTTCGTTGGTTTCTTCCATATCCTCAAGTTCCGACTGTACTTCATCCAGTCCCATCCAAACGGTGTCCAGATGCTCGGTGCATATTGACACTTGCCCGGCGTCCCGTTCCGCCAGGTAATTCTTGACGAACTGTTCCGCTCTCTCAATCGACGCGATGAGTATTGTTCGACGATTAAGAAGCTGCTGCTTCGTACGTTCTTCGGCCATCGTGATAAATCCAAGAGTGCACTAGTTGGAATATACAAAAAAGACCCAGTAGAGCCGGACAAACGGAGTAGAGAAGTTGGAACGGTACTAACCTTCTCAAGGCTAGTTTTATACCTTGTAATTTTTTATTTTGTTCTGCAACAGCTTTCTCGATTTCAATCGGCACGGAGAAAATGGTCAAAAAGGCAGGAACAAGCGGCACGTGGGTCCTCTTTGTTACGGGTGAGCGTAAATCAGCAGCTGCAGTGTTACGGCGGGGTCGACGTCGCGTCGGAATGGGTGCGTAATGTAAAAAAAATCGAAAATCTCAAGGCACCTGTTGCTAACTCCTGCGCGCTTTGGAGATATACGTACCAGCTGTCTGTACAAATTAGGCCTTGTATTAAATTTTTTTGGTTGTACTACGGGGTGAAGAGGGCGATCTTCTGGATGCTAGTTGAAGAGTTGATCCGGAAACAATAGCGGCGAAACGAAACGATGGCGGATAGCGTCGGTTTTTCGATGTGCGATGGCGAATCTTCTGGAGGGAAATCAAATCTTGGTCACGGCACCAAAATGTTGAGGCAGGATCGTGATTTCCGGCGGTTAGAGCTTTCGGGACTCGCACACAGACGACTCGTGAAGGCACAATAGAAAACGGGATACCGATGGAATATGGTTCACGAGGAATAACTACGCACTACTAGTACAGCGGAAAAACTTTTATTCGCGGTCTGTTCCTCTCGACGGTTCAAATGGGAAAAAGGATTTTTATTGCTAATATTACTACAATTTAAACCTACCTACGTCAATTTCTTACACTCTAATTTCGTAGCAAGTCAACTGACAGAACTGACTGCATTCGGGTGTAGCCTTTTCTACCGACAGTGTTGAGAACTGTCATACTTAATCAGAAATAACGTACACTTTTTTACAAACTAATTCAATTTACGAAGCCCCACGGGGCCCCGGTTTGGTTCGTAAATGAACGTTCTAATGTACTGGCAACTATGGGAAAGTCACATTTTCTCCTTCAATGCACTACTGGTCGAATCGTTGACTTTTTTAAATAAATTTATATTGTGTTGATTATAAACGGGTGCTCTTATAATTATACCGATTTTGATCAACACGATCATTGCTGCATGAATAGAAATGACGGATCTTTGATATATTGTCGCTTTTCCCACGAATTGTTGTTGTGCTAGCTTTTTTCTTATATATTTCCACTAGCCAGGGACTGGACGAAAACCGGGAACAGCGCCCAACAAATAAGAGAGCACTGATTGCTCATTTCAAGAGGAATCCAAACATTTCTATTCGGAACTTGGCCAAAAAACTTGATGATTCACAAAGTTTCGTTCAGACGATTGAGAATGCACAAGGTACAGAACGTTCCGAATCAGGACGAACGTCAGCATAGCGTTACCTAAAACGCGCGCTCGGAAACTCTACATGGTTCGAGATATGCCTTTTTACCTCTCCACTAACAACACTAGAAACTCAAGGAATATAAATTGGTCTATATTAAATTGTCCAACTCTGTCGAAAAAATCCGTACACCATTCTGCACCACGAACAGCCACATAGTTCGCATGGTTTACGGATTTTTTCATCAGAGTTGGTCAGCTAAGTCTATACCAATTTATGTATTTCCACCTGTGAAACTTCTTCGTCCTCTATCAGCTTCCATGAAATATTGTATTGTCCAAAAATGACCATCCTACCAATTTTGGTGTTCAATTCTAAACTAAAGCTGAATTCAACCATCATTCAATTACAATCGGTCACATTGACTAGTTTCGATTACGTGTTTACCCTCTAATCAACAACCATTTGTAAGCCTTCAGAAACCCGACTCAGCCCAGCGAAACACGCTGTTCATTAGACAAACGATAACTAATGTACTGCCTAATGCCAACTCAAATGCTCTCCTTGTGGCTATGAAAGAAGTATTTAACAAGCAGTAATTAGAATCCCGACCTTGCTCACACCACCCGTCACGATATCAATCCAAACGTCAGCACGTGGAAAACCCCTAAACCTTCCGGCCCGTTCGTTCCGCGGCGGAAACCCAGTTGTTACTCATCACCCTAAAGCAACATCCTTGCTTCCTTCCTTCGGCATGGAAAACTTACATACTAAACATACACACACGCAGCTATATGTATATTTACCCGGCATATATGGATGCTGGTATATGTGCCGCAGCCAACCGGCAGAGATCAATTTATGTGCTTATGTAATACTACCCATCGGAGCGCGAAATAAAAACCCATCATCACCACCGGTTCCTGTTTGACGTTGAAGCCGACAACGACGCCGACGACGACGACGACGCCGACAACGCGACGAGCGGACTACCTAATGGCATCACTTGTGATGACTACACGTTATCGATCATTATTCGATGTAAGTGACGAGAGGATGTGCTTGACTGCCGCGTAGATTTAATGAATCGTTCATTTGAGGCGCACTTCGGGACTCGAGTTGCTACCTGTTCATCTACCTGCCTACCCAACTACACCAACCGTCTTGTTATAGGACGCTGTAATTGATTGAACCATGTACCAGAAGGCAAACCGAGTGGCAGCTGTCGTATGTTACGTTTTACAAATTTTCAAAATTGAACCTAACCTTTTACCGTTCTCAGCAGTAGTAGTAGCAAATCTACTTCACCATTCGATGACGGCTTTAACTTTGCCGTGGCATGACGGTTTACCACAGTATGAAGCGAGGGTCGGGGATTGGAAATACAATAGTCATTTCATTCGTTACATCGGATGTTTCTGAAAGTGGTTTCGGCGGATTTGAAATTTTATGGACTTACAGTGGCAGTGTTCTTTGAGACTAGGAATCAAACTAAATTGGCTCAGTCAGCAAGTTTAACAGCGGACAATCAGCTATAATTATTACTTAGACCAAAAATGATATGTCTATCGCAACATGGAATTATGCACTCCCCTTATGCTCAGTGAGTCAGTGAATGCAAGACGTGCCTGAGACGGTGGCATTCACTATCAACGATCTGACGTAGGATTTTCGACTTTGGAATTCTAACGTCGGATTCTCGATGCCGGGTTTTCGACTACGGATTTTCATTGTCGGACCTCCGACATCAGAGTTTCGAAGTCGGACTTCCGACTTAAGATTTTCAAACCCACCTTAGTTCTTCTTTGGCAAACAACAGTCGAGCCTCCACGTGTCTATTGGTCTAGTAGAACTTCCCTGGGACTTTTACCAACAAGTTTATGCTCCACAGCTCTCCTCTGGATAGTTCAGATTTTTGGCGTTGAAATTCCGACGTTGAATTTTCGGCGTCGGGACTCCGGAGTCGGATTTCCGATGCCGAAATGGAGACCTCTGAACTCCGTCGCCGGGTTCTCGAGGCCGCATTTTAACGTCGGAATTCCAACGTCGTATTTTTGACGTCGGATTTCCGACGTCGGTTTTGCGTCGACGAAATTTCGGCGTCTGAATTCGGAAATCCGACGTTGAAATACGAAATTCGAAAATCCGGCGTCGTATTTTTGACTTCGAAAACACAACATCGGAATTCCGTTGGACTTTCGACGTCAGAATTTCGATGTTGGAATTTCAACGTCGTAATTCTGACTTAGGAATTTCGACGATGGATTTTCGACGATGGAATTCCGGATTTTCGACAACAGAATACCAACATCAGCATTTTAATACTAAATTTATTCAAATTAGGTAGCCTTACTGCGTATAACTTACTCAACTAACATTTGTCGGATTTCTGGCGTCGGAATTTGACGGATTTTTGACGTTAGAATTCTGAAGCCGGATTTTAAACATCGGAATTCCGACGGCGAAGTTTGGAGTCGGATTTTCGACGTTGTATTGTCGACGCTAGATGTTCGGAATTCCGACGAACTGAGTCGAATGGTATATGAGACTCGGCCTTGCGGGCCTCGGTTAAAAACTCTGTTTTCAAAGTGAGTGCCTAGTCCTTGATATGAGAATCCATTTGCCCTTCTTTCCCATAGAACTACATCAAGGTATTACTTTTAGGAAGGGGGGAGAGGGTCTTGTGTGCTTTCGTCGCACCTATTTCTTCTGCTCTATCGCGGAGTCTCACTTGGTCCAGGATCGACCTCTGAGCTTTGATTTAACTCTTGAGCCTTCTATTGCTTCTAATCTCCATCTATTACGTCGCCATTTAGTTCTCGTCCCAGTGAGTCGTTTAGATGCTGATTCTATGAGTCTTTCAGCTCCTGTTTCCGTGAGCCATTCAGCTTCCAATCTTATAACGATCTATTCGGGTAGTACCCGGCGGTGAACTAGCCTACTCCGACTGAGAGCGCTCTGATAGCGGAATTTCTCTCGATACCGATGTCTGTTTCGTGAGCCATTTAGCTCTCACTTGTGTCGCGATATATTCGAATAGTCCACGGCGGTAAATCTACCCTACTGTGAATTCTCCGGCGATAGATTTCTCTCCACTCAGATTTTCGTTTCCAGGAGCCATTTAGCACCCCGTTTTGTCTTGATCTACTCGATCTAGTTTCCGGCGGTGGACCTAGCCTGATCAATGGGCCAGCCAGTAGGTGCTGAGGTCTGTCCAGCGAATCCGGGTGGAGCGTAGCTTCCGGTTCACTGGCGCCCGAACTACCTATTGCTAGTTATTCGACGCGGTCTACTCGCTCGAATCCCCGGCGTTGGATCTAGCCTACTCACAAGACACCCGGTAGGGTGTCGAGGTCGGTCCGGCGATTCCGGTGAAGCCTGACATCCGGTACATTGACGTCCCGACGACCCGAACCCGGTGCTACGTCGTGTACTACTCATCTGATCCCCAAAGGTGGACCGGGTCTACAACGACGGAGAGTTCCGCCGCGGCGAAATTCCTCCCGAAACCCGATTTATGGCTCCACGGTGGCGTTCTAGTCAATGGCGCTACCTTGTTGGTTATTGCAGAGAACTTGGGGAGTATAGTCGTAACCACTCTGTTGACAGCGTCCCAGGTATACTCGTCGCGGCACATCTCTTTGACGATATTGTCAACTGTCACACCAGACATACTTCTTTGAACTTTTTCGAACATAGGGCACTCGAAGACCACGTGTTGCGGTGTCTCTTGCACGTCCACACACTCCGAGCAAAGGGGTGATGAGTCGGTGGGTCCACCTTTATTTCACCGCGTTGTCCCACTTTTGCTGCTACTTAGCCAATGAGTCCGCTCGGACCAGTTTCCTTGCATTTATTGTATTTCTGTGGTAGCATTCCACGCCCTCAGCCAGAGTGATGCAGATACGGATCATACTGGCAATTACAGTTAACGCCTCCGACGATATCGTTCTGTAAGCACTTGCAATACGAACAGCCATTACGCGAAACGTGCTTGTCAACTTCGTCCAGTTCCGCTTTGAGTTCAGTTCAGCAGCCCAGGCTGGTTCACCATACCTCAGTATTGAGGATGCTGCCTCTTGCTCCTCAGTTATTCGGCATGATTCTTGCCAATGCGCTAGTTGTTCTCGAAGCCTTCTCACATACATAGTCGACATGGCTGTTGTAATTTAAACGATCGTAGACTATCACACCTAGGTGGTTCAGCGCACGCCTCGATGAGATGAATTGTAAAGCAAACGCTGATCACGACACGCTGGAATTTGCTTTCGGTTGCTGGCCAGCACTACTCAGCCTACCAGGTTTCCACGATACCTATTATCTCTGCCGTCAACATATTAACCGCTTCAAGGATCTCGCCGGTTATCGTCAAAACAACGTCATCTGCAAAGCCGACGATCTCAACTTCCCTGGGCAGTTGCAGCATTAAGATTTCGTTGTACATTTTATTCCAGAGCATTGGGCCGAGTATGGAGCCCTGAGATACTCCTGCCGTTACTCTACTCGACCTCTGCCCCAAGTTCGTCTCGTACATCAGTACTCGAATCTGAAAGTAACCTTACACAAATAGTCCGGGACCCATAATCTGCGCAGCGCTACTGCGATCATCACCCAGTTGGCACTGTCAAAAGCGTTCTTCACGTCAATCGTAAGCACGGTGCAGGAGCGATTACTACTTCTCTTGTCCTTCGATGCTTTCACCCTGCGCGATGACTGTACGGATGGCGTCCACCGTCGATATTCATTTTCAGCGTAGTTCGTCAACCTGTTGAGGATGACCCTTTCCTTACCGAGTGTATCCCGCAGGCATATAGGCCGATACGACGATGGATCTCCTGGTGGCTTACCAGATTTTGTCAGCAACATCAGCTTCTGAATCTTCCAGCTATCCGGGAAGTAACCATCTCCCAAACATTTCTGCAGAACTACCCTAAATTCCACGGCCGGAAACATCAGATCGCGGTCTTCGGTGCCACTCCTGGTCTGGATACCATCCAGACCAGGAGCTTTTTCGCTTTCAGCCCTTTTGCCATTGTAAGCAGCTCGTCGTTGGAGACTCGATTGTCACCAGCATTTCCACCGTCTGCATCGACGTACGGTGTAGGTGGCCATGCGGTTGGGTCGTGCATCAGGAAAAGACCCTCACGATAATCTTCATTTTATCAGCGCACAAATCGACTGGCGTCGTTGGACCCTTGATCCTGACCATCACGATACGGTAAGCATTGCCCGGGGTTAGCGTCTACCCTCTCTGCACAGGGCCTTGTAGCAGGTAGACCTGCTTAGCACTATCTAGCGTTTAAAAGTGGTTCTAGCCGTCTAGAGTGTTAACTTACACTCTTCTCTTACTGCCTTAGATCTTGCTCTTTGAACGCTTCTTCTGGCTTTTAGACAGAGATCCCGGATGATGATGAACCTTTCGTTCCACCAGTACGCCGGAATCCGGTAGTTTCTCGGCTCCATTTTCCTCGATATGGTTACATCGCATACCCCCGCTACTCGTTTCCGACAGCTCCCCGGCATTTGGCTTCGCCAGAGCTTCCAACAAGCTGTTACTTCTTGCGTTGGTCAGCCTGTTACTCCACTCCACGGCCCAAGCGTTAAAATCTCCACCTACAACAACCGGCGTTTGTCTAACTAACGAGTCGGTTGGTTCGTCCAGCATCCGATTGTACTGCTCTGGTGTCCATCGTGGCGGAGCATAACAGCTACAGACGAATATTCTGGTTATTCTGGCGATCACAAAACCTTCGTGTGTGCTATCCACCTCCTTGTTGGACAGGGAAACCGCACATCACTTGGATTGCCGCCATCCCTGCACTATCCGCCACCCAGCTATCTTTATCGGGAGGAACACGATACGGCTCTGCAATAATTGCAAAATCGCACTTCGTTTCTGTTGTCGACTGCCACAACAGTTGCTGTGCAATGTCGCAATGATTGAGATTGAGCTGACATATCTCCATTATTGTTAACCTGCCTGCACCTTTTTGCGCGCAGTGTATTTCAAGACCGTCGTGTGGTTGCTTTGTGCAGCAATCCTTTCTCCGCATTTTCAACACAGTGTAGATCTGTCCGGGCCCTTGCAGTTACTCGCCTGATGACCGAAGTCCAAGCACCTGAAGCATCGCTCCACCTGCTTGGTAACTCGCGGAGCGACTCTCAGCGAGCACATGGACCACCTTTAACCTTGCCGGTCTCCGCCAGCTTGTTGGGAAAGACCATCGGCAGTCGAATCGTCGCCGTTTGAGTGCCTCAATACAATTTTCAAATCCGGTTAGTCGCCGGTACATCTAGTTTGCACTGCTTGATTAGTTCTTCTACAGTTGTTATCTCTTGTAAACCTTTGCACTCGAATATGGGGCTCTCACGTTTGCCCTGCTGCCCAAGGGTTTATGAAACGAGCTCGCGGAGTCTTCCATCTCTTGACGGAAGCATCCTTCTTCAGTTCGAAAATCGTTTCGCCTTTCTGAGTGCGACTCGTCTTAACAATATTCTACTCCTTCAGCTCTAGTTCCTCTTTCACTTTCTTGGGAAGAGCGGCGTAGGACGGCTTATCGTTCGCTTCGATGATCAGTGAACGGCCCTTGTACCTCTCGCGAGGAGGCTTACATTTCTTTTTCTTCTCTTGTTCCTTCTTCGTTTCTTCCTCTTGTTTCCGTTCCCTCCGCTTCGCCTGCTGGCTTCCCACGATGCACCAACCACAGTCTTTCCCAAAGTCCTTCTCATCGCTGGTACCCTCCAGCTCTGCTGTCGCGTGTTCTTCGGCTTCCATCAGAGCTTTTTCGACTGATTCAGCTCTCATCAGGAGCGCCTCCTGCTCGCGTTTAGCAGCTGTTACGGTTGATTTAATATTCGTCACTAGCTGCTTCACCTTGTTGTGCACATTGTGCTTGTCGTTCACGAACTCATAGAGCGCGTCGATCCTTTTCCTCGCCTCCGTCAAGTACGACTTCCCAAGATGTGAGTTATTCTTGGTGGTGTCGCTACCTGATCTCGGGGTTAACGCTTGATACGGTCAGAGCCGTAGCGTGCGGTTGGTCAGGTTGACTCCTGCCAAGGCCGCCAACCTTGGGGAGCACTAAAATCTTGATCGGCTTTTTAAAATAAGTGAGGTTAAGTCATGAAATTAGTCAGGATAGGAGTATCATTCCCAGGTACAAACAAAATTATTATTTGAAAGTCGAACTGAAAAAGAATGCCAAAGCAGACAGCAAAAAGGCGCATAATTGAGACTATCAAAGGCGTCAGAAGACTACGCTACAATCCTGTTAGTTCAGAATAAACAACAAACAAGACAAAGTTTTCAAATATCAAAAAAAATGCAAAAAATATTGCAAACTTTTCCGCTCTTTTTCTCAGTTTCATAGGAAAAACGGAAATGTGGTCAAAGCCAGTAAAGCAGACTGCATTTTTTAAGTTGTAGCAAAGATCGTAGAGTAATCTAGATCAATTATCATCGAGAAGATAACCCGTGCAATGCAAATTGATGTGTTCTCGATGCCGGGAGGAGTTTTGTAATATCACAAAGTTGCCGGTTCCCAACCTAGGAGTAACCAATCTTGCACTAAGTTGAATCTCTGGTTGAAATGTCACATGGTTTTTGGTATTCCTGGAAGCGTTTGAAACTCTTTATTTCTTCTCAAAAGGTCTAAGACGAGGGGCTATTTGCTTCGGATTTGTGGCATTTCTTGCTGGTATATTTAGAGGCCTTTCAAAAGAGAGAAAAAATATTGTTACGAAGACTCATTTGCTTGTAATTAGTGCAATACTGCATGCATGACGCGCGGGACCAACGAACAACCGATCATGCAGACGATCCTTGTCGAAGAAGACGCAAAGCAGTCTCGCCAAAAGGTCACCCAACACTAGTTTGAAGGTTCGGTGCGATTGTAACTCATCGTCGCTCGTTGGAGCAAGGGGTCATTGAAACAGATAATCCCGTCCTTCAGTAGATCCACGCATTTTTTTTACAATGGAGAAGACGTTTACGTACTAGCCCAGTACACGTGCTATTAGTAGGTGCCAAGCTACCACACGGGGTGTACTGGGGGCGAGTCGGGCTCGAATGGTGACGCTGCCATTAATACCGACTAAACTCCATTGGGCCCCGCCATCATTCCCCCCAGGGACTACCTCTCGGTATTACTTCTGGGGGAAGAAGTAATACCGAGAGGCCAAGCTCGAATCGATAACTACTCCATCGATCTCAACTTTGTGAGCGGGCATATAAACGCGTTAAGTCCTCATGAAAGTCTTGTCGCCAGTATCGTCATCTGTTTGCTTTAGACAAAATATCACAATTCTGAGCTTATCTAGGCGAACTTTCGAGATATCTGACACAGCTGAATATTACTGCATCTTGTGGAATATTAGAATACATAGCGGATTATCTTTGATCCGACAGAAGATCGGATACGATCGAACCCAGTTCAATATGTTTGATTTTAAATATAAGGTCAGGTCTTTTGCGACGAGTCTTGTTAGACATTCATTTTAGGATCATTTGGGGTCAATTCAGGAGTACACTTGATATACGGTAGAGTGCCAATATTTATGGTCTTCCTTAAATTTCAAATCGGACACACCTCAAAAGTATTGGTGCCTCGAGAAAGTCCCCATGCAAAATTTGAGCGCCATCGAAAAAAAATGTCATGAAGCGTCGAGATCTGGTGTAATGTTGAAAAAATGCCTTTGTGGTGCAAGGAATATTTTTGAATTAAGATGGGACTTGAGTTTTGAAATGCAGTTTTTATTTTTTTCTGTATGCCAAATCTTTTAGAAATCAATGAAATGTTAAAATCTGATGTCAAATCGAAAAAAAAAAGTTTTTTGATTTTTATTTGAAGTTTGAAAAGTACCAGAGAGGCAAATTTTGTCAATACATTTTTGCATATTAACAGTTATGTGTCCAAGAAAAAAAAACACCTTTAACAGGCCAACGAGGGTACCCGGGTACCCACAAATTGAAATGCTCATAACTATGGCTTCCTTTAACCGATTTGGACACTTTTAGATGTTTTGGATTCAGGAACTTGTCTACTTTTTGATTCTGTACAATAGAACCGGAATAATGGATCTGGTTTTTGGTAATCTGTATTTTCCGGAGTAATGTTCCAGTACTAGGATGCGATTTGTAAATTTTAGTAATGCCCTAGCAATATGAGTATCAAAACTCTTCAAATTGTCTCGGAAGTCTGTTTTTTATTGTTACGGAACCCTATGGCAATTTGAAAAATGGAATTGGAATGGAATGGCCACTCATGGCCCCACGGGAACCTGCTCCGGAATGTCCGTTCCGGGGTCAAATCACCGAATGGTTCCAAAACCACGAGATACGGCCTACTGATGCAATTCCAAGAATTTTGATACCCATATTGCTAGTATTCCATTGAAATTCGCAAATAGTACCCCAGCTCTGGAACCTGCTTCCGGAAACCCGGATTCGCGGGAACCGAACGAAGTAACCCTCATTTTTATCAAGTCCAAAAGTGGATGAGTTCCTGAATCCAAAACGGCCAAAAGTATCGAAATCGGTTGGATATTACCTTAGTTATGGACATTTTAGTTTTGTGGGTACCCGGGTACCCACATCGGCCTGTTACGTAATAAAAAAATTCAGGAGCCCCTCCTCACTCCCACCCTTTCTATATCAACAATATTATTAACCCAAAAGCTTGACTTAGTGAAGTTCTAAGATGTCACAAAATTTCAATTTCCAGCTATGGATAAAACATACGAATTTAATTAATTGAAACTTAAAAAGGTACCCGGGTACCGCGTCGGTCACACAACGGTTAAAACCATCCATTTATATGTACACACTAAGCCAACCCAAAGTTGTTCAGTAATTTCATTTGACGATTTGCACAGTAATATTTAACGGAGATCAGCAATTGATCTAAAAAATGGCGAAAGCGTATTCATTTTTCAGCGACTTCGGTAGATTTACGAATAATTTGCTGCTAAAACCTGGAATATTTTTAATTGAATTTATTATTACTTTTGCTTTTTTCGGTAAATTATCCACCATTCAGTAAAATACTTACTTTTTCGGCAAAAAGCTAAACATCATCGAATCTCGTCAAAAAATACAAAACACGTACAACAAACCATCTGTTAAATCGCCGTTTACAGTGAAAAACATCAACACGACGTGTTTGCACATTGCGAATACTTCTTAGTCTTTCGTAAAACCACGAATTTTCAACAGGACCCAGTGAAAGGAGTAATAGTGAGATTTTTGTGGTTGTCATTATGTTTGAGATGTATTTATTCCTTGACTAGAGCAACTTTACACATGACGATTTTGGATAAAGGATTTGACTCGCAAGTATAATCATTAGAAGCCTGATGGTGCAAGGAAGTGTAGATTCAATCGCGAAAAAGTGGAAATATTTCGGCTTTATTGATAATTTTTGAAGATTTTTGCGAGCAAGTAATTTTTTTGATAATGAAAATGTTTTGTGTTCAGAAATTCCGGGCTCAACTTCGTAATCGAATTCAGGAAATGTAAGATTTTTTTTTTTTTTTTATTCATTTCGTTTATTTGATAGGCACAAATGCGTTAGCTTGGCGGTGCCAAATGCTTTTGTTTTTACATTTTGGATATCTTAAAACTAGGAGGTTACAATGTTGAAATATTTTTTTACAAAGGAAAAGAAAGTTTACAGCTATCTTAAGACTAGAAATAAGATTCAATATACAAAAGAGGGCCAAAAGATTTTTTTATGAAAAAATTTAAAACAAGGGATTCACTTTGATATACAAGAGGGGGAGTAATAGTATTTTACGAAATATTTTACGGTTATCTTAAAACTAACAATATAGTTTAGTACACAAAAGGGGGAACAAATATTTATGAGAAATTTCACAGAAATCTTAAAACTAGGGATTCAATTCTATTTACAAGATGGAGGACAAGAGTTTCAATAAAGAGTAAAAATTATAGCTATCTTAAAACTAGGAATACAGAATACTAATTTGAATTTTTTAACTAAAACTTATGCTTGGTCAAGATATTCAAAGGGTGGCTTATTTCCGCATCAGTGTAGCAGCAGTTGTATCAAGGACAGGGGAGAGACAGGGAAAGAAGAGCAAAACTTGCAACTTTCGCTCGAACAGCGGGGGGGGGGGGAGGGGGATCAGCGTATCAAATTTGCGCCTCAGTATAGTAAGTCGTCGAGTACCGGATTGGCGGATGGTATTCTTCGGACCCGCGGGGAATCTTTCAAAAGTCATCGGACCTCGAGTCGCTCTCGCTTCAGTTTCCTTCTATGCAGGCGTAGTGGTAAGGGCGATGGCGGTTACATAGTGGCACTCTGGAGCTGATCGGTTCCACAAGGCAGGAGGAAACTCTAAAAACGAGAAATAAAAGAGAGGGGCTAAATTGGGATATTTATCGTTTTTATGAAGGTATAAATAAGGGACATATAGGGGAAATCACGAGTTGCCAGCATATCTCGGACTGGTACATTGGGTGGTCTACCACGGGCCCGAAGGGATTCCTTTAACTGAGACCTGGCGTCACAATACCCGGCGCACACCCAGACAACGTGTTCGATGTCGTGATAGCCCTCGTCACAAGCGCACAGACTACTCTCCGCAAGCCCAATACGCCGCAAATGCGCATCCATGGTGTAGTGATTGGACATAAGTCGGGACATTACACGAATAAAATCCCGACCCACATCCATCCCCCCGAACCAAGGCTTCGTTGATACCTTTGGGATAATCGAATGTAGCCATCGTCCAAGTTCCCCATTGCTCCACGAGGTTTGCCAACTGTTGAGCGTCCTCTGACGACAAGTACTAAAAAATTCGTTGAAGCAGATTGGTCTTTCGTATATGTCACCATTTAATGCGCCCACCTTTGCTAATGAGTCGGCCTTTTCATTGCCCGGGATAGAACAATGAGAGGGGACCCAAACAAAGGTAATCTGATAAGATTTTTCAGATAACGTACACAAGGACTCCTGTATCTTCCCCAGAAAATACGGTAATTGCTTTTTAGGCTTCACCGCACGAAGAGCCTCGATAGAGCTGAGGCTGTCCGAAACGATGAAGTAGTGATCTGTGGGCAGAGTGTCGATGATCCCAAGGGTGTACTGAATTGCAGCTAACTCTGCGACGTAAACTGAAGCGGGATCATTGAGCTTGAATGAAGCGGTGATAGTATTGTTGAAGATACCGAAGCCAGTGGACCCATCGAGATTTGATCCGTCAGTGTAAAACATTTTGTCGCAGTCGACTTCTCGGAATTTATTATAAAATATATTGGGGATCACCTGCGGGCGTATATGGTCCGGGATTCCACGAATCTCTTCCTTCATGGATGTGTCGAAGAATACAGTAGAATCAGAAGTATCTAGGAAACGGACACGGTTGGGATTGTACGAAGAAGGATTGATGCTCTGTGCCATGTAGTCGAAGTACAAGGACATAAAACGGGTTTGAGAATTAAGCTCGACGAGCCTCTCGAAATTTTGAATTACCAACGGGTTCAGAATGTCGCATCGGATGAGCAATCGATATGAGAGTTCCCAAAATCGATTTTTTAGCGGAAGAACGCCCGCCAGCACTTCGAGACTCATCGTATGGGTCGAGTGCATGCAACCCAAGGCAATGCGCAAGCAACGATACTGGATTCTCTCCAGTTTGATGAAGTGTATGTTCGCAGCGGAGCGGAAACAGAAACACCCGTACTCTATCACCGACAATATCGTTGTTTGGTACAACCTGATCAGGTCTCCTGGGTGAGCACCCCACCATGTTCCAGTTATTGTTCGGAGAAAATTGATCCTTTGTTGGCATTTCTGTTTCAGATACCTAATGTGACATCCCCAGGTACCTTTAGAGTCGAACCAGACCCCGAGATATTTAAATGTGAAAACCTGGTTGATCGTTGCACCCATTAATAAAAGCTGGAGTTGCGCCGGCTCACGCTTCCTAGAAAAAACAACCAACTCAGTTTTCTCCGTGGAGAACTCAATACCCAGCTGAAGAGCCCAAGCAGACAAATTGTCCAAGGTATTTTGTAATGGTCCTTGCAAGTCGGCAGCTTTGGGCCCTGTAACAGAGACCACCCCGTCGTCTGCAAGTTGCCTTAGCGTGCATGAATTGGCAAGACAATCGTCAATGTCATTCACGTAAAAATTGTAGAGCAGGGGACTTAGACATGAGCCCTGGGGAAGACCCATGTAGCTAAATCGCGATGTTGTTAAATCGCCATGCGAAAAATGCATGTGCTTTTCAGACAACAGGTTTAGCAAAAAGTTATTTAAAATTGGTGAAAGACCATGCTGGTGCAGCTTCTCTGACAGAATGTTGATAGAAACTGAGTCAAAAGCCCCCTTAATATCCAAGAAGACTGATGCCATCTGCTCTTTGTTAGCATAGGCCATTTGGATTTCTGTAGAAAGCAACGCAAGGCAATCGTTCGTCCCTTTGCCTTTGCGGAAGCCAAATTGTGTATCTGACAGTAAGCCATTTGCTTCAACCCAATTGTCGAGGCGATACAAGATCATTTTCTCGAACAACTTCCGAATACAGGACAGCATTGCAATCGGCCGATACGAGTTGTGGTCGGAGGCTGGTTTTCCTGGTTTTTGGATGGCGATGACCTTCACTTGCCTCCATTCATAAGGGACAATGTTACCCTCAAGAAACTTGTTAAATAAATTCAACAGGCGCCTTTTTGCAGTGTCAGGCAGATTCTTCAGCAAGTTGAATTTGATTCTGTCTAACCCTGGGGCGTTATTGTTGCACGATAAGAGAGCAAGTGAGAACTCCACCATCGAAAACGGTGTTTCGTTCGCGGTATCGTGAGAAGACGCGGCGCGGTACGTTTTCTGTACCGGGACAGAGTCCGGACAGATCTTCTTGGCGAAAGCGAATATCCAACGGTTTGAATATTCCACGTTCTCGTTGGTACTATTATGATTACGCATACGTCGAGCCGTACCCCAAAGAGTGCTCATTGCTGTTTCTCTCGTTAACCCGTCGACGAACCGGCGCCAATAACTGCGTTTTTTGGCTTTCATTAGACTCTTCATTCGCCTTTCTAACGACGCGTACTGTTGATAGCTAGCGGGTAACCCGTCTTCCCGGAAGGCCTTATATGCAGTGGACTTTTCCGCGTACAGCTCTGAGCACTCTTTATCCCACCACAGGGTGGGAGACCGTCCATGGGTATTCGCGCTGGGTACTGGTTTAGTCTGAGCTTGATTCGCACTGTCGAGAATCAAGCCAGCCAAAAACCTGTACTCTTCCTCCGGAGGAAGTTCTTGAGTGGATTCGATTTTAACGGATATCGCGGTCGCGTAACTCTTCCAATCAATGTTCCGTGTGAGGTCATATGAGACATTGATTGTTTTCGATGGTCTTGAACCGTTAGCAATTGAAATCACGATAGGCAAATGATCGCTACCGTGGGGATCAGGGATCACCTTCCACATGCAATCTAACTGTAGCGATGTCGAGCAAAGCGACAAATCCAACGCGCTTGCGCGTGCTGGTGGTGTAGGAATCCGCGTCATTTCTCCCGTGTTTAAGATGGTCATGTTGAAATTATCGCAAAGATCTTGGATTAATGTTGATCTATTATCATCATGAAGACAGCCCCATACCGTACCGTGCGAGTTAAAGTCTCCCAGAACTAGCCGCGGTGCCGGTAAGGATTCCGTGATATTACAAAGCGTTCGGTGCCCTACCGAGGCTCTAGGAGGAATGTAGATGGAAGCAATGCAAAGGTCTTTACCTTTGATTAAAACTTGACAAGCGACAATTTCAATGCCTGGTGTCGAAGGGAGGTTAATTCGGTTGAAAGAATAGCACTTTTTGATCCCCAAAAGTACTCCTCCATAGGGGTTTTCTCGATCCAGACGAATTATATTAAAGTCGTGGAAGTTGAGATTTATATCGGAAGTTAACCAAGTTTCACATAATGCGAAAGCATCACATTTTAAACTATTTAGTAAAAATTTAAAGGAATCGATTTTCGGGAGGATACTTCTGCTGTTCCACTGTAGAACAGTGATCGAATCGGTGACCTCGTTCGATGACTTAGCCATCGAAGGATACGATCGCTGCAAGGAGGGGCCATTTAGTAGTCAACTGCTTCAAAAATGTTTGCACTATAGGGAGAAAACGTATCAGAAGGCTTTTAAGAGGATCAGTAACATTGAAAGCTGTGAAAATTAAGTCCACTATGTCAGAAAATTTCATTAGTCCGCTACTGGACTGAGTATCTGTTTGAAAAAAGGGGACACTTGGGGTTTTGGATGTCCCTGGAAGTGGTGGGTACTCCTTGTTAGAATTAATATTTCCAAGTCCTGGAGCAAATTGCTTCGGCTTTTGTACATCACTTCCGTTGGATTTATTGGTTGTAGATGGCGCACTCTGAGTGGACGACACCTTGGCACCCTTACGAGGCAATGTAGGGGAGGCTGGATTTCTCCTCTTCCTGGATTCCCCTGGGTTAACCAAAGATGTTCCCTCTCGTGGGTCGTCAGATTCTTGCTCAACGTTAGCCAAACCAGCATAGGGATTTTCGGACAGGACAGATGGCGAAGCATTCTTTAGCATTTCTGCATAAGAACGCCTTGAGCGTTCCTTAAGGGAGCGCTTAATTTTATCCCCGCGCTGCTTGTACGCAGGGCACGATTTAAGAGCATGTGAAGGGCCCCCGCAGCAAATACACTTTTCAGTTTCTTTGTCGCAAGAGTCATCCTCATGCTCTCCTTCGCATTTGCCGCATCGTTTCTTATTTCCACAATATGTGGCTGTGTGGCCCAACTGCTTGCAATTGCTGCAGCTCATGACCCGCGGTACAAACAGGCGAACTGGTAGGCGAACCCTGTCAAGGAGGATGTAGTTGGGAAGAGAGGACCCGGCGAATGTCACCCGAAGCGAGCCTGATAGAGAGTAGGTAGTCTTACCTCCCTCGGTGTTTGCGGTATACAATTGTTTGCATTCTAAGATCTTAATCTGTTCAAGAGAGGGGTCCTTAAAGCAGCCAACCCCGTGCTCCAACAGTTCTTCGCATTTCAGGCCCGGTTCGGACACTACCCCATCGATTTCACAGGCCACACAAGGCACGTATGCTTTAAATTCCCGTGTAAAGCGCTCACAGCAAGCAATCGCGTTTGCCTGGCCGAGATCATTCACTAGAACACGTATCTTGTTTGCCCGAACACGTGTTATCTGAGTTACAGCCGGGTAATTAGCAGTCAGATCTCGAGAAAGTTTTAATATATTAACCGGTTTCTCTCCGGTCCGAAAATATACCACCCATGGCCCAGAGGAACCTTCTGGGTACTGCTTTATACGGGGAGCAATGCGAGTATTAGGGGGATCAGGGACTTCCATGATTACATCAGATGGTATTTCGCCCTCGGCCATTTAAGCACGAGGGCAGAGCGTTATATAAACGGGAATGTGTCTTATTATTTGATTTGAGTAAAGTAGGGAAAAGGAAAGAAAGCAAACGAGGAAAAAAAATAAAGCAAAACTTATCTGCAAACAACGTCGATTGTTCCGCACCAGCGAAAACAATGTACTGGATTTACTGTCGGCACCAGCAGAACGGCAGCTAACGAACGAACAAAGGATGACCTTGATTCACTAAAATTTACACACCGAACACCACTGTGAAATATAACGATCCGTTCCGTTCAAAGGTTGGGAGACGTATGAAATGTAAGATTACTTTCGTTCGAATTTTAATTATTTTCTGTACAACCTTTAAAAGCTGGTAGATTAATTTCCACTACCAATTCGTCAAATTTAATGATCAAATTACTGAACAGGTCAGCAATCCTCATCTGAAAATTTGCTGAGTATATTTGACGTTTGGATAAAAAGGGAATATTGCGGAGAGTTTGGCAACAGAAATGGTTTACTAAATTAACTACCGAAAGGCTTGCTGTTGAAAACCCAAGTAAAATTTTCCAATACTCAATAATTTGAACTAAGTGTGTAATCTATGTACGTTTGGTGGAGCAAATTAATAGACATGTGAGCATTACACTAATATTAGGACACTTTTTATTAAACATGTCCTTCAGAATGATTTGAAGACAGCGATGATTTTATTATGACAAAGATTGGATTAAGGCGGAAAATGGTAAAATACTGGTGTTTAAACGCAACGAAAACTTAATTCGAGTGCCCTAATTTTCACCCTGCTATTTACGGCAATGAGATGAAGAAAGATGGCAGACGCTGCTTTAACCAAAGGCTTTAAATGAGTAGGGTTATAATATAATTAGGATGAAAGTAGTCTCAACATCCTAACAGCCTAATATGCATTCAAGTGATTACACCACAGTATAATTTTTAAAAAGTCGAATTTATATTTATTAGTCTAAAATGTGTTTTAGGATCTTAAAAATTATATCCCAAAAAATGGAAGACGAATACGATATATAAATGTTCAAATTATCATTTCTTCCGCAACGCCTTCTGTATAAACCTCAAACCCACTTTTTTGAGTTGGCCGGAAATACAAGTCGAACAAATGGCTTTTGATTGTTTTGAAATTTTCACAGCATATTCGAAATTGATTTCTCTAGCAACGTATGTATTTTTTCACTTAATAGTGCACCATTTCGCGAAAAAGCAAAAAATCCTGCGCAAGTCGCTTGCCACTGTCATAAGGAATCAGAAAAAACTATTTGGCGCTAGGTTTAAAATTACGGGAGATAAGTTTCAGGCCGTGGACTTCTACCTAAAAAACTCGCATGGAGGGAAATGCTGCACAGTTGCCATCTTGTGATGAAATTACTAGAGAAAATTATTTTTCTGATCCAATGCATATGTTATAAATTCCTTTTAACAACATTTCAACTCATCCCTTTATTGTACCAAGAAAAAATTCCGAAATATGCCCATTTGTTCGAGTTCTGCAGTGGTGTAACCCCTTAATGTTGTTCAGCGATTTTGAACTGGAAGCTGCTAATTCAAACATCTTTACTATTCCCAGACGGTAAAACATGGATACTGATCATGAAAGCCGAGTTAAATATTCGAACACTGATGTGAAGCGAACTAAATTTAGTTCCCTTGGGGGCAGTGTGGCCACTATTGCATGGTGTCAAATCTGTAGATTTGGATTTTGAGTTTTTATATTTGATCTTCATTGCTGTACCGATTCGATACCTTGGAATTAATTTCACTTTCTGTGTGTTGCGTTGAAGCTTTGGAGCGTTTTTTTCGGAAACTTCACTTAAAACTTTGCCTTTTTACATCAGGAAATAATTTTTATTTTTTTGGACTAAGAATTTGTTTTCTCTTTTTAATGGAATTATCAGTTTATAAACAACATAATTATGGAGAAGATCTTCTGTTGATGAGTTAAGTTACTATTCTTTGTATTATCGTCGTGTCTCGTCGTTTTTAGATTTGCATATTATTCTTTACATACAAAAGAACGAACACTGACTCTGTTTTATACTGGGCCGATGAGCGGAGAGATTAGTGTATCGGACCGCGAAAGAGAGAAGCATGCTAGCTTCGTTGTTGATCCACACTGAATACGAAAAGTACTGAGTTGTGTTGCATAAACTCGATGACTGGTATATGCGAGAAATCGAAAATATGAGTCCCACATTATCTAAAAGTTGCTTACTTATGATTTTAAAAAAAATAATGGATCAACGACATAAACGACAGGTTCCGGCTTGCCAAGATATCACGAATAAGGATCTACCTCGAAAACGTAACGAATTTTCTGAGCGGCACTTGGGACTATGACATTTTGTCCATGCCCAAACAATATGCTCGATGTCTTGGAAATCCTTACCACAATCGCCAAAGTTTACTGTCTGTTTTGTGATTGAAACTCGACAAGTCATCAAAGCTTCATTACCTCGCATCAGCTGACTAGATGAAAAGAGATATCCCACAAATGGAAAGGAAACCTTGGGCAATACGCGAACTGTATTTGTTCCAAGTTGATAATGGGAGTGTTCGCGGTATAACGGAAATAGTAGTTCCCATGCTTAATTACTGAGAGTATCGTTATTCAATACAACCTTTTGTAAGTTTACCTACCAAGATCAAATTCATGTGCGAAGAAAATTAATCCTTTTTTTGACATTTAGTCTTTCGATACCAAATGTATCCCCTTCAATTTTTAAAGTCAAACCAGCCTTCAAGTACATGAATGCAAAAATCTCAACAATCTTTCTATTCACTGGTATAAGCTGAAGTTGAGCTGGATCACACTTCCTCGAAAACTTCTTTCGATTTTCTTCTTCGTGAACTCGATGCCCGGATTTACAGCTCAATTGTAAAGATTTTTCTAGATGCAACTATTTTTGCAAATCTGTAGTTCTGTGATAGCATCCACACCATCATCTGCAATTTATTATGGCGTGAATGAGCTGGCAAGGTATTAATCACTGCTTCACACGAAGGAATGGTAAAGAGAGGGGTTTTAAACAAGAGTCTGACGGTAAACCCATGTAGATGATCTGAGAAGTCGCCGTATCGCCACGCTACTATTCGACGAATAGTTGTTTAGAATTTGTATAAAACAATGAAGATGTTCCGAGAAAACAATGCTTGCTACATATTGGTTAATAATAAATTAACCATTTGCTCTTAGAGCGTATGTCAGTTGAATTTATGTTCAAAACATGGCAAGACAATCGTTCGTCCCTTCGCCATGGCAGAATGTAAACTGAGTTTACAATAACAAGTCGTTCGCCTTATCCAAATTGTCTAGGTGTAATAGAATAGCATTTCAATCGTCCGATATGAATTGTGGTCGAAAGCTAATTAACCCGGGTTATGGATAAGAACATTATTTTGCAAGAAGCGCACCTGGGAATTCATCTATAAATACAAGTCAATTAGGTAATAAAAAATTCAATAAAGTTTAGTTTAGGTAGCTTCCCGGCGACAAGTTGCGCGTAATACCCTGCATATCAACGGAGTAACGATATACCTTTCTTGTAAAGTCTAAAATTGATCCAGAAATCTGGGGTCGTGTTCTAAGAAGCAATGTATGAAATCGAAAGCCTTTCCCTAGTAACAATTGAGGTTTTAAGGTAGTTTTAAAGCCTATAAAACTTAGATTGTACTTGTAGCGTGCTATAAAACTTCAATTGTTACTTTGGTTACTTCATTGTATTGGTTTGTATCCTTGTAAAACGTGCTTTATTGAAAATCCAACACTGTTCAATTTTCAGTTTTTTTTTTACATTTATTGGAACTGAACACTCTAGATCAATTTGAAGATTTTTTGGAAATATCCCAAAATTTGTTTCACATTCTTTGTCAACAATATTTTGGACTTATCCGATTAGCATATTCTATTGAGTCCATCGATAATAGGTAATATGTTGCTCAGAATTCAATAAAGTTAAGTTTTAGGATTCGATAATATTTGGTGAATGTTTTTGAAAATATCCACATTTGTAACCAAAAGATAATATTGGCACAAAACAGGTCGCAACGGCATTCCCCATTCTGCTTCGTGAAACTGAACATCGTATATTCTAGGGATTAGCGTTGATTTGTACTCCAAATTAACAAGTATCCTCGTAGTAAGTAAAATATTTCTCTATCTCTTCGTTGCAAAGATGAGTAAAATGAAGCCAGGTTTTCACAGCCAGTGTAGCTGAGTTAGAAGTCCGTTACACTGCTTGTGGAGATACGCTACCCAGTGAATGCGAATGAGCTTGTCCGTTCAAACACTATGCTATCTTTTGCGTTGTGCTCGTTTCCAGCACACTTTTATGTATAATTATTCGCACACAAAATAGTTTGTACATGCGAGCTCCATTTGCAAACACAGTTAACATAGTGTCGTGGTATTAGTTGTCTCTTTCGCTCTACCCATCATCATCAGCGTTAATTCATTTTGCTTTGTGCGCTTGGGTTTAATGTTTGAGGCGAATGTGTAGGTAGGTAGATCTAATTTCTTACTAAATTGCACAAGTTTATTATTTACGTTCTATCAATTCATTGATTCATTTCCCCATCACGTGATTCATTTGAACTCAGCCTATAGTATTTTGATTCTACTAATAGGTACAAACTACAAAGCCTATTTATGAATGAATACACTGCCACTTGAAAAACCGTTGCAAAAACGCATCTAAGTCCATATATAAAATTGTTTTCGAATCTTGTATATTTATAGTTTCGATATATGATTAAGACCACTGCATTCGCTATATTTGTATGCGTACTTTAGGAAAGTTACAATAATGACAAAATATAACTAGAATGCTGGTCTATACATGAAATGTGATTATATTGTCTAAAATTTGATTTTTCTTCACTGGTCCGGGTTTTTTACCACACACAATCGATTGGTTGTGATTAAACCATACGTAAGAAATATGTTTGATTTATTATTACTATAAATGTACTAAGAAAATAAATATTTTACTATAAGTAGTATAGTCCTACGTCTACAGTTCGTGCAACCCCATAGGGCTACCCCTTGTAGTTTTTGATATCAATATAGAATTTTTGATTTTTGCAAAAAAAAACTTTTAAATTTCAATATCCAACCGGAAAAGGTATCCATCTTCGCGGACCCCCATAAACCTTTTCACCGCGGACCCCAGGTTGAGAATCACTGGTCTATATGAAGTACATTATGTATATTTTCCAATTATATTTAGTGAAAACATTCCAGTCAGTCCAACGAAATAGTTCATCGGTATGAAAGAGAAATATTCAAAAGAAATGTAATCCTGCTCCATCGGAAGCATTTCAATTGAAAGCCGACTACGTTAATTCGCTATATATTAATCATCATTGCAAGACTACCAGCTTCTCCGGTTCCATACATGTGACACTCACATAAGCTACTGAGCGATGAGATATGCAAAGCCATTCTTCAGCGCTGATAGAAATGTTACCCCTAAAAGCGACGAGAAAGTCTACTTCCAGCGCAGGGCTTCACGTGCCGAGCTGGCTTTACCTTGCCTACGCCCTGCCGCGCGCTTGGAATGATAAATAGCTAGATAATATTGGAATACATCCAGTGCTTCGCTTTTCAAAGAATTTCGTTTGGAAATTGTTATGTTATTGACTCGAGCAGGCCTCAGCAGCCAGCATCCTCCCGTACCGATAGACAATGTCGACGAGTGCTGAAAAGACATCCGGCATGGAAATTGTATACTTAGGAGACCAGGTCTGCCAGGAGGAGCAGTTGCCTTACAGAGCACGGCGGAACGTTTTCTCCTCCGTCGATCATCCCCTGCGTATGCAGTCCACAACACCACTGCTGCTACGTTCATTTATCAAGCCCAATAACAGTTCGGAAAAATGTTTCCGGTCGTTATTGCCTTCCCATGCTTTCTCTCGTGACTGCTTCAGTCAGCAGTGAGTGGGGCGATTGTTTGCTTTGTTCTATATTGTCGATGAAGAGCACTTCCGTTTCGGTATCTCATTACGCGTTATGTAGGAATACGAAAAACGACCGTTGTGGGACTTTGGGAAAGAATTTATCTCATCAATAAAATGGGCAATCGGTCCAATTGAGCCGTTTGGGCACTCCACGATGGTGAAGTGTCGACCACCAAATGATTTTATTTTCTCGAAGGGAGTTCGTAAAATTTGACGACCGAGGCTGTTCATTTTTCTGTTGGAAAGTTATGGAACATTTTGTAGGAACAAAACGTATGAAGTCAGTGATGACTTTTTTGATCAACATATTACTATGATGATGGAAGTTAGACTACAAAGTTTTTTGAACTCTTTTAAATTACAGTCTTGGTTCCCTGTTTTTTAAATTATTTTTTATATTAATGCAGAATTGGAAACTTTCTTTTGCACCATTCAAGATATTCATCGGTTCGATAAAAAATGTTGGTGAACCACGTTTTTCTATTCTAAAAGCGACGTGATATGAAAGTATCTAATGAGAAATACACGCAAATGTTTTTACAATTCAAAATATTAACGATTCCCATAAATTTAACTGGATCCCTGACCCACCATTCATTGTTAAAACAAGTACATAAACTACTTCCGGTGCGATAACTTTTCATTACCTGAAAACGTTCCACCTCGTTCGAGGTGGTGATGATGGTCTGCTCGTACTCCACACCGATGCCGACGGATGTTATGCTAGTTTATCTACTATCCCGGCTTTTTTTTCTAACAATTTGATGAGAAATCCTCGCTGAGCCTGTTCTCGTCTTTCCCTTGGAGACAAGTCTGCAGTGTACATTCCACACAGAGCTCCAGCAAAAGGACAGCAAAATTGCATAAATCCGGAACGACGAAACAGATTAACTTAGCTGACAGTGTGTAGGGTACGTCCCCATGTCGGTCATCTCACGAGAGTACCTCACCGTACCATTTTACGAAAGAAGCACAGACGTCAAAAGGCTACCAGTTTTTCCTTGCTTTATGCCGAAACAGTTGAGCATAATGTGGGAAAAAAAATCTACTGAATAATCATTTCGTCCTGAAAGCATATAGCACGGCAGCAGCGGTCATCATATTTTCCATCTCGCTGGTAATCTGCCCCTGACGGACAGGCAGGCGCCCGGTTCGTTTCGCGTTGTGGTCAAGCGAAATGGTGATATTTTGTCCCACGATTGCGAGACATGTCGGACACAAAATACCACTCACAGGTAAGCCTGGTGGGTTCGGGCTTTGTGGGTGGATGATGTGCCGTTCTAGGAACTTGCAGGTACTGACCGATGCATTTAATAGTGTGGATTCTGGCAACCGATGTGATCGTTATGAAGAAAGTCAAGCGACATGCGGCGCTATGGGAACCTACGAGATGAGTCAGCACTTGGCCACCGAACCGCGGTGATGAAAAGGTGACTGCAATCAGGTTGCACCGCGGGAGTTGTTTTGGAGAATCAGCGAGGTACATCTTCTACGAAATTCGTGTCCATTTTTTCACTAGTATAAATTTTATGTTTAAAGTCGGTGGTTAGAAGATAGTGTTTTCAAGCTAATGGTATATCAGAAACACCATCATCCGAAAAAATGGGGTGGTATATTATATTTCTATTTTTTAATCTCAAGGAGGTATTTGCAGACTAAACCAAACATGATTTTCCTTCAGAGATTTTCTTTAAATTACAGGATCGGCTCTTAGCACTGATAAAAGTCCAAAACACTCTTAGAAAAATCTCTTTAGAAATATCTTCAATCCTATGTGCGCGGTTGGGAATCGAATGTATAGGGGCCGGCCGCCGCTGTAGCGGGGAGGATCGTAATGAGCGTACACTGGATGACGGTCGTAGACTGTTGTCGGTTTGCGTGCTAGGCAGGCTGCGGTCGTATGTGGTTGCCGAATGGCTCGCTGGGCGATGGTCGTGTGCGGTTGATGGTTAACTTGGTGTTGCAGGTTAACTTGCTGGGCTGCAGGAGGCAAAATAATAGCCTGCTTGTCGAGACTTTCCACGTGGCCGACGAATCCCGGCAGAAATGTAATAGTGGCCTGGGTCTGATTCACGAGTTTTGTTGACTCGTGGTGACACGAACTGTGACCCCCACGTACATTATTTCCGAAGTATTCGGTGAGACTTACCTGCCAAACTCTCCAGCCTAAACTTAATGGGTTTTGAAATTAACAAGGGGGGAGGTAATAGAGTTTTCGCTCCCACTGGAGTTTTGTTTCCAAAGAGGTTGCCTGACTCGATTGTAATTTTATTCTCTAACTAAATCTCTTCCACTGAATCTTCAGTCCTTAGTTTAAAAACGTTTCGCCAGTGGTTGGAATTTGAACTGTGAAATTGCTCCGATAACTTCGTGCGTCTGGATTAATTGGTGGCTTAAGTGGAAAACATGGCTTAAACCTATTCTACTAATGGTAAACCCAGTTTCATAATCCACCTCTTCCTTTCCACTTCATTTTCCCGCTCCTTCGCCTACCATTTCCTCTTTCCATCCGTTAATCCTATATCCTTTTCCTCCCGTTCTAATATCTACACAAAATTAATTATCTAATTTTACTGTTGGTAACGGGAGCGCTTACAGTTGGTTTCTTCGCTTAATGATAACTTACTGTGTTACTATACACAACATAAATTCAAGAGAAACAGTACAAGACATACGAATAATTTGCTTACAGAGACATAACCGAAGTGAAGTAGAATACACTTAGGCAAAATTAGTTATGGCATTTGCGTTTAGACTTTGTATTATCAGAGCCCAGCACTTACTTAGTGACAGGAGAAAGCAAGCACCGGATTAAGACTATTTGTAAACAACTGAGCTACTAGTTGTATGTAATTTTTATTCAAATTTTTCTCCGCTAGGGAGCAATTTAATATAGTGCATCTTGCATCAAATCAAATGTTTAGATTTCACTAGTTCCATTCAGCTTAAAAATGACCTCCTCTTCCTGCGGAACATTACGCTTGACCAGGGGTTTGCTCGGGAACACCCAATCGCCAGCCCACATTTGAAGTCTGTTTATTCAGTTCCAAAGAAGGAGAGTTCAGCTTTGTGGAGTGTCATCATTATATCCTCTGTGCAGTGTGTCAACTTTTGCATGAGACGAATTTCGCGCCAAATTGCATTCAGAGTTGGCAGCACTCTATTAGATTCTAATGAAACTTTCTGTACATGAAGATTATGTTACAAAAAGCCACTTTACATGTTTTGTTTTTCCAAAAATGATCTAGACTGTCTTTTGAAAAGGGCCAAACTTTTTTTACCATTTTTTTTCAAATGGCTATAGTCTAAAAATGACAAATCCTACAAAAAATATTTCAGGAGTGGCTTTCACCAAATTAGTCAAATTTCCTAACAAAAATATTGAAAAAATTCTTCATTGACTCCTACACTGAAAAAAAATCGATTTTAAAAATTAAAAGTCGATTTACAAAAAAAAATTATTTGGATGAAATTTTGTTCCAAGATAGATAATTATGTTCCTTACCTACCGTCAAAAATTCAAATTGGGCACTTTTAAGGAAAAAAATTAATTTGAAAAAAACTTCCTTGTCCAAACTGAACTTTTTTCTTCAGTGTATTTTTATAGAAAACTAAACCAATGACAGTCATTATTATCTCAGAATCCAATAATTGCCTAATTTAGCAACTAAGCATATTTTTAAGGGGTTAACTACTTTTTTCATTTTTCATGGAATCGAAATTTTTTTATCACTTTATCTGAAAGCACAACTCCTGTTTTCTCAAATTTTTATAAAGATCCGAGAAATAGATCGAAAGTTACAGCGCTTCCAAGCGCGCTTCGTCTACCAAGAGCAGTGGTCATTTGAAATTTAAAACTCGATTATCTCGAAATGTCGTTTCACTAAAAATGGTTTTTCCGTGATTACGATTGCCGAAAAATTACTTAATCAATTTGCTTATTTTTTTTTCAATTGATTGTAATTAATTTTTCTCATACTTTAACGATTCCTTTTTTATCCAAAATTTTTGTTTCATTTTTAAAGCATACTAAAAACGTTCTCAAATGCAGAAAAAATATTATTTTTTCAACTAATCGTTATGGTACGAGAAACACTCATATACTAATGGAATTTTTTGAGTTTTGGGATTTTAGATGATCTATTGGTCTCCAATCGTGATCACTGCAAACCTCTTAAAAAAAGGGTTTCGGGGAAAAAGCCATAACTCCACCAACTTATGCTTGTTTATTTTACTGAAAAATGTACTACCAAAATATTATAAGTTTGATGTAATGGAATCATTGCTTTATTCCCTTACGTAAATTCAAACTTTCTTGACATTTTTATCATGTAACCCCTTAACGCATTCATGCCCATGTTGTTTGTGGACAACAACGATTTTTAACAGCTATAACTTTTGATTGAGGCAACATTTTCTCACAAAAACAAGTAAGGCTCATAAATGTGACTTTTGCCTTACATTTGAGTATTAACAGTTACTAGGATCAGCTCTAGATCTGAAGTTATTGCAATTAGTCTGATTGGATTCCGAAGAAGCAGTGCTGCCAGAGACAGTTTACGTCAACGACTGAAAATGAATTTTTCGCATATCTTCGTTATGTTGCAATATTATTGAAAACTGATAAAATCTATCAATTTAGACTGTCTTTGGCTACGTTTTCCACGCAATTGGACAATTGTAAATATTTTAGGAGAATTGTATTGAGCATAGGAAGGTAAAAATTGAGCAGTTTCTAGCACAGCGAGGAAAGCACCTATTTTTATGAAAAAAGGTTTTTCGTGTTGCTTGACCCCACCGTTTTCAAGGAAAAATAGTTTTGAAAGCCTACATGCACTAGAAAAAAGTTGGGCATGAAAGGGTTAATCAAGAATCCCATTGAAAAGAGTTTATGTCGTTAAACAAATATCCCATTATTACTTTTTTATTTTCTTGTTTAGTGCTGAGGAAGAATCAGAGAAAGAAATAACTACCACAACATAATGTATTGGATTTTACATAATTATTTATTTATTTTTATATATCACATTTGTCTTAAAACTATCTTAATGCATGCTATTTTGTATTATTTCTATACAAGGAAAATATTTTTGGTTCAACTTCTGAATTAGAATACCTTTTCGTATCTACTTTGCCCCCAGGACAAATAGGCACAAAACTGTGGAATTTTTGAGTTCCAGATATTGTTTTGGCTTTATTATACAACTCTTAGAGTCCTTCTGACATTTTGTTAAAATTAATTTTGTGATATTTTTATCAGTTTGGTTTTTTTTCCATTCGCTTGAGAGTGCCACCAATAGCATCACAGAGTCATTTTCCATGGGACGCTGCAACAAAATGCCATTCTGCGCTTAACTCATACTTTGACTCGAATCTACACAAGCTTACAAAGTCTTTCTTATCTTTGTATTGTGCTGCTGCTCCATCAGACATAAAATAAATTTTAGAAAAGTTTGTCAATTGTTTCATACAATTTATCAGTTTTGAGAGGAACAAATGAACTGCAGTCTTATTGTCTTCCAGTCTTTTAGTCTGCCAATCTTCCGATCTTCCAATCTTCCAGTCTTCATTCAAGTTTGTTATAAATAGATATCAAATTCGTTACTGATACTTTTTGCATGCTTCAAGCAACTAGCAGCTGGAAAATGGATTCTGAGATGATTATGACTTTCATTGGTTTAGTTTTCGATAAAAATACACTGAAAAAAATTCAGACAAGGAAAAATTTGCTTTAAATAACTTTTTTTTTTTTTGAAAGTGCCCAACTTGAATTTTTGACGGTAGGTAGGGAACACAATTACCTATCTTGCAACAAAATTTCATCCAAATCAAAAATGGGTTTTTTGTACGTCGACTTAAAATTTTTAAAATCGATTTTTTTCAGAGTAGGAGTCAATATGTCATTTTTAGACTATAGTCATTTTTACACTATAGCCATTTGAAAAAAAATGGTAAAAAAAGTAGGGCCCTTTTCAAAAGAGAGTCTAGATCATTTTTGGAAAAACAAAGTATGCAAAGTGTCTTTTTGTGACAAAGTTCTCATGTACAGAAAGCTTCATCAAAATCTGAGACAGTGCTGCCAACATTTGTTCGATTTGGCGCGAAATTCGTCATGGCATTCCAAAAGTATTTTAGAAACGTTGACTCTTTTGCTCATGACAGCCTTAAGATTGAAATACCTACGGCACTCCGCAGAAAGGCTGAAACATATGAGAGGCTGAGAGCAATAGTGGGTTGAAAATTTACTGCGAGCAAAAACGGTATACATTTTGTTAAGAATAAAACCGGTTTAAAGACCAGTCAGAGAAGAAATGGGATAAAAAGCATTGCGCAAAAATGGGTTTAAAAGATGTACTATTTTTGCCCTGAGAGGAAAAATATTTCATTTTTAGCCTAAGAATGGTTTCAGAAATTATTTATTACTTTTTCACTTTTTGCTTGGTTCTCTCGGTGAAGAGGGACACGTCTGTCTTTGCCAGGAGACATGTCGGTAGACTTGAGCGATTCGTAGTTATGCTCCCTTAGCTCGACTCCTGCCCGTAGAAGACAAAAGATTAGCCCGTAAAATTTGATGCCTGTTTCTAATGTCCGTGCCGCTTCTAGTTTTCCGATCTGTATATTTCACATCTTCGCTCTAACTTGAGTACTACGGCTCTAAATTTTCATAACTTTCCCTACTCAGTAATCTCTAGCTAATTGAATAGACGAAATAGAAAAAAGGAAGAAAAAATATTTATTACAAATTAGTGAAAACCATCATCAATATGCGTGTCATTTGAAAGGGAGGTTTGTCAGTAGACAACGAATACTGGTGATTAACACCATTTTGAAATCCAAGATTCCAACTTCTAGTTACAAGAAAATAGAAAGAAGCAGCATCAATATGGGTGTCATTTGAAACGGGGTAGTCAATAGATATCGGAAAATGTTTTTTACGCCATTTTGGAAAACAAGCCAGCGACTTCCGGTTAGCAGAAAATGGAGAGAGCCATCATCAATATGGGCATCATTCGAAAGCGGTTGATTAGTAGACATCGGAAATTGATGATTAACGTCATTTGGAAATACATGATGGCGACTTTCGCTTACCACAAAACAATGAAAACCATCATCAATATGGATGTCATTTGAAAGGGGTAGTCAGCAATCCAAGATGATTAGTGTCATTTGAAAGGGGGTGAACAGTAAAAATCGGAAATCGATGAAAAACGTCATTTGGAAATCCAAGGCGGCGACTTCCGCTTACCACAAAACTGGCGAAAACCAATGTGGGAGTCATTTGAAAGCGGATGGTCGGCGGAAATAGAAAACTTTCGGTTACCAGAAAAGAGAGGGAGTAACAATAAGACTTTCATTTGAAAGGGGGTGTTCAGCAGATACCGGAAATCAAAGATTTTTGCCATTTTCAAAACTAAGATTGCAAACCAAATTTTGATGTTTTGAGGACTAATAAATTTTATATTTTTTATTTGTTCCTAATTGCTGTGGTGATTCGGTACTTTGACGGTAGTTTCACTTCCTCGTTTAATAAGGAGCTGAATTAGGACATTTCTTTCAGTAAATTCACTTAAAAATTTGCCGCTTTACATTGCACAGTGGTCCAGAATGCAAATTTAGCAGGAAATTTGAGATTTTACTAAAACTAAACAACTTAGCCTTATTAAGTCTTTTGAGAAGTTTTCGTAGTTTATGAGCCCCCTCTTTTTGTTAAAACAACTGTTAGAGTGGTTCTAATTTTACCAAGATCAAAATATTAACTTTTTAATCATTCTAGCTAGAGACAAACGACCTTCAGCGAAGTTGTAGAACGACAAATTTTGGAAAAGTTCGCTGAAGACTTGTAAGCTCTATCTGTCATACTTTTTATTTTACAACAAATTTAAAGTCGGGGCTTGGGGTTTTTCTTCGAAATATAGTTCTATTCCAATAACTTTTGCTGTATTCATTTAAAACTGAAGTAGTCTTCAGCCAACTTTAAAATTGTTTCAAGGCGAATAATTTGTTGCATGGCACTATATATCTAGCTATTTCCTTTCAAAAGTTATGAGCACTTTTTCGCCAAAAATGGGGTTGTTTGGAATAATAATATCACGTATATGGGGCAAATAAAAGATAATTCTTTTTGAACTATAAATAAGGTCATGAATAGAGTTATAATTGAGCAAAAAATGGCGAAAACGATATTTTTAAAAATTTCATAAAACTGATTTAAAAAAATCTATTTTTGAAATATTAAGTGCTTATATCTTCTGAACAATAAAAGCTAGAGTATTGATGTATTAGCAAAAAATGTTCGTCTTCAAAAACTCTGAAAAACATTTGAAGGACAGGTTGGAAAAAATGAAAACTGAAAAAGTTATATTAAAAATTTGGTTTTTCATGAATTGACTCTTTGTAATATGTTTAAATTACTTTCACGGTGAACAATATAAAAATGTAGTTTCGTATTTATGATAAAATATCGCACTTTACAATACTTTTCTATTATTTTGAATAGTGGGTAGGGTGGTTCTAATTTTTTTAAAATCAGAAAATTAGCTTTTTAATGATTCGAGATAGAGTTTCGCTGCCTTTCAGAAAATTGAAGAAAATGAAATTTTAAATAACTTTGTCGAAGACACTGAAACTCTATGTCGTGTACTTTTCATTTTACAAGAAATTTACCAAAAAAATTGAGAGTGCTTCTTAGAAAATGGTTTTCTTTGTATAACTTTTGCAGTTTTGAGTTTTCATTAAGATCACTTTAGAAATACTTTCAAATATTTTGAAGGAGAACAATTTGTCTTAATATATTGAACGTCTAGCATCGCTCGTTAGAAAGTTATAAATACTTTTTACTAAAAATAAACTATTTTTTGAGTAAATATTGCAAGATATAAAAAAATATCGCATTTGCCATTTTTTGGTGATCTTTACTACAAAGCATGCTATTTCATATGAAAGCAACAGTATTTAATGTTCAGTGCCAGAATCGAAGATAATTCTATTTGAAAAAGTTATATTTTTTATATAAAAGTTCTTATAACTTTGAAACGAAAAAAGTTAAGTAGTTGGAGCTTTAAAGCAAATTATGCGCTCTAAAATAATCTTCAAGTTGTCCAAAGGGTACTTTAGCGTAAAATAAAAACTTCAACAGTTATAGAAATAAAACCGTTTTTAAGGAACACCCTAAAGCTTACATTTGAATTTCACTACAATGGAAAATATAAAAGCTAGAGCTTGTATGTCTTCAGCAAATTTGTCTAAAATGTGTTGCTCTACAACTTCATCGAAAACAGTAAAGCTCTATCTCAAACCGTTAAAAAGTTCTATTTTAAATAATGCTAAATTTAGAACCACCCTAGCATCGGTTTAGTTAAAGAAGGGCCTTGCAAAGTACAACAACTTTGCTAAACATGTTGTAAGGCTAATTTATTTAATTTTAGCAAAAAGTTAAAATTCCTAAAGCTAAATTCGCATTCTTGACCACTGTGCATTGGGGAATAACTACCATTATGTTTTTGACTAGGAATTGGTGTTCCCGATTTAACTGGAAACATCAAGAAATGAATCAACATAAATATGGACAATATATTATGTTGATGATTTACGTTACTATTTTTTGGATTATTCTTTACATACAAAGGAACGAATACTGGACCGATAAGCGTAGAGAATGATTCCAAAACTTGAGACCGACATTAGCTGAAACTTGCATATTTATTACTGGGGACGGGAACGACCGCTCTGTTTGTAGAATCAAAGATGGCTTTTTGGTCCTGGGTCTCAATCACGAAACATTTATTTTGCGCTAAAGTCAACGTTTCAAAGGGAGTATCCCTTCATCTTCAGAACAAAACGACTACAAATATTTTCCTTGTCAAGTAGGATGTATCATTTGGACAGTGTTCACAAGCGGTACATCGAAACCAGATTGAACAGTTCAATATTTATGATATATAAAAAATAATAGTTCCACGATAAGTTCCAGCTTGCTAAGATCTCACGAATATGTAAATTGTGTCGACTCCGAATTCGCAAGTAATCTTCTGAGCGGAAACTGGCACCAAGATAAACAACGTCCAAACAACGTGCTTGATGTCTTGGAAACTCTTGCCACAAATGCAAAGCTTACTATCACTGTCATAGATTTGGTTTGTGGTTGAAACTCGACAAGTCATCAAAATTTCCATGAACCAATGAATTTATTATTGCGCGTCAGATGAGCAGACGATAAGAGATATCCCAGAAACGAAAGTGAAACCTCTGGCAATACGCAAAGAACGGTACTGTATTCGTTCCAAGTTGATAATGTGAATGTTCGCGGCCGAACAGAAACAGAAGTGCCCATACTTAATTTCTGAGAGTAACGTTATTCGAAACAACGTTTTGTATGCTTCACTTCCAAGATTAAACTAATGTGCACAGAAAATAATCATCATTAAATTAAACAAATTTTGTTGAAATTTAATCTTCCGATACAGAATGTATCCCCTTGAAGTGAGTCTAACTAACCTTCAAGTACCTAAAGGCAAAAAACTCCTCATAACAAAGGCGCAAATTTCAGCGATCGATCCGAGAAGCTGCCGAATCGCTGCGCTTCTATTCCACGAACAATTGTTTAAAATTGACCAAAGTCCATAACAGTGAAGCTTTTCCGAGAACTATAGTTGCTACTTATTGACCAAAAGTACCTATATTAGCCATTTGCTCTTTAGAAAGCAGCGCAAGACAATCGTTCATTCCCTTGCCATAGCGAAAGGCGAATTGAGCTTCGGATAATAAACCGTTTGCCTTAACCAGATAGTGTAAGCATAATAGAATAGCATTTCAATCGTCCGATACGAATTGTGGTCGAAAGCTGGTTATCCCGGTTTATGAATAAGAAGCGGTGGGTTGCTGTGGTCCACTGGGAGGTTGATAACAGTCTATTATCTTTCTTCAGATAAAACCACCTTAGAGACCCTGTGAACCTTGTGCCATCCGGCAGGTTGAAGCATCTCAGCCAAGAATGTATCCACTGTGTTCCAGATCCCATGCCGTAAGAGGCGACTGAAAACAAGAGTCCTCGAGTAGAAGTGTTTGTTCATGCCGAGGACTGAATGGCTGGCACAATTAAATTGTGCGAATCGCACACGGAGTGTCGTGGGTATTATGCTTGCTATGTTAGGCGAATCTCTTACACAGTGGACGTTTGTTTCTTCGTAAATCGTGGTATTCAAATGCGGGTCATGCCTCCCCCATATGCCACAACATATCACAATTTGTCGTACATCTTCCCCCTAAAAGCGTTATGTAATTTATTAGTGGTACTTAATGCCATTTTCTGAGTTTGCTATCCGTAATTATAAGTCAACGTGTTTGGTATCTTCTAGTTACTGTACAATAAGTACCGGTGTTGAAATGTGCAATGCTCTGATCGACTATGGTTCGAGTTGCATAAATTTTAATCTGCAGCCTAAACGTACAGTAAACATGAATCTAGCCCGCCTTTTGCAGGAAGAAAAAGCTTTCAAAGGTTCAAGAACCGTATTTCCAAAAAGGAAACCTCTATGTTCGAAAGCTACTTAACGCCATCTTTATAGATTTTAACAAAACTAGCATGACAAATCCACGTGAAATGCCTCGTGTATGTAAACTTGTGAAAAGGGCTATCGACGCATACCCTCTATCCGACCTCACAACTCGTGATATTTGTGATGTCACAGTCAATATGACTGTTGATATTATAAACGAAAATTATGTGAATAGTTCGGCATATTTGTTGCATCATGAATCATCACCTTCTGATAATTTCAAAAGGGTTGTAGCATACTTTGGCAGTAATGTGTTTCCACTCAAAATCGGCAATGATGCAAATACCCACCACATAATTTGAGGCAGCTCAGATATCAATTTGAAGGTACCGAATTCACGGACTATTTAAGCAGTACAGATTGGATTGATGTATTAAATCACCCAACATTTGCACGATCTGGCAGAGAAGAGGTGGTCTCTTCTCTGACGGTATTGCGTATGAGTTGGTAAACTTGCTCGTATCCAACGAGCTCGAACCGTCATTATCTGATCATAAGTATGTCGTCTTTGATCATTTAAGAGTCTACATTAGAGTGAAAGGAAAAAAAATTACCCCTATCGGCCCATGTCTGAGTCGATTTCTAGTCCCACCAGGAGTACTTATTTGAAGCAAATCGCACAAGTTTAGCTACCGGACCAACGTGCCTGAAGTTTGTATGGGATTTCTCGACAATTTACGTGGAGAAAACCCACTAACTCGCATTTTCGCCGCTAGGTGGCACTATATCCATCGTATCATCACTGTAAGTAAAAATAAGAACGATAATTTCATTGCCAAAACTTTGTCGAAGACTGCTAGTGAATCCGGCTTTGTTAAATAAAGTTATTAAACTTTTAACGAAGTTATGTCTGAGTCAGTTTTGCATGGGGCGTAGCAGTGCTTGGTTGTGTATCAGTACTTGATTCGGACGAACTAATCATTTTTGTGAAATAATGGTTAGGTTTAGGTCAATAGTATGTATAGAAGATTTATAGTAAATAATACGAGTCATATTTTGGTTAGAAATTTTTAGTTCCACATTTTACCGCATAGAGGGCGCCAACGCTAACTTTTCACCGGAAAGAGATAGAGATTAGGTGTCTTCCACAAAGTTATAGAACAAGCATTTTTAAATAATTCTTCCGAACATCTCGATATTCTATTTCACTTCTATAAAAAGTTAATGTTGGCGCCCTCTATGCGGTCACAGGTGGAAATAAAATTTTCCAACCAAAACATAGCTCGTATTATGTACTACACTTCTTCTGAACATACTATTCAGCTAAATCTAGCCATTATCGCACAAAAATGTATAGTTGGTGAGAATCGAGTACAGATACACAACCATGCACTGCTAGGCCCCATGAAAAATTGACTCAAACATCACTTCGTTAAAAGTATAATAACTTCTTTTAACAATGCTGGATTCAATAGCAGTCTTCGACAAAGTTGTAGGCAGTTAAATTATCTTTCTTATTTTTACTTACAGTGATCGTACGATGCATACAGTACCATCTAGCGGCGAAAATGCGAGTTAGTGGGGTTTCTCCATTTAAATTTTAGAAAAATCCCATACAAATTTCAGGCACGTTGGTCCGGTAGCTAGACTTGTCCGATTTGCTTCCCATTTGGAGCAAGTACTCCTAGTGGGACTAGGAATCGACTCAGGGGTGGGCCGATAGAGTTTTCAAAAATTTATCATTTTTCTGGGCACTGTAGTCTACATGTAGTAACCTCTTGTGATTCTACTATGTGATAATTCAAATTTTGAATAAGTGGTAGACAAAATTGGATTTACTTGTGTAGACTTTGCTTTATTGTAAATTCCCATTCTTTTTGATTAAATCGTTGATACGTGTAGATCCTGTTCGGATATTCGGTGAGTCGAAAATTGAATCACTTCCCACTGGTAGTTGCGAGAAGCCTACTTCTTCTAATTCCTTAAAAATGGTATTTTTTTAATCAAAATCAAAGAAAAGAAGCACAATCGCAGAAGTGCTCTCTTCAACAATGCTTCGGCTCATTGTATAAAGTCTTCGAGTCACAGTACTTATCGAGTGCAAGCGAGGTTGAACAAAAAGATTCGATTGCGTTGAAGGATCCGTTAAAAGATCTTCACGAGAGTCTTTTTTTAATCTCTCCTAACTCGTTCATCCCCAGGTTCAGTGGGTTTGGCTTAAGGTATGGTATTGTTTGGTTCTCTCCGGACAACGAACAAAGCTATACCTGGCTGAAACAGAAATTGGAGGAGATAAGTGGGAAGGCAGGGGACTTCCGTTTTATTGTCAAACCATATAGCCTTCACTAGATTAAGGTATTACATTCCGTGGAAACTCAAAATATGTTTGAAGATTACTGATATTTAATGGGGCTAGATTTACATAATCCTGATTCGTGGGCAGTTTTCTGGGAAGTTCTGAGAACCAAGTCGTCTACAGAGAAAATACAGCAGTATTTTTGCAGTATCAACGACCGTTCTCAGGAATTTCAAGCGAAATAGGTTATAAACTGAATTTTGACTAACAAAAATTAACGGTGAATGTTAACTGAGCAGACGATTTATTGAGGAAATCAAGCCGTCTATGTCATAGAAATATTTTTAGAATTTATTTGAATATTTATTTCCGATGATTGAAAACTTGTAAAAAACCGAAAACCCTAACTTTCAAAAGACCGCTTGACTGACATGTAAATTCGCAAATTCAGTTGGCACTAGACGTTTGAAGGCAATCAACAGAACATCTATTCAGTAGACTCTATATCAAGACCAGCATACTGAGGAAAAAATGTTAGGAGTTGCGACCTGGTTGGTGGTGCTTCACGACACTTCCTTTGCATAAGAGCGTAAAACGATGCGTTTATTATCTGATGCTATCAAAGGTCGCCATATATCGAGAAAAGATAGGTGTCCACATTTTGCTTTACTATCGTCCAACTCCCTTTTTTATATCTCCAATAATTTCGTAATTTTTAGTTTCGATCTTACATCGGGCCCCATGCATAAATGAATTCTCCTAAAAAAGACCCAACTAATGGTAAAATGGATATCGAACAAGATATGTCATAGAAGACTCCGACTTTCTGCTGAAAATCATAAAAATTGTCAGTCAGTCACAATGATCTACTTTGGGATCAAAGTTAATCCGCTAAAAATTCCAAAAATGTCGAAAATAATCTAATACAAACAAATGAAATTGCTGGTGACATGTATTTTATAAAAGACTACCGCTTCTAAATGCCTGCCCACAAAGTTAAGCTCGACGGCGTGGTCACCGATTCGAGTTTGTCTGGCATACATTTACTGATTCACGTGGGTTGCTGTTACTTGTTCCATAGAATCTTTAGGATGACTCTTGCATTAGATATTCTGAAAAGCGTACCTATTTTGGAGAGAGTATACATGATCTATTAACATGCTCCGCGTACAAAAAGTGCCAGGAAAATCAAAAGCGTACCCTTAGGACTCCATAAGAACTCTTTTGCAGAAAAACTAAAGAGAGCTATACCATTTATAACGACCAAAATATTGGGAAGAGCGCTACTTTGATATACCCTTGTAACGACATCTTTCTCTGCCCCTCTTTAACTATAGGTAGATTAGATTCGGTCATTCAGAGCTTGCAAGAGTTTGGAGGACTTGCACAACCTCTCTGTATTAGAAGGGCAAAATACTATTATTAAACTTTTCATTAAAAAATCCGCTAGCTACTAATTCAGCAAATTATTATACTCCACGTTGTTGATTGTTGATAACGATCTGTTTTTTTTTATTTCAGGTAAAATCTTCCACCTTACTCTCTCAGAAGCTGTTACAAATGATCAAAAGGTGAAGTACCAATTAAACCAACAAATTTCATCATCATCCAACATTCCCCATACACTACACAAAAAGCATTCCATAATCCTAATGCATAGCATTGGGCCGATGAATGAATGGAAAATTTGCATGTTGCTTCAGCAGCAGCAGCAGCAGTCTCTCGCAATCGAAATTGATGTGCATTATTTGCACCCACTTCAAACTTACTCTGATGCTACTACTCTACAGCAGTCTGCCACTTCTAGTCGTTTGCGAAATGGCGTTTTTTTTTGCTTCGAAATGGATACTGCGCTGCTGGGAAATGTTGCGGTTGTGATACATGGCGGGTAATCCGCATCAACGCCAACTCGTTAGCTCTCTCACATTTGTGAATTCCTCTTCCGGTGTGGAGCGTGGCTGGGACGGCTGCGGAGAAGCCTACCACTACCTTGCCACCTCCCCGTCAACGTGATATTATGGATGTTTGTGCCGTTCTTAATGCAGATGTTTTCCGAAACGACAACCTAATGTGTACAAAAAGCTCCCATAATATATTGTTTGCGTACAAATGTCTTGCCATGGGTGATTTAGTGTTTGCTCAGGTGAATTTCTACAAGTCGGGGTTGCTGTTGATGTTGATTCGTCTCGATTTGTTACCTCACATCAAACAGCATGATGGGAATGGTATATAAGTGCTCAGCACGACAACCTCGGCGATGGTGTTGGTAAATAAGGCAATGTGAGAAGTAACCATTTTGTTCGAGTAAATAAATGGGAAATTTGGAATTCTCACTTTTGTATGGAAATGGTTTGAATGTTCATATACGGTTTTCATCGCATTAAAGCCAAACAAGATCATGCTACACATTATTGCTCGGAATCCGTGTATGCTAAATCTGATATTTCTGTCACAATCTTTTAAAACAACGTAACTGAAAACGAGATATTTGTTTTCTTCTCCTTTCGCTAATATCGCTGTCGTTTCTACGTCACTTCCTCGATTTTCAACGTATACATTAAGGGGTAATTCTATCTTGTGAGCACTATAGTTACTATATTCATAGTTAGGTGGAGACACTGAGCGGAGCCAATTGAACATGTTGAATGCCGGAGCCAATCGAGCATGACTTCACATAACATGTTCTTTTTGAATGTATATGGAAAAGGTATTGTGATTATGGTCATAATTATTTCACTCTTTCCTTGTGTTATCGAGAAAAAGAACAAAATATTTTTCTGTAACACCGAGAGATATTCGCACAAGTATGAAATCATATCATCACATCACGATGACAATGAAATTATTAAGCTAGAGCCTGAACATTTGCATGGAATGCCAGTGTTTTCTTCCTGAAATGAGAGTTGCCAGTTTTCCGGCTTTTGTGCTCGCCTAACTCTGAATATAGTAGCTCTAGTGAGCACAACATCGTGGGTCATCATTCCCTCACACGAAATAAATCTATTCATAAATTCACGAACAAAAGATCGCGAGTTTGTGAACTGAATGATTAACGAAAACCGTGACCAAGTTTCTGAATTTATGAATAATAAATCTCTATTTGTGTTTTAAAAAAACTAATTCACCCCGCATATATACATGGCGTTACATTCCCAAAAGACCATAAATATTAAGCCATTGCACAATATTGGCTATACATTTGCACTAATGTTGCATTGAAACTCATTAGCATTAGCAATGCAATTAAGCTCTATATTAGCATACATGCACAACCGAAATATAGCATTATCCGCTTGCTTCGTATATATAAAGCAGATATAAGATGTACATGCTTCAAGTATCTTTAAAGCATGTATACTTTACATGTGGATTTAGTGCCACTATATAGCAAATAGAAAGTCGATGTAATGCTATCACAGTGCTGTGAATTTATTCGTTATGCATGCACTTGCCGTGAGGGATGAGGCATGGTGCCTCTGTTTGTGACTTTCTTAAGCTAATTTTCATAAAATATTATTCATATCGTGTGACAACGAAATTTCAATAAGGATATTCAATACAATGCATCAGAAGGAAGTCAATTACAGCTCCAAACTGTATTGTTATTATTTTCCTTTTTGTTCTTCATGCCGAAAAGGAAACAAGAAATTGTTGCAAAACCACATTGCGGTAAATGACAACCAATTCAAACTTTCTAACATTTGCGCACTGGTGCCTTATAATAGCATTAGAACCGCAAAATGGGCTCAATCTCAATCTCTGCACAGTAATAGCACGACATTTCGCATTTTCTGGCATAATACTGGTATTATAACAGAATATATGGCTTAGCGGCTCTTTAACCCTTTGCGACGCGATTTTTTCTTTGTTCATATTGTTATTTTTAGCTTTATATAGGTTTTCGGGATCGCTGATACTGATTCTGACGTCAAAAATGTTAAATTAAAAATAGTGGATCCAATATGGCGACTGTGATTCTAGCTAAATATCACGTTTTTTATACTGGCCCAAAACGTTTTATAAGGGAGTTTTCAGGGTCACTGTCTCTGATTCTGACGTCGAAAATGTAAAATTCAAAATGGCGGATCCAATATGGCGACTGTGCTTGGCTAAATTTCATGTTTTTTTTTATATTGGCCTAAAACGTCTTACAAGGGAGTTTTCAGGGTCGCTGATTTTGATTCTGATGTTAGAATTGTCAAATTGAAATGGCGGATCTAATATGGCTAAAAAACCCTCGTGAATCGAATTTTATACTGACTGTAACAAAATTTGCCAATTTCGTTAAAAATGGTGGCAATTTTGTAGGTGCCATTTTGAATCTTCGAATTCTGACATCAGAATCGTAATCAACGAGCACAAAAACTCTCGTAAATCGAGTTTTATGGTCATTGTAGCAGAATTCGTAAAAAATGGCTGCCATTGTGTAGCCGCCATTTTGAATTTTTAAATTCTGTTATCAGAATCGTAATCAGCGACCTTAAAAAACCACATAATCTATTTTTATGCTAGTGAATCCCTGACTCTCAGAATCTTTTATAGACCAACATAACAATAAACTCCATTTTTTCTTCTTTTGATATTTTTTTGAAAAAAACTCATCTACGAAAAATTCTGCAACAAATCAATATTTGAGATACTTGCAAAAATTTTTTTAAATCTCTAAGACTTTTAGTTCAGACACAGCCGAATTTATTGTAATAAAACGTGATTTTCGAGTTTTAATTGTTTAGAACTAATAAATAATCAACAAATTAGCCTAATTTTGTGTACTAGTTGTACTCATTACATCCCTAAGAGTTGATTAAAAGAAAGAATTCGTATTTGTATGTCAGCGCTATCTAGAAATTCAATAAAAACTTAGGAGACGTAGGTGGGACGTCTACATCCCACTGTGTCGCAAAGAGTTAAGACTGCCCTACATGTGGATCTAAAGCAGATATTAGGCAACGTTAAAATTCTCATTGGTTATTTGGGTTCGAATGTTTGGTTGGGTTACTGCTGTTGTACCCTAAACATGTTTAGTTTTTGTTATAATTCTTGATCATGATTTGGGAATACACAGCCGACAGTCAAACGATATTCATGACTTCAGGAACTTTTTCGAGATTTTTGTGGTTTCTCATCGCGGTACCATGTTATTTTATTTAGTTTACTATTGGATTTTTCTGTCAGACTAGCGGGATTTACGTTGTTGATTTCAGGATCTTAATTGCGATTTTCGTAATTTCTATTCACATAATCGTCATATTTTAGTAATGATTAGAGTGATTCGTGTTCATGACTTCAGGATCGCAATAACGATTTTTGATATTTTATTCACGATTAATGTGATTTATGTTTATGATTTTAGAAACTTTTTCATGATTTTTATAATTTAGGTTCACATTGTTTATGTTTATTTATGTTCATAATTTTTGGATCTATGTCACGATTTTTAATATTTGTGTTCATGATTTTAGGATCTTGGTCACGATCTTGGTATTATCTGTTCAGGTTGTCGTGATGTTTTATTCTAGAGCTTACTTTCGAATTGGACATTTGGAAAAAATTGACTAATGTTCATGATATCAGCAATTTTATCATGGTATTCGTAAATTCTCTTCGCCTTATCGCAATCTGTTATTTACTGGTTACTATCAGTTTTTTTTTACTCAGAGAAACGTGACAATATGAACTAGATTATAAAAGTGTGACTGATTTGCGGTATCTTGTTCTGTGAACTACGAACACAATTTGTGGTGCTTTACTTCTCGTACCTATTACTAACAGCTGGACGTTTCGCGAAAAAGTGTATGAATTTTGTGAAATAGTTCACGTGAAAATTTCATTACAATGTTGCATGAAATTGAAAATCATTAGGGAAATCTTCTAAATATCACCAGCACGCAAAATAGATCGTAAATCATGTCCAAAGAATCATGAACCAGTTCACGAAAAAATGAATAATATTTAATGTGCAATAAAAATTTGACTAAACCGTTTTGCGCGTTAAGGGCACAAGACCTAATTTTAATTAAGTTTTGTTTTTTTTTGTTTCGAATTCATCTCGCCAGTAACTAGCACCATCTGGGTGTCTAGTTAGACGATGTATCTAAACTAGTACCCAAATTAGCACTAGTTAGACACAAAAAATTCCAAACAGTTCACACGACATATGTGAACGCCTAAAGCCACATCTCCCGTTGGTTTAGTCCAATTTAATTGCATAATACCAGTCGTTTGGTTTCTTGAACCAAAGGACAAGAGTTCGTCTTCGCTTTCTCGTCAGCAAACCAGAGCTATATTTGCTTCCCGGGACATGTGGCTTTAGGCGTTCACATATGTCGTGTGAACTGTTTGGAATTTTTTGTGTCTAACTAGAGCTAATTTGGGTACTAGTTTAGATACATCGTCTAACTAGACACCCAGATGGTGCTAGTTACTGACGAGATGGATTCGAAACACAAAGAAAAACAAAACTTAATATTTAATGATTTCGGGAACTATCTTACGAGCACTAATAGTAAGTTGTGATTATTATACTAGGTATTATGAAACATCTATCGAATACATGGATAATATTTCATAATTTTGTGAACTATTTCATGAGTTTTTTTGGATATTTAATCGTGACTAATATATTAGGAATCATGAGCCAGTTCACGAATACATGAATAATATTTGATGATTTTGTGATTTATTTCATGAGCACGCATGGTCAGTCATGACTATTATACTAGGAATCATGTACCAGTTCACGAATACTTGAATAATATTTCATGATTTTGTGAACGAATGGTACGGCGTGCCTAGTGTACTAGGAATCATGAACCAGTTCACGAATACATGCAAAAATATTTTATGATTTTGTGAACTGTTTCACGAGCACGGCTATTTACTAATATATTAGGAATCATGAATTTGTTTTAAAATTAGAGAATATCGATTTGCCTTAATGTATTCTTAATATAGCCGAAAATAACATTCGGAATTTCCCATCATTTGAAAACTTTTCCAAAGCTCTAGTTTATTCTCGTGGAACGGATGGGACATGATATTAAAAAGATAAATCGTTCTGTGCAACTCGGTTAGTTAATTAGATCTCCTGTCCACCTTGGGAACATGAATATGCATGTGATTCCGAAAGTTTCGTAGAAAACCCATCAAACTTTCATCTGCAGACGGAAGCAATTAGATAATGATGGATTGCCCTCATTACTCCGAATGACTGTGCCGATGTATCTGTTTCTGCACTTGAGTTCCTGTGGCCACAGCAGTTATCCCGTAGTCCGTGACCGATGTCGTAGCAATCGTTCCATCATGCGGATAGACAATAAACAGAATTAAAATAATGTACGTTCCATCGCAGTATAAAATTATGACTCTGGACCAAACCATACACAATTGGGCGGATGTAGCCTTCTTGTCCCCTGAACGGTGGCGGTGGTGACGGCGGCGGCGGCAGCAATAGCAAACAACATAAATTCTACTCACATGCGCTGTTCGTACAGTCGCTTTGTGCAAAATAAATGAAGCATCCAGTGCAGACCGAAACCGGTAATGTCTTTCGGTTGGTTTGCTGGCCACTTCCGCAGTGCTGGACACCATTCATCGTGACATCCATTATTTCGAACAAAAAAAAACTTTCCGGCAGAAGGTCCTGCAATCAATTGCCAGTCCGAAAATGCGTATATACTCTGTATTTAGCAGAGCGGTTACATTTTTACCACCGTACTGACAGCTTCCCAGTGAGCAGATATACTGCCTATGAATATAGAGACGACGGGATAGAGAGCCCCTTACAAACTCGTAAACTTAGAACTGTCTAAGTTTGGACTGAAGCCATTGGTCTCGAAGCGCACTGGTGTATCCCTGCTCGCAGTTTCTACCATTTCCGGCACATAGAGGGGCAGGATAGTTGAACGATCTATTTTGTTGTTGTTATCAATATTAATAATGGCCATAAATCATCATTACGCGATGTTTATTTTCCCATCGAGCGTAAAAAGGAAGCACAGCCTTGGCTAAGGGAATAAATCACGGCCAGTGCTTGTTGGTTAGATGAAAACTTGTGTGGGGATGAACAGAAAAAAAAGCGAATAGAAATTAAATTCTTAATTTTCTGGCATGATGTGCTTTTAGAAATTTACAGAATTTACTTATTCGTTAATAAATTAAAATCTATAAAAAATAATAATATGGCAATTGCTTGGAATTATTGCATAATGATTATTTACAATAAAATTAACAATATTTCGGAAATAGTTTCATCTTGAATGTTTTTCGCAATCAGCACTTTAATTTATTGTCCATTGAGTCATATTATATCAAATAAAATTGTTTATATTATATATATTTCATATTTAAGTATTATTTTTAATTTTGATTTTTTATATAAATAAAATTATCCAGAATTTATCAACTTTAGGGGAGGGAAAGGTTGATTCGGTAAAAAAGATCAATTTTTTGTTGTATGCAATGTTAATTGTGCGCTCTTATGTCATCATGTTGCTCGTTAGGCAAGTGAGCGACGATTGATTGAACGGACGCGCGGTACCTATATTTATAAACTACCCATAATTGATTTAGGGCCGATTTCTTCACCCTTGCTTAACTTCTAAACCAGGTTCACCAGTACGTTTAAACCTGACTTAAGCGAGGGTGAAGAAACGGTCCTTTGTCAGTTATGTTTGAGTGTGTGCAAATTCTAACGTTTCCGGAAATCCATAGCGCTTATTGTACCGTCCGGACATTATAGTCATGATGTTGTTCGTTTGGGATAAGAGCAACAACTGACTTAAGTGCGCACGAGGCACCTCTATTTGTAGCTTTTCGTGCTTGACTGAGCCACTTAGATGCTTCCTATTGACGAGTCTCTCTGAAAAATCGGCCTCATGAGTGAAAATTTTCCTTTTTATTGTGAATATTTCAATTTGATCGATTTAAAATCGATCATAAAACAATAAATATTATTATTACTGTTTCAACATTGTTCAATACAAAGTTCTCACAGTAGATTTACAATTGAATTTCATGTAACAATAAATTTTACTGATCAGCAAAAAATTGATACAGTAAATTCACATTAAATTTTGCTGTTTTCAAGAAAAAATGTAAGGAGAAAAATCGATTTTTTAATGTTAAGATACATAACCACTTCCCTTTTTTACTGCAAAAGTCTATTTTACATTGAAATTTTCTGTAAAAGCGTTAAAGTTTATTATTTTTGTGTTGTAGCATAACACTAAAACTTACTGTAAATTATAGTAAAATTACTGTACTGTCACAGTGAAAATCAGTTTTATTGCTGTACATTTCTATTCGGGTGGAGTGTTTTAAAAATAAATTAAAAAAAAGCTTTTCGGCTACTTAAATTCGTAGCTCGTTTGGGTTGAACAAATTAATGAGAAAAAGTTGAAGAATATTGGTTTTTCCAACCACCAAAGGCAATGGTTACGAAACTCAGTGTGCTTTACGTTTCTTTCCGAGTCAAAGTGAAGCGAACGCCAAAGAGTTATTTTTATTTATGTGCTGTATCCGAAGAACAAAATAAAACTGTTACTATTTTTCTTGTCGTAGTAATCTGTCGAGATCAGTGAGTCGCAGAAGCAAGAGGTAGTGCTTCGGTCAAATATTGATTATTTATGACTCGCATAAGACTGGGCATTCAAATTGTGGAACATTTTTTGAAGTTGAGAATGAAGATTAGACTTACGGAAGATATCTTTATCGAGTTCTAACATGCCAGGCATTCAGCGCTCAAAGCGTTCAATAAATTTGCACAGGCGAAACCACTAATTTTGCATTACTTCAAACACATGGTTGTGTGTGGCGATGTTATAATTAAGATCCTCATATATTTGAACGATCAAAAATCAATGTTCGGTTACAAGATCGGAACCCGCTTACTTGTAGATTTTTGTCACATTTAGGAAAATTGGAATCCATGCCGAAGGACGCATATGGGAACTACTTCCCGGCATTGCTAATACTGTTTTTGTGCTGAGAGTGTCGATGAACCAATCCTTTTCTCCCTACTTGGCCCTGTAGTATTGAACATAATGGGACAGTACCGGTACACAGAGAATTATTTATCAAGGACAATCTAATACGTATCTGTTCTGTGAGAAAATGACACATTGCGGTCTAGCCCGCTCAGCAAACACTGAACACAAACAATTGCCAAATTTGTGAAGTACACACTTGTAAAGCCAAGAAGCGAGGAAGAAATCAGATGTTCGCTCACATAAAGAACCACAATGCTAACACGTAAGTGTACAATAGGGAGATAGAAATTAACAGTTATGTGTCCAACAAAAAAAAACACCTTTAACACGCCAACGAGGGTACCCGGGTACCCACAAATTGAAATGCTCATAACTATAGCATTCCTTTAACCGATTTGGATTCTTTTAGATATTTTAGATTCAGGAACTCGTCCACTTTTTGATTCTGTACAATAGAACCGGAATAAAGGATCTGATTTTTGGTAATCCGGATTTTCCGGAGTAATGTTCCAGTACTAGGATATGATTTGTAAATTTTAATAATGTACTAGCAATATGAGTATCAAAACTCTTCAAATTGTTTCGGAAGTCTGTTTTTTATTATTACGGGACCCTATGGCAATTTGAAAAATGGAATTGGAATGGAATGGCCACTCACGGCCCCACGGGAACCTGCTCCGAAATGTCCGTTCCGGGGTCGAATTACCAAATGGTTCCAAAACCACGAGATACAGCCTACTGATGCAATTCCAAGAATTTTGATACCCATATTGCTAGTATTCCAATGAAGTTCGCAAATAGTACTCCAGCACTGGAACCTGCTTCCGGAAACCCGGATTCCCGGGAACCGAATGAAGTAACTTGATTCACTTTTACCAAGTCCAAAAGTGGATGAGTTCCTGAATCCAAAACGGCAAAAAGTATCGAAATCGGTTGAATATTACCTTAGTTACGGGCATTTTAATTTTGTGGGTACCTGGGTACCCACGTCGGCCTGTTACGTAGTAAAAAAATTCAGGAGCCCCTGCTCACTCCCACCCTTACTATATCAACAATATTATTAACCCAAAAGCTTGACTTAGTGAAGTTCTAAGATGTCACAAAGTTTCAATTTCCAGCTATAGATAAAACATAGGAATTTAATTAATTTAAACTTAAAAAGGTACCCGGGTACCGCGTCGGACACACAATGGTTAACGATCCCAAAGATGCAGTTGGCTAGGAGAAAAGATACAGATTTCCACGTGCAATGGCCAAACGCTTGCGCGACATCTGCCGGACAAACATTTAAACTCGTTTTATTTTGTTTCCATAATGGAAATATATAATAAAAACCCACGGCTCCGTTTGACTAAAGCATTGAACCAAGTCAAATAGAGGGATTATATAAATAAAGTAGAAGAAGCTTTACAGAAGACTGAGCACTAAAACTCTCCAAAAATGAATATTGCATCGCTAGTACCACGTTTAACAAAACTGACATGTAATACTAAACATTGCCAATAATAGAGTTTGTTATTTAAATGATAAGTTTTTGAATTGTACACAATTTGAATTTCTGTGTTAGATCAGTGCACTCTTAGTATAAATACCAGGCATCACATTAAAGCTTACTTGGCAAAAAATATTTCGATTTGCTGAAATAGTTGGGTAGACAGTAATTTTAACGCAAAATAATTTTTACTGACATTTAATTTAATATTCATGGGAGGAATTAGTTCCGTACTAAAACACTGTTAACCAGCAAAACCATGATATGTACAACAATCGTCCAACAAAGCACATAAAACGTGTAAAAGAAAAATTCGTGTAAAACTAAAAATGGCAACAAATGGCAAATCATCGGTTTTTAAAGATTTACCCACGAATACACTCGTGTATTATTAAATTTGCTAATGAATTGAATTCGTACAGACAATTTTCATAAAATATTCGAATTTTTCGTACATATGATGAATCACTCGTAGTTCCATTGAAACACTTTTTATTTATTACGAGTTTTTCGTGAAAATCACGAAACGACTTTCGTTAGCTTATTACGAAACGGCTTCATTAGGCAAACGAATTGTTCACTGCTATATACGAAAGTCTTAATAATATTAACGAGCACCACTCGTCAAACCGTCAACGTCAAAAGAGCTTCAATAGAGGTAGAATATGGAGTCAATAATTGTTGATCATCGCGATGATCTCGGTCTGACTATTTAGTAATCGTATCTGTGTTCTCCGGTTTCAGGAAGATTTCATGAACCTCTTTCGCTTTCAGTTGACTCATAATCCGGAGCAGTACGGATCCAGTTGAGCCATCGCGAACTGCTCATTGGTTATGTATGAAGAAGTTTGAGTGTTTCTCTGCCGGAGCAATGTCAAAATAATATGCTATTAACTACGAAAACTTTATTAAACGTTTATTAGAATAAACGAAACATTTCGCTTCATTCACGAAAAATAATGTCGTTATCAACGATAACATTCGTACAGTGCATACTAAATATGTAAAATTTACGAAAGCTTTCGTTCACCAAGCGGCCATTCTTGTTCATCAAATGAACGAAACCAACTATTTACAATGCACGAAAATATTTCGTTGCAGAAAACGACGAATGAATTCGTGCATTGCATGATCAATTTCATTATATTCACGAATTTATATTTTCAGTGTACAGCGAACAATCACTAAGAGCGACTAAAATGTTGTGACTGGTTGAATTTATAAATCAATTAGTTGGGATTTCGATTTCATGGCTTCAGTATCTGCCAGTCTCTTGTTCTGTTTTTATTTCTAGTTAAAGAATAAAATGACATAGATGTACGGAAATAAGAGAGAAAAGAGAACAAAAAAAATCAATCCAGCAAAATCGACTTAAAAGCACCTCTTCTATCTTTTCTATACACTCAACACGAGTACCTTCGGAATTGTGCTCTGATCTTCTCATTTCGGTTTGTAAAAAACGGTATTTTCGAAAACAGCACACGTCTTTATTATCAGTACAACTGTTTATTATCTGTACAACTGTGGTAAAATAAACCTGTAATAAACATGATAGCAACTTCTTCAAGGTGTCATACATCTCAATAAATTTTTGACTATGCTTTATTGCTAGCTTTATTGTTTTCAGTGTTTTTTAAAATGTAAAAAGTCCTAAAAAGTCAATGAACTGAATTAGACTGAAGAAAGATTTTACATTTTGAAACCATTCTGGACGATGAGTTAACAACTTTCTTACGACAGCTTATCTTTAATATGGGAACTAATTATAAAATATCATTATAACCAAGTTTTCCCATTCTATCATGATAGGTAGGGCCAGGCAACACAAAAAATCAAATATTTCAGAATTCTTATGATTGCTCAAATTTTTGTCCGCAGAAGAAATGTTATTATAAATAGGGAATTATATGGACAAAATATCCCAAAAAACCCTAACTTTCCCCACTAGGTTGACGGGTTGGACGGTACTGCTAAGATCATCAAGCATATTTGTGCATCCGTTTTAAATAACCTCTGACAGATAACTACTTCAAGATGGTTATTGCTTTACGCCTAAATAGTGGTGCATCGAGAAGGCTTATGGGCCTTTTTTATGTTTTGTTTTTTTCATACTCTGTAGCAGCCCTAACGGTCATCCACTAGCCTCTGCAGACTGGCGTAGCCGACTGGTGGGACGTGAGGGCGAGAATTGACTTTTTCTGTGGGCTGAGTTTGCAAACATTGTTCAACGGCTTAATGGCGGTATTTGTGGACACAGCTCGCTTGTGTGTCGATTGAACGGTTGACTTCGTCATCGTGCACAGGATAATTAATTTTAAAAATGTAAATGTTGAAGCCTTTTACAGGTTGTGTAGTTTGTGTAGTAATAATTGTAGTTTTTAGTACTAGTGTACAATTGTTATGTGTTGGACGTAAGTCTATCCGTGTATGTGTTCGTCTGAGTAGCTATGACAGATGTGGCAGGGGATGAATGCAGAACTGGCGTATATGATAGAATAGTGAGTAATCCTTTTTAGGATTCGTTAGTCGCTTTTAACCGGTGTTAAATTTGTTCATTCGATTCGGATTGGATAAACTAAGGTACGATTTCGTTTTTTTCTTCTAATTAATTAGTCTGTTTTTCTATACTTTTAATAGTTTCCTTTTCCACTATTCATGTGTACCAAGCTTAATATCGGTCAATTTATACGCTTCTATTTAATCTCTTTGCATCTTTTTTGCCTTTCTCAATAGAAAGGTATTGCAATTGCTCTGAAAGCCGAAGGGCCGAGTGACATATACCATTCGATTCAGTTCGTCGAGTTCGGCAAATGTCTGTGCGTATATATGTATGTGTATATGTATGTATGTGTGTGTATGTGCGTCTGTGTGTGTATGTGACCAAAAATGTCACTCATTTTTCTCAGAGATGGCTGAACCGATTTTGACAAACTTAGTCTCAAATAAAAGGTGCAACGTTCCCATAGGCTGCTATTGAATTTCTAATGGATCCGACTTCCGGTTCCGGAATTACAGGGTAATGAGCACGAACATGTAGAAAATGTCGATTTCAATAAATTCTGCAATGAATGTATACAGGTGAAAATTTTTCCAAAATATGACCAAAACTGCTTCGATTTGTAGTATCAGGTCACTAACATCCATTCAAAGTCTATTTGGCTACATTGACTACCATCATCGGTTCCGGAAGCCCCGGCGGAAGTATCTAAATTCAGAATAACAATCACATCGGTTTCTCGGAGATGGCTAGACCGATTCAACTAAACTTGGTCTTAAATAAAAGGTATTGCGTCCCCGTAAATGGCTATTTAATTTGATCCCGATCCGACTTCTCTCTCATTCAAAACATACAAGCACCTGTGGCCTTCGCGATAACACAAGCTCGGTCACAAACGTGAACATGCAATTGCAATCATCCACACTTACTTACGCCCGCGATATCGTCAATATCAAAACACCCCGGCAATGAAGTGAACGTTTTAGCACTTATAAAGTCACAAACGCGGTCTCAAACTCTCGCGATCATGAATCGATCACGTCCCGAAGTCTCTACCCTCGATCCTAGCAGCTTAGGCTCATGCCTTCAGTTGGACCAATTGTAAAATGACGCTCATATTCATTAGACAAAAAGTTCCATGGTGAGATGACTGGTAACTCTAGTCGTATCAAAGAACTCACTCTCTTCTAGCTTCTGAACAGTACACCGAATATTGAGTATCAGTTTGACGGTCCGAGTGCGATCATTTGAACCGTACAATGAATATAACATTCAGAATCACGGCCCGCTGCTATTAGCCTTAAGCAGTGTTTTATTGGTTGATATTTCCCATCTCTTCTGCAATCGTAAAGAGTGATTCTGACGAGGTGCCCTTACGAGAACCTAGCTCTACAGCTCCAGTAGGACAACTCTTGAAAAAAATATCCCAGAACCCTAACTTCCGTATATTTCAAGAAGTGGATGCATTTTCATTGAAATACTACGATTGTTCACTTTAAAAAATGCATTGAATCAATTTTTTTAACGGCCAGCTTGAAAGTTTTTTTTTCTAATATTTTCCCTAACCTCAATGGTAAAAAATTAAATTGAAGTGAATGGGAGTCCAAACTATGTGAAAATTGGCATATGACACTTGTCGCAATATGAACGGGGGGCTTTGAGAATTGCAAAAAATCGCAATACCCTACGCTATAAAAAACACTAACTTCAAATAACTTTACTTAAAAAAAGTCACAAAATGTTCTAAAATGAAACATATTACTACGTATCCCAGTAGCTTTATAATACCATACTACAAAGTTCGTTCTAAGTTTTATGAAGGACTTAAAGAGAGCCATAAAACCTAAATTTTTTTTATTCAAATCGTTTATTTGATAAGGCACGTTGCGTTAGCTTAAAGGTGCCAATTTTGTTTTGTTTTACATTTTAAATTGCTTAAAACTAGGGGATTACATATTGATTTTTTTTAAATGAAACTAATACGATTTTATAGCTATCTTATATATCTACACAAGGGGATAATATTATTTTCGTAAGATTAGGGGGGTCATTTAGTTTTTGTGGCAATATGGTTTGACATTTTTATCGGTGAGATCATTGGAGCAAATAATGTTTAACTAAGAGGGACAATTTTTTACGACTATCTTAAAAGTAGGAACAACTAGAGGGCATGATTGAATTTTGTAAACATTCGTAATTATAGTTATTTTTTAATGGGTAGTATAGTTGGGCATTTTCAACGAGATTATATAATATAATAGTTAAAACTAGAAGAGACAAGAAGAGCTAAATGCTTCGTGATGATATTGGGGGGTCGGGATGTTTCTTCTGGGTATAAGAGTCAGGGGAGGGAGGGTAGACAAAGATGGCAGGGAGAGAAAATTATTTCAGTTTCAGGCATCGTGAGATCAACGGATGGATTACAAACTCGGGTGGCCTTCATCAGGGTAATCATGTACTGGGACGCCGGGTGGTCCTCCTCAAGATGGCAGGGGTTTTTCCAGACGATTTCGTAGTACGGCTCAGATGTGGATCGGCTACATTTCGAGTTAAGCGTGTTATGATCGTGCCGTAGGTCCCGTGTTTGTTGGCTCATTCGATACAGATGCTTTGATACAGGTGGAAGAGGGTTCTGAGAATGATAAGGAAAATAAGAAGGGGCAGTTAGACTTGTTTATTGATAGTTTTCACAAAGGTGTATATAAGGGACATATAGAGGACATCGCGGCTTGCCAGCACATCTCGAACCGGGACGTTGGTTGGTCTTCCTCGGGCCCGCAGGGTATCCATTAGTCGAGACCTGGCGGAACTGTACTCGGTGCACGCCCAGACAATGTGGTCGATGTCGTGATAGCCGTCGCCACAAGCGCAGATACCACTATCCACGAGCCCAATACGCCGGAGAAAAAAAAAACCTAAATTGTTACTGGGGTAATTTAGAAAAAAATCCCAGCTTTCCAATGAAAGTACGCGAAAAAATGTTATGTCGCATACTTTTTGAGAAAGAGTCTTATAAAGCTAATTGCAGTAAAATGTTGAAAATGAAAACTAATTGCATCATGGTACATTCTGGGGGGGGGGTAATCCATCGTCACAGCTTTGGGTGAAAGCTGCCGACACCGTGTCAATCAGCAACACATGTGACCATATCACATAGCTGCTGAGGTAATCACAATAGTCGATCAAATAAAACACTCCAGGCAATTCGTGAGGGACAAAAAACTACACACTTAATTTAAATTACTGGGTACAGTAAAATTTTGCTGGGGTTTTGAACAGCTAACCGTTCGGTAATCAATTCAGTAAAACAATTTGGTACCGAACTCTCCGCAATCCGTTCTATCCAAACGTCAAAAAACACTGGTCAGTCAGCAGTTTCCTCGGAAAATGGCGACTTGACAGGTGATTTGCTGTACCTGTTTTGTAAGTTTTTAAAGAGGTTCGGTAACGTTGGTACAATTTTGCCGAACAATCAGTCAGTATTTTACTGGATAATGTTTATGAAGAGCTGATAAATTCAGTGAAAAATATTGCGGGAGTCAGTAAATTATTCGAAAACTTACTGAAAATCGCTAAAAAATGAAAACTATTCCGCGAATTTTTAAACAATTTGCTGACAGCTCCTTAAAAATATCACTTTACTGAGCAAGTCGTCAAAAGAAATTACTGAACAAGTTTGGGCTGGGTTAATGTGTAGCCCATTCAAAAGTTTCATCGTCGTTTGGGGGGGGGGTTTCCGTGACTTAACTTTTGGTCGGTTCCGACAGCATGAAGTACAAAGTTACTTTACGCTCATCCGGACATGCCGCAGACTTCTGTGATTCTCATTTCAAATGCCAAAATATCCTGACTCCTGCGGTAGAAGACAAAAGGTTAACCCGCCGGTAAACTCTAAGCTTGCTCATGTGATCCTATTCCACGCTTTTATAAACTATCTTCTTTCATCTCCTTGCTCTTCCTTGAATACTATGGCTCTTAATATTGGAAAATATATTTCAAACCTAATTAAATTCCGTTAATACAGCTTAAAATTGACTCAATAGTCGTTAACAAAAAAGGGAAATTAATTTTCAAGTTATTGTTAAGTTTTTACAAATATTGATGCAATATAAAAATAACTATTTAATGCACCACTCGTAACATACCAAGACATCTTGTGTACCTGAATTTGGTGACATCCCTAGCAAAGTCCGTCGGCCAACATATCGACCGAAGGATTTCGGTGATACTATCCAGGTCCCTCCACCCTTCACCTACACACACACTGTCATTGAGTGTGCCACCGCTACTAGCAGGATCCGGTAGCCCTGGGGCAAAAGTGCCATTCCGGTGATGACGGTTAAGCTGAACTCTGCTAGACATCATATTATAAAAGTGTTATTAAGTCAGTGCCTAGCTTCACTACGCTAGCTCTGGCTGTACTTTGGCAGAAGTGGCATGTTGATTACGACTCAAGTGTTACTGTCGGAGTGATAAAAAGACATTAGTGCGGTTTGATTTATTTTCTACGCCGGGATTTCGGCGGCGCTTTGTCAACCCCGCCCGGCGGTGTTTGGAAATAAATTGCTCGAGTTGGAAATGGTGTTTGCTCGAACGGTGGACTGGAACGTTGGTACCGTCGGAGGAGTACGATTCTACCGAAATCACTTATGTTCACTTCAATCAACATTCTAATTTCAATCCTGAAGCCACACAATGGATTCGCGAACATTTATTTCAAGCTTCTGGAGAGGTTTGTATTTATGTAAGAGTGTCGTCTTTGGGGGTGAGAATAGATTATAGAAATGGAAGATGTTATAATTTAAAACATCTCTGCAAATATCGTAATTATTGAATAAGATATTGAAATGTTGAAAGTATTTTTACACTTTCCAAATCAAAATATAATTCTTAATTATCAAATTGTTTTGTTAATAATTAATCAACCAATTCACATTAGAGATACCAATTGTTTTAATTTTTAAATCTATGCCTTCGCACTTTTCCCATAAGCAGGTAACTTTTATTTCTGTTGCCCATTATCACCTCTCTAAGAAGTGAGAAGCCTATGTAAATTAATTTTTAGTTCAGTGGGAAATAATTTTCAGAACAGTTTATCAGGAAACTTACGGTAGTTTGTTTGACACTTTCTTTCATCGGCCTACTCTCACCTCAACGACAGCATGTTTCCAGCAAATCTGCAACATTTCAAATGAATCATATCCTTCTTAAAAGCTTCGAACTCGGTTACCCGCGGACGAGTCTAGTGAGATAGAATGTCGTTTTTCCCCCCTGAGCGGAAAAATTAAATCCAACTATTGTTGTCAGATTTTCGCAGTATTTATTGGCACGACTTCATCTTGTTCGGCTTTCAGCTCTGCGATAACACAGCTTACCTAACGGATTCGAGCCATGGCACGGCAGCAGAGCCAACAATTTATTTCCCAATGCCTTACGTGCTACTGCGGATGAGCTGTGCTGTTCATTTGCGTACAATCCACGTGTCGTCTTTGTCATCCACAAACAGTCGAGCGTGTTCATGTATGGTTTTCCAAACATAAATTCAAGAATATTAAAGCATAAAATTTAGTAGACCTAAGTTGAAAATAAGATATCCTTTCTTGAAGTTATAAAAAGATGCTTTATGTAATGTACCTTGCGCGTATGTACTGCCTAAATATGATCTAGAGCATTGCCCGGAGGCTTGTGCCTTGTCGGCTGACGCATCGAACATTGTTGTTATTTGCATGAAAAAACATAATGCCTTGCTGAGACAAGATGCGGGGCTCGCTCATGAATTATTATTGTAGGCAGTTTTGTATTTACATGTGCAAAATGAGAGCATGTGTGAACAAATTTTCGTGTGAGGCTTTCGGTTGTGACACGAAATTCAAATTGAAAGTGGATAGGTCTAGGTTCGGGGCAGAATGCGGAGGCAATGCGAAGAAAAATTTTGTTTGTGTAGAAAGCACATTCTAACATCCGCATCATGTAGGTTGAATTCTGCGGTACAACCGGTGTATGGACGTAAACACGGAATGCAAGGAACAAGATTGTTTTCATTTATTTTTAGTATGCGTACGAAAAATTGGATCGTTGGGGATCTTGAAAGAAGGCAATCTTTTCAACTTTTTGAAGCCTTATATGAACGCCGCTTTGTTATGCCATTTCTCAAATTCTAACGTAAAACGTACGACGAAAACGAAGTATGCGTAAGCTGTATACGAGGCCACAATAAAAAAGCCTTATCTAATTTTCTAAGTGAAATATTGAAATATGCCAAAAATTCCATATTGCGTTACGTGCTATTAAGGTATACATCAAGGTTTTTTAGCGGTGGTTTCTTTGCACGAATTCCTCAATTAACCCTCTAATCCCCAAATTCGAACCAATTTTTTAAGTCCTACATTCGAAACTACTAAGAATATTTTACTAAACAAGTTAACTTCAAAAGTTTATAAAAATCTGTGTCATAAAACCGTGCATAAAATCTCAAAGACAACGCAGTTTATTTTGCACGGTATCAACATGTTTACTCCGGTTTTTAACCTACATATCCTCAGTATAACAATTAACAGGTGTGTAATTACATGTAATTACATTACATTACCAAAAATACGTGCAATGTTTGACATATTTGCAGCCTTATGAATCGTCGTCACCTTCTGATGATTTCAATGTATCGTAGTGTGGCAGAAATGGAGTTTTACTCTTAATCGGCAGTGATGCAAATGCCCACCACATGATTTGGAGCAGCTCACTTACACCGCAATTGATGGAATAATTATGTAGGACAAATTTGCATGAGCTGGCAGAGAAGAGATGTTAGGTGTAACTATCTGTTCTGACGGTATGACGCCTGAGTTGGTATGCTAGTTCGTATCCAAGGAGCTCGAAGTATCGTTATATGATCATGAGTACTTGGATAAAACAAACTAACACATAGTAGCAGCATACCAAGAGGCTTGTCCGCTTCGAGTTACGTGTGCTTGTAGAGCTTGTAGATTAAATAAGTTACTTTCGAAATTGAAAAACGCTCATGTCAGTTCGACTAGAACCGCTAACGCTGAAGATGTAGTACACCCAGGTTTTTTACGCGGCTTTCTTGCGCGGTTTTTTTACGCGGTTCGTATCCCCCGCGTAAAAAAACCTGGGTTTACTGAGCTGTCTTTTTGACACACTGCCCCTGAGTTCTCGTCAGGTAGTTCTGATTCTGGGACATAAGATCGTTGAATTCCGGCAACCGAAAGTTTTGCTCCGCACAAGTCTTCGGGAAATATGGAATCATTCCAGATTAATTACAGACGGGACATGAGCACTTCAAGCATATTTTGAAAAAGAGTTCTTACTTGTAGTCTTGCAACAGGATTTATTCCATTAGCGTGGCGGAAAATAATAGTAATTCCCGAAGGTAGCTGCGTTATTTGTGAGGAGGCAAAGAACTTTAGACCGATTAGCCTGACCTTTTTCCTTCTCAAATCAAAGGAGCGTTTAATCGACCACTACATTCGGGATGTAAGCAACCAGCTACACAAAACGGTGGCCCCGAATAATTACTTGCGATGATGTATAAATTATTGCTGCCAGTGATCTTACCCGTTTATGTAATTTTCCTTTCAAAAATTTTCAACGTAAGAATTTCATCTCGCAAGGGATGGCTGTCTGGCTGTACGAGCGACAACATGAAGCATATCTGATTTGTTACACTAACGGTTCTTTGTTGGAGGACCCAGCCGATGCGGGTGTCTATTGTCGTGAACTGAGGTTAAACCAATCTCTTTCGCTTGGTAGATACTGAATCGTATTGCAAGCAAAAATTTTCACGATTCTGTGTGGCGTACAATCGACAGTTCGGCAGGGAATTTACGGTAAAAGAATTTATTTTATCTCTGATAGTCAGGCTGCCCTGAAAGCGCTTCTTGATCGAATTAATTGAACACATGTCGAACTCAAATCGAAAAACTCAGTATTTCAAATACTATCTACCTTTCATAGATCAGTCATTCCGGTATTACTGGAAATGGATGGGTGAACGAATTGGTTAGAGAGGATGCAGCGACGGATTTGGTTGGTCCAAAACCAGTTCTACCACTGTGGATAATTTGGGTAAAGTACGAAATTCGCTCGCAGGCTGCATCCGATTAAACCAAGCATTGGTGTGGTTTGCAAACTTGCGTTTAATCAAAATCTGTAGGGTTCAACACGGAACTTCATATTATACCTACCATTTGAGACTAGGTTAGTGAAATTTGCTTCAGTCGTCACCGAAGTGGCTTTAGATCTGGAATTGGCCCGGAACCCCAAGACTTCCGGAAATATCGATAGTGGACAATACATTCTAATAATTTTTCATTCGCCATCAGTGATATAGGCCTGCGAATCGAAGTAACTTAAAGTTCATTTCAATGAATTTGAAACTTATGAGGTATTATGATTGTATCGGTTTATATGAGAAATTCCTATACGACCGCAATAACCAACCTGTAACTCCGCAACCAAAAGTCAGAACTGAATGAAATTCAATAGCAGTCAATGGGAGTATTATATTTTTTATTTGAAATCAAGTTTGTAAACATCGGTTAAGATTTTGCTGGAAAATAGGTGTGACATTGGCTCAGGAACTTGACGAGTTCCCCGGGGGCATCAAGATCCGTCATGTGGTCCAAACTACTTTAATTGGTCCAATGTGGTCAAAACTACTTTAATTGGTTATTAGTGATCTAGACCCGCAAATCCAAGTAATGTTGTACGTATTTGAATATGTATTATATCATTCTGATATCATAGAGTTACCAGTTTATATGGGAATTTGCCGTGTGACCACACCCTTCAACCTGTAACTCCGGAACCGGAAGTTCGATCAACTAAAAATTCAATAGCGTCTTATGGAAGCATTATACTTTTCATTTGAAACTGAGTTTGTGCAAATCGGTTTAGCCATCTCTGAGAAAATTGAGTGACATTATTTGACACACACATACATATACACACAGACATTTTGCGTTCTCGACGAACTGAGTCGAATGGGATATGACACTCGGCCCTCCGGGCCTCCGTTGGACAATCGATTTTTGGAGTGATTGCATAGCCTTTCTTTATATGAGAAAGGTAAAAATAGGGTTCTTTGAGCAAAGTTTCATGGTTTGAGTAGTACTAAAACTAAAACAGAGCGGTTTTTTTTTTTTAAATTAATGAGGATTTTTGAATTAACACGTTTTGTTACGCGGTTTTTACGCGCGTATCCCCCGCGATTAACCTATGTATAGGGAGCTAAAACTCCAGAATATGCTATTGTTCCTAACCCAGTGTGGTGAAGTGCTGTATGCTTTATCAGTTGGATTCATTATTCCTTCGAGAGTGAATAATCTAGGCAGTTTTTGTGGTGTGGTTGTATTGTGTATTAATTTGCAATTCCATTACATTTTTACTTTTACCTTCCTTCCCCTTCCCCTTTGAAAAGTGACTAGATGACATGGCAAGGCACACATCTCCAAATAACATGGGGAACGTACCAATCGAGCCAATATATTCTTATTATTGACGATGATGATCATGATGATGATGGAGTGAACCCACTAGCAGGGCAAGGACTACGTCAGTGGCTGCAGTTGCATTTAACAGTAAAGCCAGATGTTGTTAGCAAACGACTTTCAATTTATCGCTGTATGAAGGGCCAAAAAGGGTTGGATCCATAAGCAAAAGTTCTTATGCGCAGCCTTCCAACAATAAAATCTAGTCGTTTGAATAGCAGTATTTGCAATGCTCGTTAAAACACTGCCTGATGGTTTGTATGAGAAGAGCGCGTCAAACTTACCGTGCCGTGACAAATAGGAATATCTACAATAACTACGTAATTCCGAAGAATTAGGAAGTCAATGTAGACATTATTATCTTGTGACTAAAGACAGGCGATCCGCGTACCCTAATCCATGACACAGTTCGTATGATGCTCTTATGCAGCCTTCCTGCCCAAATAATTAAATAAATAAATATCAAGAAATAAATGTCAAGAAAAAAAAGCGTAGAAAGAATGTGATGTATATAGTTTAAATAATGATAGTAATTACTCAGAAAGAATAAAATGTAATTTGGGAATATAATAAAAAAATTTATATAATGCAAATAAAGTATAGAGTAAGGTGGGGCAAATCCGACCGTTGGGTAAACCTGACCCCCTTCTGTTATCGAAAATTGGAAGCACTACGCGAACTAATATCAATGTTGTCGTGTAGAGCACCGACAATAATCATAATGGTGGTATGACAGCATTTTATTAGTTTACATTGAGATACTCAAACGACAATAAGTATGTTTTTACAACTTTTGATTTGATTTTTATTTCTGACTGTTAAAGTGATAGCATAAAAAATGTAAGTGGATTTAAATTCTATGATTAAAGTCCTACAAAGTAAATAGATGAATTTAGTCCAACTTTTTTCATAATTTTTTTTTAATTTATCAAAAACTTGATAAATATAGAATTGGTCGAGCAATTGCTCCGATGCAAATGGGAATATCTTTACGTGCTACTGCTCGTGATTTTGACATTCCAAGATTGACCATTCCATTCGCATTATTCATGTTACAATTCAATAACATAACATTCATTGATTTATCATTGAAAAATCATAAAATTTGGGTAATATCTGTACTAAATCAACCAAAACCATAGGCGGTTTACCCCACCATTTTTGTAAACAGCAAAAATGAACGTTTTCGTAAAACGCTTGTATCTCAAAGTTTTCTAAAGATACGAATAAAATGCAATACACAGAAATTTGCCCAGAAGTATAACCTTTACTTTAGTATATAAAACGACTTTATCTGATGTAAAATGAGCATTTCACAGTCAAAACCATTTACTAGGTCGGATTTGCCCCACCTTACCCTAATAAAAGGAGGAATAATCCCCAGTCCGACCTTAACGCCTGAAATCTACATCCGACTTCCACACTCTAAAAATAATAAAAGCGCATCTTACGAACTCTTTTTTCGGTCGCTCAAATTCTGATTGATAATATAGCTGAAATGTTCATAAGGTGATGCATATAATAACTCATAAGGAATGGGTTTTATAATTTTTTATAATCTCGGTCTTTGGGTTCGAACAAACAAATTAAACCCGACCATCTTTATTCCAAAATCCTATGCATGCAACAGCGTTTTGATTGTTTCCGGCTAGAATGCAACAAGCGATTGCAGCGGAATATAAATTAGCTAATTTTTTCACTATTCAATACATCTTATCCAAATCTAGATATGAAGTTTTCAAAATGGAAGATTCATCCCAATTAGAAATAAATTTCGGTTCTACACTAGCACAATCTTTGTTGCTTTTCAGAAGGTTGATTGAATTTCGGCTAACTTGAATAAAACTTATCACAATCGGATTTCTATCCGGCTTTGAACAAGTTACATTAAGTGAACTGGACTTAAACGAACTTGAAACGATAGTTTCAATATTAACGATAGGGATAGATCATGGAACTTATCTGATGCATGCTCCAGTCTGCCATCTGGATGAATCACTTCCTTCGGATCTGACAGCTCTTCACCACTTTCTGTTTTGGTATTATTCTTTCACGCAATAATTCACGACAATGATAAAATTTGACCTGCTCATTTTGAACTTCATTAAACTTAATTGTGGAGATTCACTATAACTCTAAGAACATTTGATTTCGTATGACAGCAAAAACAGGCAGCAAAAAGCTCTTTCTTTCTCAATGGTTGCTACGATCGAACTTGAGAAACGAATGAAATTGAATACATGAATAAAATTAACAAAATCAATAAATTTAATAGAATGTATAAAATAAACAAAATAAGTTTAATCAATAAAAAGAATAAAAGAAATAAGCAGAATCAAAAGACTAAAATGAAATTTTTTCGATATTATAAAAAATATAAAGTAAATAAAGTCTAGTCAAATTAATTATTTGGATGAAATGAATAAATTGAACAACTGCAAAACAAAATTGTAAAAATGAAAAATCTTAACAAATTGTATAAAGTGATGAAAATTAATCAAATGTATCATCGCATAACTCTGGAACGACATGACGGATTTCTTCAATTTTTACGTTAGTTTCTGTGAAAGGTTTTTATAGCAGGAATACAAAATATTAAACAGTTTTTCCGTGACGGTACTTTTTTCTTTAAAAATTATATTTTATGACATACCAAAAGTTATATTTTATGACATACCTTTCATGCATTTAAAAGGAAGAGCGGCGAAAGAGTTGATGAGCAACGTGTATGAAGGCACTATTCATGAAGGAGTGTGAATGCAGCGACGCTTTGTTTCGACGACTTCGCATGATTCAAACGGATTAAAATTCCGATTCAACTTTGAAAATGAAAATAAGTCATTGAAAAGCTTCGGAACAAATTTGACGTACCGTCGATTCTCCCATGGTCCTATTCAGATATTGGTAAAGCATCAGCATTGTTGCTGTTTATAGCAAAATAAAAGCATTGTAGCTTATAATGCAGAAATAAAAGCATTGTTGTCCATAACGTATGTTATAGGACTTTTCGTAATCTGTTTTACAATTGGAATTGAAATTAATAGAAATTTTATCCACTATTTTTGCTTTCGTTGTATTTTCCAGTGAAAACTTATAAGCAGGACAACGTCTGCCGGGTCAGCTAGTATCCTCATAATACTGGTTAGTCGATAAAATAGGATCCAAAAACTGATGAAATTAGGGGCTGATAAAAACGGGTTTTCAATGTATTCAAAATGAAAAAAATAAACAAAACGAATAAAATCCATGAAGTGAATAATCTGAAGAAAAATGGCATATAGAATGAAATTGAAAGAAATGATTTGAATAAAATAAATGAATAAAAACGAATTCTACAAATTCGAGAACCATTGTTTCAGAAGGTTCTGAAATATTCGTGAAAATCCTTTCATTTAGAAAGTGACCAAGTAAGATACAAATACAATGCCCTTTCTAGTATTTTAATTTTCTTGGTTTTCACCTTTTCGTTCTTTTTCTCTTGACGGCATCGTTTAAGATTATCTGGCGTTACTACTGTATTGATGGACCTTAATTAGTTACCAGTAAACTAGTACGTTCATTTTGTTTCGGAATACAATAACGTCTCTTTAGCAATAGGTTCCTGAAAAAACAGAGAGAATACGTTTCGTGAATGAGACAGGTAGATATTTCAAAAAACTTATTTGCACTGAAGTTAATGTGAATTGTCTTGGCTATGTCGTTGATTATTTTATTGACGATAGCTCAAAAGCCGTGCATTCAGTCGATTACAATGCAGACTCTTTCCAGTTATTCTAGTACCCTTCAAATTGTTTCGTTCGGAATTCTCGTTCCGGAGATATGAATTAATGAGTACTATACAAATCCCACAAAAAGGAATGGTTTAAGCTATTAAACTAAGTATTTAAATTTTTGTAAAAGCAAGTGGCAACATTCTTGAACTTTCACATATTAATTTTTTGCAAATACATATGTTTAATCACACTGATATTGAAAAAGGTACCTTGGGGTTTTCAGTACAACACGGTGTCGTATGTTGCTACACAGTAATTTGTATGGCAAAAATGTAATCAGATGAACTGTATGTCCAATGCATAAATTCAAATTGTAATCCTCGCTCATTTGCTTGTAGAATACTCTCAAACGATAGTACATTAAATTATCCAGCGCCTCTCCATTAATTGTGACTGCCATTGTAACTTCAATTGAAGCGTTCTCAGCGCATGGCAAATAAGAGCAACTGAAACTTTCGCTATGAGCTAAAAGAAACATTCTCCTTGCATCCCCCATCGAGAGTTCAGCGAGTCGTTGATGGACTTTTTCCAGGATCTAAATTGTGGATAATTTTAGACGTTCACCCGTTATTTTTCATAAAAGCTCATACCAAAACAATGAAAATGCATTTTCAATAATATCACCACAAAGCCTTAGTATTCTTAGTTTTCAAATGACATATGTTTCATTCAAAATTCAATAGAGATATTAAGAGTTTAAAAACGCTCGTGGAATGTCTCTTTTCAAAATGTTTATCTTCAAGCATCCATATTACCCAGTTAAGCTGAATATTTTTCTGAGATACCCAATGATTTCCTTAATTATAGTGTATATAAACGTTCAGTATAAAATCGAATTATATTAGTGTTGATGTGGTTCTCTATTTTTAATCACATCCTTTCCCATAGTGCAACGTTTCGAAGAGATCTCATGAAGATGATCTTCAGGGAAAACCAGGTTTGGTACATAAATTACCGTCGTGCGGGGTTTCTTTGCGCAGTTCTTATCAATTTTGACGAATTAGAACTCCTTAGATAATCGATGGATCTATATCATATCAGCACAGATTTATCGTCATCGTATAATTATTATTTATGCCAAATATGAGCAGAATTAGTTCACACATAAAAAAAGTTGTTCATATAGCGTTTAAAAATAAGTTTTGTGGACTAGTTGGGGGCTACTTTACACATTTCTTGAATTCGATATAAAATAAAAATTAACCAGTTTTATTTACTTTCATTGAAATATCATTAATTTATACTGAAATCAGAGGCTTTTTCAACAATAAAGCATCACGCATTTTTCGCATTTTCTAAAATAAGGGATTCTTTTTAATTTAACATTTGCAACGTTACTTGTCAGAAAATATTGATTGGGTTGAGACTGAATATTATTTTTCGTATAGAAATAAGGAAAATGATGAAAAATGGCAATATCAGTTTATTTCTAGCATATCAGAATAGGTTTTTAACAGCATTTAAATATTTTTTGAATTATCAATTATAAAAATAGCCACACGGGATTGAAAATTTCGCGAAATAAAAAAAAATGAAATAAGGGCTATTTATGACGTATATTTGAGTGCTAAATTGATGGCGTAATTAGTACACAAGGTGACGTTCTTAAATTATGCGCTTTTTATGCCAGGAATTCTGAAATAAAGGTTCGAAACCAATTTTTTCACGGCCAAGACCACATTATTTCGCAACCACCAACTTTGGAGGTTCAAAGAAATTATACAACATTATATAGAGCATCTCTTGAAAAGAACAATTTTGGTAATTAATTCTCTTGGACATAATTACGGAGAATAAACTCAAAACATTATTTAGAAGCTTGGTATCTTCGGTAAAGTTGTCGATAATGATATTAAAAACAACTTTTTTAAAGTTACAAAAAATTTCAAATACTCATAGAAACCGATCCTTACATACTAGAAGCAAACGAAAAAAGATATTTTCCATCACACAAAAACCTTCAAAAGCTCATAAAAACCGATCCTGATGTATTAGAATCAAACGGAAAACGCCATTTTTCATCTTTTTTCTTCTTGTTTCAGAAAAGCAGTATATAGTCTTGGTACACTTAAGATTTTCTATTTTATTGAGCTGTCCTTTTTTACCCTCCAATCACTTTTATCGACCCTTGAAGTGTTTTGTTTGTTTTGGTAAACAGTGTTAAGAAAAATGACAAAAGTCAAATGCAACATATTTAAAAGAAATGGCTCTAAAAATGTCAAAGGTATAATAAATCTAATAAAAGCGCGTCTGTTAGTAAATATTGAAAAACTAAAGTGTGCAAAGTAGCCCTGCATATCCAAATAACCCCGCACGACGGTAATTATAGTTTTCTCATAATACAAATGCAAATTCTCTCAGGACTACAAATATTTACTTTTTGAAGTAAGAGGTAATATATGATTAATTCCCGTGAAAAGTTCTGCTCTACAATAAAATTTGCGCCATGACCAGTATAACCTAAATCTTGCACATATGTTAAATTTTCACTAGAAATTTGAGATTCCAAAATATAGTAGCTCTCGACGATGCCACGAGTATAATACGAATTTGAATTATATGAGAAATCTATTCCCTTACTACTAGGTGGATTACATGGAAATTTGTATATATCATCAAATTTACGGTAGAAAGCAATGCCCAATGCCAGGGGCATGTACCTAAACTCTGCAAAAAAAAATTCTTTATCTATGAAGTGAACTTATACATTATTTTTCGAGAAATAGTTAAATTCTTATTAACTAAATTCACTAAATGTATACGCTCATGCAGTGATTCTCAAATTCCTTGAGTTATGTAGATATGTTTAATCGGAGCAAGCATTTCATAACAATCCTTTTTGACCATATTTTTACAAGTGAAAAATATGCCAAAGATATTCACATTCATTGACCCAGAAGTAGTCATTATTGAACAGAAACCCGTGAATCTGTGTATTGCCGGAGTTCTATACATACCCTATAGTCTATTGGTGCTTAATACCTAGTGGGAACCTGTTTTCGAAAAAACCTTCCAGGGTGAATTGATACGATGGTGTGTAACGATATAAAGATTTAATTTCGACATCAGTATTTGTAAGGGTTGTATTCTGCTCAGTATTCGGCCCACCCGGTTAGTGGTCATCTGGTGATACTCAGAACTGAAACATTACATCAAATTTTATAGTATCGAAAATATTCGTAATCTTCGTGGGTCGATTAGAGAACGTAAACAGAAAACATCCCAAAAACCACAAAAGGATGTGTTTCGTAATGTAAGAAATTTGATGTCATTGGATCAATTCATTGGGCGAATAGCACAAAAATAGTGAAACTTGAGCTATATACTTTTAAAAAATAGGATAAAACACTGCATTTTACTGAGTTGCAATATGTATATCCCATAACAATGCAGTTTTTATTGGATGCATTTTACCAAACAATTTTCAACAGCTACAAGTTGACTCACATGTGAAACGGGTACTGTGTTTGACAGCACATTTTTCAAGCACTAATTCCATTGCAATTTTCTCTTCTGACGCTCAAACATCCAGAATTCGAAGAATTGCAGTAAGTGGACCTAACCGACAGACCAAACTCCCACTCGATTATGTGATACTTTTGGTCTGTCAAGCAAAAGCACTTGAAAGGTACCGAAACGGGGATGGATTACCCCGACCCAGACCCTAACCGTACCCAGACCGAGTGACTTGCGGTGATGTGTGGTGCGCTGGCTGCTATTAGCAGCAGCACCAGCAGCTCTATGTTATTAACTAACATTGTACCCCAACAGAAATGGCAGGATTAGCCCATCGCCCATCGTATGGGTGTATCAAATCTTCTTTCTCCAGCATGACACAGCGCTACGTGCCGCGGTGTGTTTGAATGGGAATTCCATTTGTGACGGGCGTCTGCTTAACGATCTGGGAGCGGTACTCAGTGCCCTTCTTCACAGCACATACACACGGAAGTGTGTGTGTGCCCAAGCGAAAGGGATACTCTGAAAGCTTTCGAAAGCACTACTCTGTTTAGAAGGATGGCTTAGATCAACACTGACGGATTTGCTTTTGGGCTGTTCCGGTCGAGAGTGGGGCTAGGTTGGATGGAGCTAGATCGGTAATTTAAATGACGTGTGCTGAGTTTAAGTGCAAAGGTGTAGTCATAAGAGCGCTTCGAGCCTCATAGTGAGTGTTACCTGTGTGTCCCTTCTATCTAATTAAATGAAGATTTGTGCCATTTAATCGTTTATTCTTGGATCGTAAAACAACATCGAGATTCGGCATTATAGCAACGGAAGGAACGCAGTGTATGGGAACATATTGTGAAATTCTAGCGAAATCTACATAAATTCTAAATCGCTATCTAAACCGTGTTTGGTTGTTTTATGCATTCATCAAATGAAACGACCGCACGTATGCATACACTGTAGCTATCATTCAATTTAATTCAACCCACATTTATTGTTGTTCGAATTCCAGAAAAAACTAATTACAGAAATTCGAAACAAGCCGCCAATTTCGAAGCAATTTGCTTGCACTTTGATGATGTCGATAAATTTTTGAATGATTTTGGCATCAGCAATTTGCTATCGGGTTTCAGTAAATAGTTTTTAATTAGTGGTATACTATGTAGTACCTAATTAATCGGTAACCACTGGAATTTCAGGGAATGGATTATATTGGTGAAGGCATGGATCATTAGGGGTTATTATAGTTGTAAATTTTTATTATTTAGTAACCACTGGAGTTTTGTATCACCGCAGCTCATCATAACCGCACAGACGACTGGAAACTAGCAAATATATGAGCATGGTGTTTTTAGTGTTTCGGATTCTCCTCGTCAGTAACTAACACCAACTTAGGGCTAGTTAAATAAGTTCAAAGTATATGAGAATTATTATAAATTATTGAATATTATCGGATCTTTGTTACTAATTTTAATTTTAAATTGTTAGCTACAATAAATGTAATTGTAGCTAACAATTTTTAAAATCATAACTATTTCTTCTATATATTAATGAGAATTCAAGTGATAGCTGTGGTCGTTCTAGGGTTGAAAACTACGACAATAATGGCTAATAACACGAAAAAAAAACGATGGCTATAAAATCGATCATTTTTGACCGATATGAACTATTTTTTCTGTTGGAAGAAACTTTGCCACTTCGACCACTGTTTAGATTAACTCTTGTGATTGCTCTCTTTTCATGTACATAGACATATTACAAATCACCTGAAACGATTGTCGTCGGAAGTGAGTTATTTGTTTGTCCACATGTGTTGCCTCAGTCGGTTTTTATTTAAACTATTAATGTAGTTGATGAACCACTTGGGACGGGTATGCCATATATCGCTTAGGCATCATATGGTGCCATCCGAAGTATCGCTGGCGTTGAAGAAATAATGCTGCTCAATGGCAGAGTATGTATTCCGTAGTTACAGAAACGACAAGTATCGTCTTCAATTGTGTCAATTTTTTCCCTAAGTGATACTTGTCAAGACAATGGCCAAGTCCGTGAAAGTCTCTGAATGTTTGTAATTTTTTATGGTCTTTTGTTCGTCTTAGGGTAACCATACAAAAGAGGAACAATTAATCGTGGCCTAGTGATGGTAGTGTGAGGTTTGATCCCCCAGGTTTACCTGAACAGTTTGCTGCACGCCCAAAGTACGTTTGCTGCTTCATTGACAGCGTAGGTCAAGTGCGAGTTCAAATTCAGTTTTATTTTGTCTAGGATAACCCCTAAGTGTTTCGCATCTTCTGCGTAGTTAATTGTAATTCCGATGAGAGATGGAGGAATCAACTTTAGTATTATTATGTTGGAAAATGATACAATGACCGGTTTTAAAGAATTCAATTTCAAATTCTCTAAAGCACCAGCTCAACGCTAATTGAATTGATTCATTTTTTACAGTTTCATTTTTCCTCTCCCAATCGGGACTATATCATCTGCATATCCATACAATCTCAAAACCCATTGCAGCCAGGTCATTGAGAACATCGTCCACTGCTAACGACCAGAGCAGGGGTGATAACACACCTCCCTGGGGACAGCCTTTAATGGCTGATGATATAGTTGCTTTTGATTCTCCCAATGTGGCAGTGATCTCTAAACTTTCGGGCATTGCAAGAATTTAGTCCCCTATCGGTTGTTCCACCCACCTTTTTTCCAGAGCCTTTTGAATCGACATGTAAACAAAATTTAGAAAAATTAACATAGTGGAATTGTGGGTAAAACCGACACCCCACAACATTTCCTAGAAATCAAATTTTTATTCATTTCATAATGATACATTATTATTAGTACGTTTATTTAGAGCATTTAAAGAAAAATTGGATTTACGTTAGTACGCCGAATGTCATAAAAATAAACAAAACATACGACAGCAGCGTTCATACTCGTCTGGATGTTAAATTTCGTTGGTAGATTTTAAGGTTTTAACCGAACAAAAGCTTTTCAAATCACCACATTTTTCAGTACCTATTATTATCGGCCTGTCCAATGATCAACTAGGTGCATTGAAGACGAGTTTGAGAAATTCAATATTTTTAATTGCTTTTATAAAAAAATATGCGCTGTTGGGGTAAAACCGACACCTTATGGTTAGGGTAAAACCGACACGCTGTTAAGATGGTTGTGTATACTTGCGATTTATTTCAAAATACTGGGAATCTTTGTGATACTTCAATTAGCCTATTAGAACACTATAGTATCAGCAGAAATACACAGAAATACTTTTATTGTGTTTATTTCTTGTAAGTCTCTTTAAAAATCAAAAATTGGAATTTTTGCTTATCTGATTCTATCGAAGCTGTTGCTATTTCTGCAAAAAGCTCATCAAACCGAATTTCTAGTGTTCTCTTGATTTGTTGTAGACGAACTTTATCACTATGAGACAATGATCTTATGTATACTCCAATAGATCGTTGATGATCAGAGTCCGAAAAATCAAATCTGAAAAAGATAGTTTTACTAAGAAGTGTGTGTGTCACTTATAAGTGAATGAATCCAATTAGCAGAACGTAGAACGCTTACAAATCTTCTCTTACGAAATAAAATGACACTGGAGGTTGCAATGATGTGCGCAAGGATCATTTGGAAATACTCATCAATAAATAATCCTATAGCATAAAATACTCTTATTTATAGTACTACACTTTCGAACTTTCTTCCCCTCACTACATGATGAAGCAATAAAAAGCACATATTTGCATCATACATACTCACACTGCATTATTCACGCGTACACCCAAAACGCGAACCGCATGAATTACATGCGAATAAGCATGATTCTAATGAGAATTTTGCATTGTAACTGGTATAATGCATATAAAGCGATATTGGTCCGGGACAAAAATGCATTAAGGCGATTACACCACAGAAACTTACACAAACCCACAGTTGAGAATGTATTAGTGAATTTAACGATATCGGCGCATAAGTATTAAAATGACTCCGCGCTAATACACATGTAAAGGACATCTCCACTCGGATACATGTGTGCTCTGAAAATACTAATACACGCTCAAGGACCAGTTTCCATTTCGCCTTTCTACTGATCACTTGCTGCATATTGGAGAGAACAGTTTATAGCGTCATCAAATTGGTGGGGTGTGGGTGATGATTTTGTTTTGATAATATGTTGAGCTTTCGGCGTTCTCTAAACCCTAAATTTACCAGCGATATGCGAGTTCTAGCCACTAGATAGGTTCATAAATAATGATTAATGATTATTTAAGCGCACTATACGCAGGAGAAAGTTACCTATATGGGAACATTGGGTTAACAAGTTAATTCAACATTTGTCGGATAGAAGCCGTCCGCCAATCATTTCTGGCATTCCTCATATCAACAGTACTTTCAGGTGATATCATATCAGTATTTTGCAGTAAAAGTATCTAAATTTAAAGTATCATAAACTATAAGGGCAGTGATGACATGGTTTTGCACTTTTGAGTAGCAGTGGCACTGACAGTTAATTTCAGTTTATATTATTTCCCTAACATGCGAATCTGGCGCACATCATCGCCCTGGGCAACGATCATCGCAAATCAATCTGAGCACAAATCATTTTCTTCCACTCTTCTCTGAAGCACAGAAAGAGAGAGCGATGATTTTACTGCAAAAACCATTCGCTATGGGAAAATAACAACGCGTATATCACACACTCTCGTGAACGTAAACTGTTCCCGTGTTTAGTGTGGTTGGAATTGAGTTGTTCGCAGACAAAAAAGCGTAACTGTGTATGAAGACAGAAGTTCTTACAAACACCACAGAGATATTCATGTATAGAATACACTACCTTTTTGGCAGACTCAGCAAGCAAAACCAACTAATACTTTTACATGCGGGCAGATAATATGGTAGCGTGTATTCTCAATCAATTTATTTCATCATGAATCAAGCGGTGTTGGTATAATGCAGTAGCTATGCTTGGTCTACAATGCGAAGAAAGCATGATTCTGATTCGGAATGTGCACGAAAGGATGTAATGCCTTTTTTGCATTGGGAAATTGTTTTGGGTGTATATCTCATTTTTAATAAAGATAAAGATTTTAATAAAGTGGAGGGAAATTAAATTAAAGAGGGTGTCGATCTTACCCCTATTGGGTGTAGGTTTTACCCGCAGTGCCTAGAAAAAGTCACTTTGTTTTCCAAGTTTTACAACCAATAATTTTTAATGAAATTAATTTTTTGAAGCGCTGAAAAAATTAAATCTTGTTAAGAATTTTCTGAAGAAGAATTCTGCATAAAAACTATAATTTTATTGGTTTTGTGGCAAATTAGAAAAATTATTAAGCTTAAGGTGTCGGTTTTAACCATAATTCCCCTACACCTGTGAACTTGACAGAGAAATGAAATTCAATTCATGCCAGCCGTGATGAATGAAATGTTTGGGTCGTTTCCCTCGTCATTCTTTCTTTCGATGCAGCGCTTTCACGTTCGCACATGTTTGGTTTCAAAAGCAAACTGAATTTTGTTTCTATGCTAGCTCTGAGAGGTATTATCGAACAAAAATGCAATAGATACAAATTACACAGTTCACTTAAAAAAATGTAAAAGATACCAACTTTTATCTTCAAACTGTCCACATAATAACAAATGAATGCTTTGGTTGGTAAATGAATTTACATTTCTTCTGCTCTCAAGTATTCGATTCTGCATGCAATTTTAGTCAGTTGGGAAGTGAATGAATGAGGAAGATGTTGAAATTGAATGTTGATTTCAGAAATTCAGAAATATACAACTGTAGGACTGTTGTCAAAAGCAACCTCAACAATCTACTGTCTAGTTCTACCTGAATCAAATGTACAATCGAGTCACATCTCGATCTAGTGTGCATTGTCTCGAAAACAAAGGAAGTGCCATAATGTCAACCGCAAAAGCAACATCCACAACCCCAAAATCGACTGAAAGCAACATCGGAGGAGAAATCGAAAATAATGGCGACGAATTTACACTGGTCACTCGTAAGTGATCGCGAGCATCGAGACAGCATTAACAGTGCCTTTGACGTAAAGGACAGGAGAAAGTTAAATGACCCCGCAATAGGCGAACAGATAAATGTTTTCTGGCCGCGAAGGAAGTTCTCCGCGCGCAATACAAAGTTGTGTGCACGAGATCCAACGGATATATTGTTTATGGTGCGACTATACGACGTGAATAGATTCATGATTTATTACACCTTAAGTTTTCGTGGTTATGATTAAGTTCAATAATCAAAGCAGGTTTGATTATTTGTGGTGAATTAAACTCGGAATATCATTCATTATGCTATATATCTCCTGAGTGGAGAACAATTTATGTAAAAACTATTTTTTCTGTTATGGAGAAAATTATTATAGCCATCTTTGCGCATGAAGAGCACAAAACCTATAACCAAATTAGCTATGGAATTTGCCTTTCGACTTCGTATCATCAGAATCCGACACTAACTTAGTGATAGGACTAAGCTAGCGCCGGATTGATTCTAGCTCCAAAAAAAGGAAACACAATTAGTGTTGCTGGGCAAACCCCTAGTCAAGCGTGATGCCCCGCACGAAATTAGTTACAGGTTTTGTGCCCTTCGCGCAAAGATAAAATTTGGAAAAATGGAAAAGACGGATCTTGAAGACTCATTATGGCCCACAGCTCAACAAGCACAACAATATCAGTATTTTCGGAATGGTCTCGACGATTAGGTGCAAGAGTTCGTTGTTTGTCGGCATTTTAAAATCCATGATGGCGACCAGGGATGTAATGCACCTCAGAGCAAATAAGGAGAAGAATAAAAAACGCTCTTTGCACTTTTCATGCGAACCACCGCTCTTCTCTTTCACAATAAACCTCTTCACTCCGATGTGTGTTGCTCCCATACGTGCACTCCTTGGCTGCACTCCTCAAAGAGTAGAAATAAAGAGGCTCTTTAGTGTGAATCTTGGTCCCACGCGCACGGAGGTAGGGAAGGGAACCAAAAAACGTTTTTAAAACGTTCTTCCTGTCAAACTTTACTTGAATTGTAGTTTGATTCGCCTACCTACTACCAGGAAGGGGAGGCACAAAAAAGTGGATCTTCAAGGTGACTCTTTAAACGAAATTGTGCAGCTCTTGGTGCACAGATCTTTCTCTTTTTCGTTTTCAAGTTTCTCTTTGTGCGGTCGTTCTGCATATCGCAGTGTTTTTGTGTGGCTCTATTTTTCATCGGTTTATTCGGCTCTTTGTGGCACATTGTGTGAGCAAATAACAAGCCTGATGGTGACGCACAACCAGTTTATCGAAATTCTGTATAACAGATGTTTAAAAATGTTTCCAATAATTAATTTTCGTTATCTAATTACCATACCTATATTGACGAACATTTAAGTGTTTTATGACAGATGGTTTTATTTGAAGAGACTTTAACTCTGTGGTTATTCGTTCCTGAAGTGTTTTAATCCATTATATCCTAGCGTATGAAATTTCATACGCAGAACTATCCATCGTTTAACGCGTATTTACTGCAGAATTTTGGCATCTGTTTTATTATTGCACTAATGGGATCATTGCACCTCATATTTCATTGTGAAACAACGCAACTGCCTTTTTTTATAATTTTGTTTACATTTTTGAACCGTGTATAGCAGGGGCAAATGGCGGCTGAAAAGTAAGCAATACATTTAATTGAATTTTATTGTTGGAATTCCTGCTAATAATTCCATTATGTGACAAAACGTTCCCACAGATGTAAAAGAATTGTTGTCTATTAGAAAATCCGAAGAAATATGTCAAACAACTTAAAATTTGTTGTTTTTATTTAAGCGCACGAAATTTTTTGCACGAGAAATTTTCATTCTCAAAACCATTTTAAGCGGTGATTTTATTTTTCCCATAATCTTTGATACATTTTTTGGTGGAATTGAAGATATCACTGCATTTGGCTCACTTTTTGAAACCCCTGGATTATAATGGGTTAATGATAACCGGGAGTCACCATCTTTGCTTTCGGAACAGCACCAAACCTTTGGCATCTAGTAATCAAAACCATTCTGAAAATACCCATATAAATTGGATTATAGAGCTTTTCGCTAAACCGGATGTCACCATCTTGGATTTTTAAACGGCGTCAAACATCGACCTCGGACACTCACTCGTCAAAACCATGTTGGAAATTACCGTATTGATTGCGTTATAGAGACTTTCGCTAAACCGGAAGTCGTCGCTTTGGATTTCATAATTGCGTCAAACATCGATCTCTAGCACCTACTAATTAAGACTGATTCAAAAACCTCCTTAGTATTGAGGTGCGGGCTATATGGTGTTTTCAAAATTCGCCTCTCCCATTATTCCAAAAATCTTCTAAGCCTTTCAAACAAAAGGACTTTTTACCGTGTCAATTGCGAAATCTTTTTTGAAAGTCTTCCAATTTTTTTTGCATTTAAAAGGACTATTTTTTCACGCAGATTTTCGAATCAAAGCGGTTTCTGTTTACACAGATCCTAGTAATATTGGTCACGACTCACAATTCGTGTGCTCACAAAATCATAAAATATTATTTATGGATTCGTGAACTAATTCTTAATACAAACTATATTTTCCACGATATATCTTGCTTCCTGGTTACCTTTGAATGGTATACTTACTTATATTCACTTTTATGCAACTCTGCACATTATTTTGAAATTTCCATGTAAACTGCTTCAAAAAAATTTGAGAAGCTCTACACAATTTGGTTCGTGGACATAACATAACTATGTTTAGTAGCTACTGACTAGTCAATCATAAGAATGAGTAGATGATGTCTGGAAACAAACGAAAATAGCACTGAGCACCAAAAATACATTACAGAGTCACAAGTCTTGTTCGCGGAATTCTAAATTATACCATAGGATACCACCGATCGGTTACGCTTTCACGATCTAGTTCATAAGTGTGTAACGTGACCTTACTCCGCGTGATAAATCTGACAGTAAGCTTAGGAATAATGTATCACGATAAAGCGATGAGGAATTACGAAAATCATTATGTTTTGTGGGATGGATGAAAACTCGGCTTTGCTGGCTTCGTCTGATCGCGGATCCAGTGACCTCTCGGTTGGCTCAAATGTAACCAATGTCGATAAATTTTGGGTGTATATCTCTGGGCTCAACCCATTAGTCACGGATGGCAACGTGCCGGCAATTTTATCCTCTTTGCATAAGGGGTTACATATTTTTGAATTTTTAAAAAAATCGAAAAAAAAAAATATTATTTTATCTGAAAATACAACTCATTGAGAATATTTTCTCAATTTTTTATAGAGATCCGAGAAATAGATCGAAGGTTACAGCGCTTCCAAGCGAGATTCGTCTTCCAAGAGCAGTGGTAACTTGAAATTTTAAACTAGTTTATCTCGAAATGTAGTTTTTCCAAAAATGATTCATGATCACGATTGCCGAGAAACCACTCAACCGATTTTCTTCAGTTTTTTGTTCAATTAATCGTAATTAATTTTTCTCGTACCTTAATGATTCCTTTATTAAGCGTAGCATCTATGTGCTCGTGAGTTGACTTGTTTCTGTGTGGCTTAGGGACCATTCATATATTACGTAACGCTTATAGGGGAGGGAAGGTACGAGAAATTTTGTGACATATGGAGGAGAAGAAAGCTAGAACGTTACGTAACAAGTTTTTACAGTAGAAAACCAATACGTTACGTAATAGGGGAAGGAGGAATAGAGAAATTCGTGACAATTTGTTACATGGGGGAGGGAGGAGTAAATTTTGGGCATCTTTTGCGTTACGTAATTATTGAACGGACCCTTACAGGGGACTTTCGATACTTGCGGGTTTCCACCAGAGGCGAATATTTTAACGATTTAGTTTTTTCCTTTACTAAATAACCCCGTATTGCAGAAAGACGATGAAGACGAGCGAGCAATCTGAATTTACTACCAGAACGTCAGGGATGTGAGAAAATAGATCGACGATTTATTTTTGGCGCTAATTAACGGGATAGATTTTTTTTAAATATTTTTCAAACAAACCTAAACACGAATCATCTCAGAAGGATGCTTGATTCAGCCCTTTGTTCTGTTGCGCACATCCTGGTAGTTGTTGCTCCGCTGTTGCCGGTCTATGTACACCATCCGCCCCCGCATGTCTTTCGCTGGTTCGAATGAAATAAGGGCATCATTGCAGAATCGATTTCGCTGCTTGCACTCAGTGCTTGCAACATGTCAATTGGGCTTCTCTTCTCGCACTGGATCACGTTGGTGATATGTCTGCTTTTCTTCGTGATACTTTGTTTCAATAGCTTAGTTCAAATTTGCATTTCGTTAAACGGTCCATTTTTGTTTCTCCATGGACAACACATCGTTGGAGTACTACGAAAACAAAGCACAATTTTACAAGATCGAGTGATGAGCATCGTGGATTGAATGGCGGATTTAACAAAGCATACGTCATGATCCACGGCTCCGTTAAGCTACCGCTATGAGCCGTGTCAAGTAAACGAAATAAAAAAAGCATACGATATGCGGGTTCAGACGGATTTTCTCCGGAATCCCAAAAACTTCTAGAACTTTGTCAACTCAAAGCAAAAATGTTCATCAATTCCCCCGAACATGTGTCTGCTTCGATAGATGTTCCTGAAAATTCGATAGACTCGTGTACATTTTTAATCACTCCCGATATGATAGTTTGAAAACATCGTACTCAGCAGGACCGGACGGCATTCCAGCTGTCGTTTATAGTTGTTGTATTGCTTCTTTAGTCGAACATTTGTGCAACTTTTTTTTAACAAATCCTTTTAACAAGGCGAATTCCAGGTGATTTGGAAACAATCGTTCCAAATGGTACCTGTGTTTAAGAGCAGTGATCGTCGGAATGTTAAAAACCAGTGGGGCATAACTGGCCTATCTGAGGCATCCAAAATATTTGAAATTGCGGTAAGCACTTTCGTACTCTTACGCTTGAAAAGTTAGATGGATGATACAATACACGAACTTAAAAGCTGAATTAAACCGAAATGACCACCAAATATTATTTACAAAAATGTTACGGCTGGGCGCATCACGGAATTTAGTTAAATGAGTTCATACTTGGGTGACAGCGTCCTACGTGTGCAGCTCAGATTTGCTTTACGAACGAATCAGGAGTCCCTCAAGGCAGCAACATGGGTCCTCTATAGTTTATATTATTATTTAACGATGCTGCTTTACTGCTTGGTGTGGAATGAAAACTAATTTACGCCGATTTGAAATTGTACCTTGCCGTACAAAGTATCTATCGACGACTGTATCCGTCCGCAAGAGCTTCTGGATAAATTCGTTAGCTGGTACCTACTGCATGTTCAGTCCGATACGTTACAACTCCCGAATCAATGGACAAAGCTAGGTTTACTAGAGTTAATTGCGTCAGCAATCTCAGCGTTTTGTAGGATACGAAGTTAACATTCAATCAGCATTGTTCGGCTTTATCCGACAATTCGATTTCATTTCTAAAATCGGCTATGATTTCCAGGATCCGCATTGTATGAATGCATTATGTTGTTCGTCCACTACTTAAAAATGTTTCTTTGATTTAGAGTTCTCGTCAGCTTACATTAAATTTATGGATTGAACGGATGCAGAAAATATTGGCAGAATCCACTCGACCTTCCATCATATCCGACTCGATGTCGCCTGATCAGTCTCGACACACAAGAATAAGGCAGACAGCTTCAGCAAGTAGTATTTGTAGCAAAGCTATTCAATGTTGAAATTGACTCTCCGAGAAGCCTGTTCTCATTTGTTGTGCCTCGCAACGTTGTCTACGCTCATCTGACTTACTGCAGCCTAGATTCCACCGTACGACATTTAGATTCAACAAGCCGATAACAGTACACAGTTAAAAATATTTTGTAATTTTAAATTTAATTTCATGCACATATTTGGAGCACAAATGTAAATGTAAAATTAAATCCCACCACAAATACACACGACTTGTCATGCTTTCTTCAACGAATTTTATTGTAATTTTACACGTTGATTGAAAATTACACTTTCGTTAATCGGAAAACCAATGCACTTCAATGTATTTTTAATCCAATAATGCTGTAAAATAAATGACAAATATCACATCAATATCACGAATGAAGGTGTAAAATCATATGCTTTTTGATGCTCCAAATGAATGCAATGATTTAAATTTAATTTTCAATCAAATTTTCGATTCAAGCTTTGTATGTTTACATTCATGTTGATTTACATGTCGTTTAAATTTCATTATTTTTTTGTGTGTATGTATGCGAAAAGTCCACGGTTGAGGATTTGCTTAAGGGGGGCGTCTTGTGTAGAGTGCTCAAACCGAAAAATTTTTTGTTTTACTATTATGAAGGCAATGCAACAATTGATCTTTTATGTAATGTTACGATTTATTTATACAGTCAGTGTGTATGAAAACAAAATATTTTCAGTCACGCCGAGCCACACATACGAGCGTTCCAAGAGTAGACGTCCAACCATTTCCACGTCGAGGAGCGCCGCGGCGAACACAATAGCTCTTGATAAAATTGTCTGACACAGGAAATTCAATAAGATTTGTAAAGCTTAGACTTGTAGTTAGTCGATGAATAAAAAAAAATAGAAAAATGTTCGAGTTTTGGAAAATGGCTTCATGAAAACAGAAAAACCTCATATTTTAAAGTAAAATTTACTCACAATTCTTATTCAAATTAATAGGGAGAAAAAAAAAATTCAGTTTTCTGTAGTTCATCGACAGACTACACATATTGTGAATTCTCATAAAAAAACGCCTTTAATCCACCTAACAGGGTGATGAGACATTTCTTATAACTCTTATCACTCTCTTCGGATATTATATCGTTTGAGAACATTTAGAACTTGATGCTTCGCGATGTTTTTGATAACACATACTACATGGGATAGTGGCAGGACTCAGCATAGGCATAGGACAACATCAGTGCTAGAAATCTCAAACCAAATCAATGGGAAAGCGAAAAAATGGCCTATAAAATAGACATACCAACGAATTATTGTTAATACTGTGTTAATAAAATATCTAAATTGTGGTGGGAAAACTGAATTTTCCTAAAGGGTTTATATATTGTACTGAGCCAAAAAATCGAATTTTTTTTTGAATCGAAATGAAGTTTATACTTTACTCAAATTTCCAACACGACTGAGACCTAAAAATCAACGCTTTTTCTGGAAAAAAGCGATACTAGCAGTGACACCATCCAAAGAAAATCAACAGTGAATATTTCCAGACTTGGTTTTATTTCCTATTTAAGAACTATTGTGTTTTTTACATCCTAGATTGCATGATTCAGTGATCGAAACCCAAAACTTCATGAAGTATTTGAAATTATTAAATTAAAATTTGTGTTTGCTATTGAAATTGACGAAATGATAGTATCGCCCCTTTGACAATTGTTTACTTTTTCGGTCCCACCTATCAGCATTGAAGTATCGCCCTTACGTTTTTTTTTACAATACCAATTTTATAATTAGTGGGGGTTTGGTGAAAATCGATCTTACTGTCCAAACGGCATTATTGTAGTCATGAATATTAACCTGAGAAAATTCACCATAAATACTTCTTGGACGATATACCGCCAAAATTATTTTATCAAATGATGCGCTGTTTAACGTATGTAAAACTTATCGAAGATACTAAACCTCCGAAATTGGCGGTTTCAAAATGATGTTATCTTGACCTTAAATTACTGTTTTTGAACATTTGACCTATACATATAATTGATCATACAACAAAAATCAAATTCTCATCAAAATCGATCAGGACCTGCTAGATTCGAATGGAAATCGTCATTTTTCATAAATTTCTCTCTACATTCGAAAAGTGTTATCCTCGTTATTAATCATATTACGTTTTCGTCTCAACTCGACGCATTCCCAAAATAAAAACCTGTTTTAATCCACCTAGTGGTGCAATTGTGCTTGTCTCATTTGTCCAGACTACGATTCCATGGCTGGTTATGTTCAATACAATGGTGGAAATCAATATTACATGTTCAGTACGATTTTCACATGCGTACAATGGATCAACAGCCACGATCTTGAGATACTATGTGATACTGAAACATCGCTTGACCGCCGCTGGTTTCAAGCGATGTTTCAATATCACATAGTAAGATCCGGGAGGTCCGGGTCCTGCCGAAAATTTTCAACTTGTTTAGAAATTTTAAACTAATTTTAATTTCAAAGTAGCAACCACTCACTGCATACTTCCTCCGGGCCGGTATGATTGACGATTTTTAGAGTGAATGCAGAACCTTTCTATATGAGAAAGGCAAAAATGTACTAAAGTCCAAAAAAATCAATTTTTGTCAAACATTATTTTTTTCGAGTTTACATCAAATCTCGATGTTTCATGCATTATAAAGTGATTTGGCATCAAAAATACAAATTTGATTTTGAAATTTTTTCATTTCAGTTTATATGGGAATTTGCTGTGTGGTTGCACTCTTCAACTCGTAACTCCGGAACCGGAAGTCCAATCAATAAAAAATTCAATTGCAGCCGATGGGAAGGTTGTACCTTTCATTTGAGACTAACTTTGTGCAAATCGATCCAGCCATCTCTGATTAATAGAGGTCACATTTTTTTCCACATACACAGACACACATACATACACACAGACATTTTCCGATCTCGACGAACTGAGTCGATTGGCATATGACACTCGGCCCTCCCGGTCGGGATTAGATTGACGAATTTTAGAGTGAATGAGAAAGGCAAAAACATTTTTAGCAAATGTTGAAAGTTATGCATTTTTTGGTGCGCAGTTCTATGTTTCATAGACATTAAATCAATTTTAACTTCGCTTCCTATTAACTAAAGACCCTTATTACAGTACATTTCTACAAAAACGAGCTCAATTTGAAAAGAAATCTGAGGATTATGATTGATTACAGAACTGTGGTATTTTCTATTGGAATATTTTCAGGCAGGAATTTGATATTGATGCTATTAGACAACTGTGAAATCAAGACCAATAGATCAGTTACATATCAGGAGGACCCCATTCCGACAATTTATCAAAAGTCCTCATGATGTTTACAACAACAGGTTATTAATCTATGGATCAGATAATTGTTATTGTAATATTGAATTAAATCAGTCTGCATCAATAAATTTTCAACTTCAATCCAATAAATTTGTTTTGGGTGTTGGGGGAGGGGGGCGTTGTATGGTGTTAAACCCCAAAACCTTCTCTTGGCAACGCCGTTGCTTGGAGTTATTTATTTCGCTTTTCATTTTCCGATATGTTTCAGATCGATCAGATGGTCATGAGTTAGAAAAATTGCAGTCAGAAGATTCGCACAAATGAACATTTTTGCACTGATAAGCTATCAAGTTCCTTCCAGACAACTTGGAAGTGTTCGATGATTATTTCTAGGGGTTGTAGATAGAAAAATGAAATACAAAATTCGTTTTATCGTAATAATGTTTGGCTTATTTCAATGCAATATTACTATATTGAACAAAAAAATAGGCGACAAAGAGTAATCCACAAACAACAAGCCATAACTTTTAAAGTATTCAAAATAGATATTTGAAGTCTTCAGTAAAGTTATTCGCAAAAGTAAGAGCTACAAATTTGCTGAAGGCATCATTTCGATATAATCACTTCCAAGAAAATTTGTGAAAATATCTCACTCATAGGGGGATTAATCAGCAAAAGCACAATACCAAAAGAAAAGGCATATTACCTCCATTAAATTCTTCGAAGATACTATTGACCTAAAATAAGCCGTTTTGGCGTTAATAATAGATTACATGTTTTTGGTCATATTTCTGGCAATGGGAAATGATAAAAATCTTTCGTCCGCATTTAATGTTAAATATCTCTTTTGATAATAGTCCGATTTCAACAATCTATAGCTTGTTCGAAAGGTATTCGTTAAAGCTGTCTAAAAACATATAAATTGTTAATCTATATTGTCAATTTCGACAGATAATTTGATAAAACTGCGAAAAACGCCATTTTTACGCATTCAAACATTCATATCTTAGAAACTAAGCATCAGAATCAAAAACAAATTAATAGCGTTCATACTGTTTTTTAGTTCTTTCATTTAAAATTGGTTTGGATAAGATCGGTTCAGCCATTGCTAAGAAACACGAATGAGAATTTGTCCGTTACATACACACACACACACACACACACACAGACATTGTCCCAAATCGTCGAGCTGAGTCGATTGGTATATAAGACTCGGCCCTCCGGGCCTCGGAAAAAATCTTGAAAGTTTGAGCGAATTCTATACATTTCTTTTATAAGAAATGTAAAACCGCCAATTTCAAAAACGTCTTTTCGAGAAATACGCTATTAAAGGGTGTCCCACATCAAACTGCATCACGGAGAAAATGCTGTAGAAAATAATTGCATTTCTCTTGAAAAGTTGGGTAGAAGTAGTTTTGAATGTATTGTTCACACTGTATTTTTATCGCTGTCAGTTTTTCGAAAATTGTTGCCGATAGATTGAAATTTGCGTGTGTTACAACAAATACGCGCGAGGAATGCATGGCTGTTTAAAACAGAAGAAGTTCAGCGTGGCCACCAAGATTGTGGGAGACTATTTTGGAGATTCAATACTAACAATTAAGCAGATAAAAAAGAAGTTGATTTTTAGCCCGCTGCACCAGACGCTCTATTAAAAAAAATAATAATAAATAAGTAAATAAATACAAAAATAAATAAATGAATGAATAAGTAAATATGTAAATAAATAAATAAAAAAATGAATAAATGAATAAATAAATAAATAAATAAATAAATAAATAAATAAATAAATAAATAAATAAATAAATAAATAAATAAATAAATAAATAAATAAATAAATAAATAAATAAATAAATAAATAAATAAATAAATAAATAATTAAATGAATAAATAAACGATTAATTAAGTATATAAGCAAATAAATAAATAAATACAGAAATACATAAATAAATAAATTGAGGATTGACAGTGGGTCACAAAATGCGAACTGCGAACGAACGATGATGTTGGAACTTCTAGGAGTAGCAGAAATCTTCGCTCGGTAACGGTCATCACATAGCTTTACGAGTTCTGTACGTTGATAAAAGCTCCAACGTTTCTATAGAAGTCATTTTTATTAGCATAGCGCATTGTGAGAAACTTCGTGCAGTCCTATTAGTAGTTCTATCTAATTATTTTCTCATTATGATTTTAGATCGTTAGTTTTTTCAATATTGTACTGTCTTTACAACTCATTTTCATTTTAGAAATGTTAGACCATTTGTGTGTGCACTATGACGTCGCAAATAACAAAATGTACGATTGTCGGCCCAACAACTGGTTCTCTCCAAGAAAGAAGACCTCTACAAGAAAAAAAAACATGAGATACGACGGGCTCCCGTCGTTTTTTTATATTTATGTATTCAATATGGTAATTATTGAAGACTCACGGTTCAGTTAAGCCAACGCACCGAGACGTGTCAATTAAACAAATTAAAAAAATACCGTTAGTCATTGAAAATGAATAGCTTTGAAAACTTACCTTAGCTGCATTCGGTCTAGGAAGAAGTTGGACCACGTTTTTATTTGTTTTGAATTTCTCTGGACAGTGCACAGATGATTATGTGACAGTCTTTTGACATTAAAAATGTCTTACTCCACTATCTGGGGCTAAGTGTCATTCTAAAATCTAAACTATCTCCCATGTAACGAAACTATGTAAGGTTTGCACGCTTATAACTCCGATATTACTAGATGGATTTTAATCATTCATACACCAACCGATTCAGAAACACCTAACTTAAATATTGGTAATAATTTAATATCTCCCAATAAAAGTAGACTTTTGGAAATTGGTAAAATTAAAAAGTTCACGAAAAACGGGAACATTACCATTCGTGAGGCAGATTTCTCAGACACAGCCGTCAAGAGAGGGCAGCTTAGTTGCTCAATGAAACACGAAAAGTCATAAATAGAAGCAACGCATGTCCGTTTAAATCAGTTGTTGCTCTTATCCCATATGAGCAACATCGTCTCCGGGCGATGCAATAAGCGCTATCGATTTTCGGTAACGTTGGCATTTGCACACACTCGCGCCTAAGTGACTAAACCATATACGGTTAGTTTATAAATAGAGGTGACGCGTACCCGTTTGAATCAGTTTTTGTTCTTATGTCGAACGGGTAAGATCATGGCTGCAGCGTCTGGGCGCTACAATAAGCGGTAGACGCTATGCATTTTCGGCAGCGGTGGCCGTGTGCGGATTTTTCGGGTACCAGCACGGTGTCACAGAATGATTTGCAAAGTGGGTGGACGGGGTGGTTTGAATTTAATTCAATACGGTGTGTGCTGCTTAACCCTTAAAGGCGCAAACCAATTTTTTTCAAATTCTCTGAAAATTGTCTCACGGTTTTAATACGTTGCTACGATAATTTTGAGATGGTTTTTACAATGTTGTTTTAAAACAACATTGCGCATTTAAGGGTTAAGAGTGTTGCATTTGAAAAAAATATATTTATTTTTATGCATGCGTGTGCGTTGTAACTTGTTAATCCATGTTTACGGCGCTTTGTAGCTGCGTAGGGTAAAGAGCCTATTGGTTTTCATGTTTCATATTTCGGTTATATGTTTTTTATCAGTAAGGCATCTGACAACGTGCTTCTGTAGTTATTGCACTGTTCAGCAGCGTAGTATTTTATATAGGAGAGTACACTCAGGTCTCTTTACGCGGATTTTGAAATCTACGCGGTTTTCATTAACGCGTTTTTTTTAAATTTACGCGGTTTTCATTTACACGGCCTGTATCCCCTGCGTGAAAAATTTGAGTGTAATTGCATCGGAAACAATCACATTCCAAACACTTTTGTTTCGTACTGCACACAACTGAAAATTTTAAAAGAGAACTTACCGTCCCAGCAGCAGTTGAAGCGGGTGTTCTTTTTCGATTCAAATTCAAGCCATGTCTTAAGCGTTACTGGACTTAAAATTGTTTTCCCAGTTTATCCAGTCATAATATCTATCCTACCCTATGTATTTAAAACACAGTTCTAATTGCGTTTTAAAGTATACAATAAATAGAACGGTTGGGTATACTAATTTAAATTTTAAAATAAATCTGTTTTAAATTATGAAACAAACCGCTGTACTGAAGATATAATTATGTCAGTCCTATTACCACATAAAACACCTATTTAACATAAAACGCTGCAGAATTGGTTTAATAATACAATGTTTACACTACAGAAATATAACACGTTTTAATAATTAGCAACAAGAAAAATGTCACCAAGATAGCATAAAAACCCGTTTTAACTGGTAGTGCGAACGTTGCATAACAATGTAATTTATCAAATAATTTCATTTTTTCCACCACTAATCGATCAAGAAATACTTAAACTTAAGATTGTTTACTAAAGTTCATTAGTACATTATTGAAAATTTAAATGGAAAATGAAATTTCATATTTCATGGAGAATCTGTATATTTCCGTTGGCGGACGTGGGCTTCCTCATCACAGCTCTCAAAATGGAACTTTTCTTTTGAATATATTTTCTGGACAGACCAGCCTATTTTTACTAGATGGAGCCCAGATTCAGCTAAATAATGCCAATCACCTAGTGAGATACTTGATTAATTAATAGATTACCGTTAAAAGACCTTCAATAAATTATGTTTTGATGGGGAGGGTATATAGCAAATTGTAACATATGAAAACAGGCGAGTGAACAAAGAAAGTGAGTCGATATGTGTGATAGATAAAATTCATTTGCACGCTCTTGAAAAAAGCTACATTTTTAATGTCACCGTGGTCGTGTCCTTTACACAACCCTTTAATTTTTTAACCCTCCAAAAGTCGCGCTTATGGCCCACTGAGCGAGCAGCCGCTGGTGCCCTAAGACGATTTCGCTAGATTTTCAGAGCAGCGTGCACTCAGTGCACTAGCGCGACTGCCGGAAGGTTAATTTTAGCAGTTGAAAGCACTATTTTGTCATCTTTTTACTACTGTTGCTTAATCGAAAATAGATGGAGATACAAGAAGCTTATTATCTAATTACCTTCAATCTTGCGAAACATGATCATCTTGGTGTCTGCCTTATACATTTTAATTTATTTATTTTATTAAATGTAGTGTAGATAAAATTTATGAGACATCGTCTAACTGTTGGTCAGATAAAGTTGGATCTATTTGCATTATAAAACTTATTTTTGTTGATGGAGTATCAAGACGTCACATGGATGTTAATGAAGATGAAGAGGATGCAACGGGGCGTCGTTTTCTATGAAAAGTTGTCGTCTTTCACCAAGTGTGAATGGGATGTTGAAACATTTTAATTAAAAGCGCCGAGCTCAGCCCTCCGCATTTTGTCACTGTACAGAAAACACCCCGTTTTGAAGAATGTGTGTTGTAGGCTCTTGGTTCGGTTGGAAGCGCGAATGTTTCTAAAATCGCACGCGTTGCTTTGCTGATGGTGCCCCTGAGAACTGTAGAGATCTCGACTGAAAAGTGGGAGGATGTTTTAGACGAAAGTTCAACAGAGGGTATCGCTTCTGAAACAAACAAACCGTGTACAGTCGAGAGAAAATAATTTAAATGATTCTTACTTGTTATATTATGAAGAAGTGAGCAGCCCGGTTTATTTATTATTTGAAGATTTTATGTTTATTTTGCGGTTTGATTAAAAAAGTTGGCTTTCGATTTTTTGATTCTTTTGCTGTATCAGTCAGAAAGCAATATAAGCTTGAAACCGCTTGTAAAAAGTGAACGACTCATATTAATTTATTCCAATGTAATGATTAGATTTTTGCATGCCCTTAGCGACCGCCAGTTAATTAATGTTCCAATAACCTAAAATTTTACGAACTGATTTGGTTGCCCTAATTTTTTCGCCTCAACAATATAAATTTATCCTATCAAATAAGTTATGCACCGAATTCCAAAATTTTGATTTTGCTCAAAACTCGAACATTTCAAATAGAGTAAGAAGGAAAAAAGTATCTTTTTCCAACGCTAGACAAATGTTATATTCGCCATTATTTTAATTTCCATTCATTCGAATTCAAAACTCGAAAACTTTAAAGAAAAGTTTTGTGAGACGTGCTCAACATTTATGTTTATATTTACTTTGCATACCCCAGACAAATTTTTGAAACTCAACAAAAAAACAGATCAAGGGCTTTTAGTTTACCTTCAGAGTAAACCAGCAGTAAGATGCTGTAAAAGAAAATTTAAACTCACGTCAGGTTCTTAGCAGATACCAACTCATGCTGGGCCATAAGCATAAGCTAGAAATAATCGTAAATCGACGTTTATTATGAAACATCATCACACCTGCAAACATACGTACGCACGTATGCAGCATCCATCGGATGATAGTAGCATTGCGTCATGAAGACAAAAGATTCCTTCTACAAACCGGTAGGTGATGTAACAGACAAAGTGTTGAAAAATGAAAACATAGATCCTCCCACACCGTCACCCAGCCAGCGCCAGCCGGTTTACCGAGCGATGAAATGGAAAACATCTCAAAACAGCCCCGGGTGTGAGCGGAGCCAGCTTACGCAACACCAATGGGCGGCGTCAGCCATCTTCGCCAATCTGTCAGTCAGCCAGAGCTAGCTAGAGGATGGCCAGCTCGTTAGTGGACTCTTTGTTGAACGGACAGAGATCCCAGTGCCGGTTGGTCGGTCGGTCGGTTCATCACTACTGTTTGTGTATAATTCGAATAGAATTGCTCTTCCAAGAGTTATGAAAGATTGAGCTTGCAGAGGGAAACAAATTGCTATCAATCATCGATCTATCAGTTTACCGGACGATATTGCAGAGGAACGGAGCTTAACTTCATTTAAAAAGGGTATAAGTCGAACATTTCCACTTTGAAGTATACACCATGTGAAATTAATGCAAAACTCGTTACCTTTCTTTTTTATTTATTTGTCATAATAATAGATACAGAAAATGTAGAAACAATGAATAAAATTTTGCTTTATTCATTTCTTTCACACATTTTCATCAATTCCATAGATTGATTATTATTGATTGATTATTGATTATTCAAACTGTTTCATGAGATAAAAATTCTTTGCACCAACTAATTTCTTTTGTTTTTTTTTTTCTTTATTTAAAAAGTCAAACACAGCAAAAAAAAGCGCGAGGTTTTCGCAAAATTGTTGTATATTAAGATGGTAAATATTTTGTGTTTGGCTGAAAAAACAAAAAAAAATAATTGCAGCTATTTGACTTTCATATCAACAATTCAAATTTTCATGGTGCTGGGACTTAAATTACAGCTCTTAATAACATACTACTTCTAAAGTGCATGCGTGCATACTTCAAACACGATTATCTCTGAATCAACTTTTTCGAAAAGCGATCTCGTGGTAACCATAATATTTCGAATACGCTTGAAGCAATCGATTCGATATTTTAAGGAGTTATTAATACTCAGGTATAGGGTATAGGCGCAGATAACAGGCATTTGGCATAGAACAAAATTTCCTAAGAAACCTGTGTCAACTTTCAAATTGATATACGTTGGAAAATAGAGCTTCACTATTGCCATCTACGCAATTGTTTGCTACACGTGTTTGCCAGCCGCACTCTAACTACATTGCACAGATCACTGCGCCACCTACAAACGTTTGCCAAACGTGTTTCAAACGTCAAATTTATTCGGAATTTCAGTAGCGGGTATTTACACATGTTTCGAATCGAGCCTACCTGTGTTGCGGCAGAGCGCAATCTGTTCACATACCCTCGCCACTGTATTATTACCAGCAATAAAAGTGCCAAATAAATTCACGACAGTCTAGTTCAGTCACCGCCGGCGGTGGTCGATCGATCGTACTTTGTGTTTTTATACCTTATCACAGTCCGTCTTTTGTTTCGCTGTTTGTGCCTTGTTCGCTTCGTCCGTGTATTGGAAAGCAGGAAACGGGTCCTACCACTGAGAACGATCAGTCTGTTATCTGTGGTATAGGTATAGGGTATTTGCTATGTTATTGCAGAGTTCGCTCATGTTGTGTGAAATAGATACACGATAGAGAACATCGTTTGCGAGTATCATTTCGGCTGTTACCTTGGATCAGCTGTATTAGTTACGGCGTCGTTTATGTTTTCGTGTGTTGTTCTGCGAAAACGCATTTTCTTTTGTCCTCAATACAGCACATTCAATCAATGTAAAAAAATGTCAAGTAAGTTTTTTCTTACGTAAAAATTTATGCTGGATACGCGTTTTGTGTTGGTTTTTTGATTTTTTTGTTTTTGAACAAAAAATACGGACGTCAACATGAATCATACGCTTGGGGGCACGAAGAGTCAGCCGTTTAGGGGCACTATAGGTCGCAACTATAATGTAAATTTGAATTGTTTTGACAGCAGAATGGTGTGTAATTTTGTTTGAAATACGCTAAAACGAAGTGAAGAGGACATATATAACGCGATTGCATCTGTTCAAAATGGCGCCAGTATTCGATCAGCCTCTAAACAATTCAAAATTCTGATCGAAACATGACATGCTCGTGTGAAAGCAAAGTGCTCATCATCTATGAAAGCAATCCTTCTTCTTACAGTCCCAACGGGTGTATTTCGTAAATACTTCTGAATCTACTGTTTTCTTCGACACATCCAAGAAAGACGAGCTTTGTGGAATTCCGGACCACGTACGCCCACAAGTGGTTCCAAACATTTTTTATAATACATTCCGAGAAGTCGACTGCTCTCAGATGTTTTATACTGACGGATCAAACCACGAAGGCTCCACTGGCTTCAGTATTTTCAATCAAAAGTTCACCGCCTCCTACAAACTCAGTGACCCTGCTTCAGTTTACGCCGTAGAACTAGCTGCCATTCAGTATACCCTTGGGATCATTGACACACTACCCGCAGGCCAATACTTCATCGTTTCGGATAGCCTCAGTTCCATTGACGCTATTCGCTCGATGAAACATGGAAAGTGCTCCTCGTATTTTTTGGGGAAAATACGGGAGCTACTGAGTGACAAATCTTTTTAGATTACCTTGGTGTAGTCCCTTCTCATTGCTCCATTCCGAGCAATAAGAAGAAGGACTCCTTAGCTATGGTCCCTAGAAAGACCAATTTGCTTCAGCGAATGTTTCAGTATTACTCATCAGAGAACCACCGAAAGTTGACAAAACTCGTGGAGCAATTGGGAGCTAGAAAGGTGGCTACATTCGATAGTCCCCAAGGTATCGACGAAACCTTAGTTTGTGACCGAACGGTTTCAAAGGCCAGGTATAGATGGTTTGTTGATACGAGAAGTGGCGAATTTTTAATGAATTGCGAGATTATCGGTCACTAGAGTTGTAGGTGTTGTGAAGATTGTTAGATTAAATCGAATTGAAATTGAAGTTATAAAATATTGAAATGTAACGGTGAAATTGAAAATATAAATATGATAAGAATGCTAAGGGATAGGAAAGGATGAAACGTTTTGTAACGACAGTGTGGCTAGTGGGAGTGATTTGCAGAAGATGCCGGATGGGGAGGATCGCAGCTTTGGGTGGATGGGGAGTGACAGGAAAGGGGGAAGAAGGTGCCAGGGAAGGACAGAGGAGTTCAGAAGGGTCTGACGACCGAAGTAGTGCAGACGTGCTAAAAGTGCAAAATTAAGATTCCTAGTAAATCAGCCCAAGAAAAGCTTACACGATCGCTGATTGCAGGCGACTGTAACGACAGCTAATCACAAAGAATCGGAAGGTAAAGTCGTCAGACGGGGTGAGAAGACACCGGAAAAGTGGCCACCTGGTTTCGTACCGACCTCACCCGGTTCCAGGTCCCGTCAAGCGCCATCGGTGTGATCGCCGCCAACACGGGAACCTCTCAGTGTGGAAAACCCTTCACTGACCACCTGGCAAGGGTTAATTACTAAGGATTTATTCACCCAACTGTCAGGTTTCGCCAAGTGTCAGCTTCCCACTCAGGCCCGTCAAACTCACTGAGCCCCTGAACAACCGGAGCATCAAGGAACCGTCACATAAACGCCGAACAGCTGAACGACCTCGAGCCATCCCCATCCACCACCAGCCACCAACCACGTGCACGTGAAGGAAGCGACCCTAATAATAGATCGATAGTTGATAGGCCAGGAATAAACCACAAATTAAAGGTAATCCACGTTTACGCTTTGTTATATTTGGAATCTCGAAGCCGTGTAAAGAAACCCTAAATATCCCCCACCCTACGGAACGACCCTGAGTTCGCGGTTCGTGCAGCCCTCTTAGAGAGTACTCACAGTGGCGCCCAACAAAAATTAATATCTGAGGAGTATTTCAAGGATCGAGTGTGGGGGGAATCTCCAAAAACAATTTGTCGATTTTATGGATAGGATAAATACTAACGGTTAGACGCTCAAACGTATAGAGCAGGAGACTTTCGTCATCTTTATTCTTTATTAGCTACAAATAATTATCGTTGCCCTCGTACTGCGGTGGCTCAGCAAAATGGTGGATGTCGTTATTCTACATAAATATCTCCATCTCAACGTAGATTTGCTTAGTGAGGATGAGTTAGATTTTGAACTCAGAATACGAGACATTGTGACGCCGTCGTCAGCTAGCAAGTTGCCTGAAAGAAGAATTAGACAAGAAGGTTACTAGTTTGGCTATGTTTACTGGCGATGCCGAAAGAGAGCTGGCAATATTGGAGGCCAAAAGAGAAAGTTTAGCAATAATGTTAGAGCATAGCTTAGACAAACCAGAATATGAAATGAAAATGATACATTTAACTAGTCGCCTTATTCGCCTTAGGAACCGCACAGATGGAGATCAGAAAGAAGCAGTACACAAAGAGTATGAAAAGGCTATGGCCCTATATAAAGAGCATTTTCAGTTCAATCACGACTTGGCAGGAAATCTATCTGAGGTAATGACCAGACACTCCGAAGAACCCGGATCGGACTTGATTGATCTGACTGGTGACTTTAACCGAATGACTCTGGACAGAACAGCCAAAGGTACTGATGACGAGTTGCAGCACGACCCCCGTCTTAATATTTCTAAAAATTCCATTTCTCTTGACCTCGAAGAAATATTAGATCAAATGAAATCGACGTTTGGACAACGCTGCCAAGTTTTACGTCAAGAACTAGCCGAAAAAGAGAGAATCATAAACGCTTTGAAATCGAGGCTGAGTGGGTTCCCACAACAAAAGGTTTCATATAAGTTGGTAGAGGAAGATGGACCAGAAAGGGTAGATGACTATGAAGATCTACTAGGACATCTGAAACCTCAGCAACCTAAATTCAGTTTTCCAGGGGCAATAAATAATAACTCACACTGGATAGGAAATGATACCAGGGCGCAACCCAGCATAACTCAACCCGAAACCCCGGTATTTCCCCAATCTCAACCTTTCCCGTCATCCTCACGCTATCAATCACAGCTGCACCCACACGTACCCTATCCAGCCCCACCACTTAACACCTATTCGAATTGTTCTATGACTCAACCCTACCAGCCAATACGTCGTAAAACATTATCGGTAGTTGAATGGAAAATTGGGAAATATTCAGGAAACGATCACGGGCTTGGTCTCAACGAGTTTCTGTGGAATATTTCCCATATGGCTTTTTCTGAGCGTACCAGCGAACAAGAGTTATTCGAATCCGCGATACACTTATTCGAAGGTAATGCTCTGAGTTGGTATCTAACCATGAATTCTCAAAATCGCTTGATGAATTGGAACCATTTGGTTCATGAGCTTAGAGCTATGTTCATCCACCCCGAATTGGATTCTATGATACACCTTAAATTAATGCAACGTCGACAACAAAGAAATGAAACTTTCCAATCCTACTATTTGGATATGGAGAAACTATTCCGGAATATGAACAAGCCGCTTCACGAGTTGGAGAAGTTTGACCTCCTTAAACGAAACTTGAGACTTGATTATAAAAGAGCCATGATTGGAAAATCAGTGTGCACGATGGATTCTCTGATAGCCGTGTGCCATGAAATCGACGCAACTAACTGCCCATTATATACTCATGCTTTCACTCAACCACGAGAGGTAAGCTATGTTCAGTATGACTCACAATCCCTTCCAACCCACTCTACGAATAATCGAAATTTTCAACCCCGTTCATTCCATGAATCAAAATCGAATGAGCAATGGAGAAATAAGTCCCAGCAACATCTCTCACAAAGCAACTCACAAAAATTTGAACCGAAAGGAGAATGTTCCTACGCTAGTACAGCAAAAGCTTCGGACGCCAGAAGCCTGGATGGATTGGTTGCGGCCCATCGGCCACCTCCACCGAACACTTGTTATAACTGTGGAAAATCACATCACTATAATAGATGTCCAGATTCACTCAAAGTCTTCTGTACTATTTGCGCATTCAAAGGTTTCGAGAAAACACACTGCCCGTATTGTTTAAAAAACGGAATTCGGACCGCCTAAAGACGCGAGGTGTTCCGAATATAAGCGCATACCGTTCCACTAATCACATTTTGAAAATTATCGTTAGTGATAAATTAGATCAAAGACCATATATAAATCTAAAAATATTTGGAGTAAAAGTTACCGGGCTATTGGATAGCGGGAGTATGTGTACACTAATCGGGCCTACGGTCTATAAGAAATTTTTGTCATGGAAAATAACTGAGCCGAAGACGTCGATCGATCTGAGGACAGCGAGCGGAGAAAGTTTAGAAGTTTTAGGAGAAATGGAAATCCCGTTCGAAGTTGGGAGACAGCTGCGCTTGGTTCGAACCCTCTTAGTACCACAACTACAAGTGGGCTGTATTTGCGGGGTCGATTTTTGGAAACTATTTGGTATTGAACCGAGGTTCGTTGATTGCGTAACAGAAGTAGAAGAAATGTCCGATAAGCTGACATTTCGACCTGCGCACTTAACAGACGAACAACAACATCAAATAGATACGATAAAATTAGAATTTAAATCGGTGGTGCCAGGGAAACTGGATACCACACCACTGAGCGAACATAAAATTGTCATAATGGAGCAATTTTTAAAAGAGAAACCGGTGCGACAGTTTCCTTACAACTACTCTCCGTCCATGCAGACAGCAATTAGAGCGGAGGTAGACAGGATGCTAGCACGCGGAATAATAGAAAAGTCTCAATCCGATTGGTCACTGAATATGGTACCAATTAAAAAGACTAACGGAGACTTACGGTTGTGCATAGACGCACGCAAGTTGAATGAACGCACGGTTAGGGATGCGTATGCTTTGCCTCATCAAGGGCGAATCTTGGGAAGCTTGGAGAAGGCGAACTATCTATCCACAATTGACCTCTCCGAAGCCTTTCTACAGATACCGCTGGAGAAGGAGTCGCGCAAATTCACTGCGTTTAACGTTGCAGGGCGAGGGATGTATCAATTCACCCGCTTGCCATTTGGGCTCATAAACAGTCCAGCTACGCTCTCCAGACTAATGGATGTAGTACTTGGGTTCGGCGAACTAGAACCAAGAATTTTCGTGTACCTGGATGACATTGTGGTAATTTCAGATACCTTTGAGGAACATTTACAGTTGCTCAGAGAAGTCGCCAAGAGACTCCGATTAGCGAATCTGACGGTAAATTTATCCAAATCACGATTTTGTGTGTCAGAACTGCCATTTCTAGGGTACATATTGTCATCAGAGGGGTTACGCCCCAACCCAGATAAGGTACGACCTATAATGGAGTATGAGAAACCAAATACCATAACTAAGCTGCGCCGGTTCTTAGGAATGGCCAACTACTACCGCCGCTTTATTCCCAATTTCAGTGGAGTGGTATGTCCATTGACGGACATGCTACAAACACAAGGGAAGACGGTGACCTGGAATAAGAAAGGAGAACTCGCGTTTGGAGAAATCAAAAGGTGGTTAGTTTCTGCACCGCTACTCGCCAGTCCAGACTTTACGCAAGAGTTTATTGTTAGCACGGACGCCAGTGATGTGGCAGTAGCAGCAGTTCTAACTCAAATTCAAGAGGGAGAGGAAAAAGTAATTTCCTACTTTTCCAAAAAACTTAACGGTGCACAACGAAACTATGCGGCCACCGAAAAGGAGACATTAGCTGCCCTATTAGCTATCGAGAATTTTAGAGGGTATTTAGAAGGAACCCACTTCACCCTAGTTACTGACGCATCCGCCTTGACGTTTATTCTACGCTCCAAGTGGCGAACTGCGTCGAGACTGAGCAGATGGAGTTTGACACTCCAACAATACGACCTGACAATAGTCCATCGTAAAGGTAAAACCAATATCGTACCGGATGCCCTCTCGAGAAGTGTTTCCATGGTGTCAGCCTTGACGACTTCACCGTGGTACACCTCTATGCGAAAGAGAGTTCTAGATAACCCCGAGAAGTTCATGGACTTTAGGGTGACGGACGGACAACTTTACAAGATGGTGCGATCCCATGATTTCCCTTTTGACTCACGTTTTGACTGGAAATTGGTACCTCCGGAAGAGAGTCGAACTCAAATTTTAGTGGAATCCCATGAAAACTCGATGCACATAGGAATCGACAAAATGTTGGCAAAGGTAAAACTCAATTATTACTGGCCTGGAATGGTCACTTCCATTCGCGATCACGTGAAACAGTGCACACTCTGCAAAGAGAATAAAGCACCTACGGTCGCCGTGGTTCCCTTAATGGGTGAACAACGTTCCGCTCAGCATCCCTGGCAAACCATTGCCATCGACTACGTGGGCCCCCTACCTCGAAGTCGGAAAGGTAATAGTTACCTACTGGTCATACTGGATGTGTTTTCGAAATGGATCCAATTATATCCCGTTCGAAAAATTTGCGCGAAGTCATTGGTGGACGTTCTCCGAGATGGTTGGTTCCACCGTAATTCGGTACCGGAAAAAATCATCACGGATAACGCTTCAACATTTACCAGCAAAGATTTTTCGACAACGCTAGAAAACTTCGGGGTGAAGCATTGGTTCACTTCCAAGTATCACTCCCAGGCTAATCCTGTGGAGCGAGTAAATCGTTCAATTAATGCCGCGATAAGATCGTACGTGCGCCAAGATCAAACGAAGTGGGACACTAAAATTTCAGACATTGAATTCGTTTTCAACAACACGGTGCATGCCTCAACTGGGTTCACACCACACTACGTAATTTTTGGTCAGGAAACTGCCAGTCGCGGCTCTGATCACCGGAGAGAGGAAGTTGAAGAGTCAATTGAAAATAGAATTTCGAGAATGGGCACAATTTCTGGGGAGATACGTGAAATCGTGAGAAAAAAATTAAGAAAGGCACATGAGAATACTAAAATGAAGTATGATCTGCGACGAAGAAACTTTGCTAAACCACACCACGTGGGAGACTTGGTCTATAGGAGAAACCCTAAACAATCCAGTGCCAGTGAACAATATAATAGTAAATATGGGCCGCAGTATCTACCATGTGTTATACTTGCGAGGCACGGCAGTTCATCATATGAATTAGTGGACGCTGATGGCAAAAATCTTGGGATATGGCCGGGGCAATTATTAAAACCAGGTTAAATCCTGAAAAGTAGATGAGAATAAATTAATTGTAGAATAAAGATGGTGGCTGTTATAACAATACGCGACTTACCTGAGCAATAGATAGTGATTCACCCAGGGACCGGTATGGGAGGTGAACGTCGTATATCATGATGTACGAGGGCTCATACGATCTGGACGATTAAAACTTAATAATAGGACCGCACCATGGACAATGGGGGTGACTATGAACCATCCTCAAACGATTACTTGTAATCACGCTGAAAATCACATTTGATGGTTCGATAAGTATCAGTTGGTAGTAACAAACGACCTAGCTAACGAAAAGTCGATAAAGAAGGCAAAAGCGTTGCGTCAGTTTGTTTCAGGTTCAAATTGACCGGTAAAGAAATAATAGAAAATCGGCACAATTGGGGAATTTGACCAATTTTTAGAAATTTCTTCATTTGAGAATAGCAAATACGTTGATACCGGCGGGGATCTGATAATTCGTCGGGAGTTGGTCTGGTTCCGTCAAGATAGATATTAGAGATAATGGGGTTCATTATCAAAACGGCGAAATAGAATCTTAGCTCTACATGGTTGGTACATGTGGGGGAACATGGCAGTCAAATGTGACGTAGACTTGCATTTAGTTAGTTTCGCAATATAATTTATAAAGTTAGGCATACTTACGATGCAGATTACGGGAGATGGAGATAGACGTAACTTTTTTTACCGAGGATAATGCGGAATTTGTTCACGTTGGTTGATTGAACGGGGAATGTGCGAGCGTTGAAGCTCTTTATATTTGGAAGTGTAATCGGTTCAGTGGGAACATTAAGAAGATATGAAAATGGAGATATACTTGAAGTGTCCTCAATCAAATAATTTTTGTTGGATCGGTTCGAATAGTAGTAGTTTGAGTCGTTATAATGGCGAAAAAGAAATGCTCTCATGGATATCGCATTTCTTTTTTCCCCGGAGTGTGGGGGACTGTGACCGAACGGTTTCAAAGGCCAGGTATAGATGGTTTGTTGATACGAGAAGTGGCGAATTTTTAATGAATTGCGAGATTATCGGTCACTAGAGTTGTAGGTGTTGTGAAGATTGTTAGATTAAATCGAATTGAAATTGAAGTTATAAAATATTGAAATGTAACGGTGAAATTGAAAATATAAATATGATAAGAATGCTAAGGGATAGGAAAGGATGAAACGTTTTGTAACGACAGTGTGGCTAGTGGGAGTGATTTGCAGAAGATGCCGGATGGGGAGGATCGCAGCTTTGGGTGGATGGGGAGTGACAGGAAAGGGGGAAGAAGGTGCCAGGGAAGGACAGAGGAGTTCAGAAGGGTCTGACGACCGAAGTAGTGCAGACGTGCTAAAAGTGCAAAATTAAGATTCCTAGTAAATCAGCCCAAGAAAAGCTTACACGATCGCTGATTGCAGGCGACTGTAACGACAGCTAATCACAAAGAATCGGAAGGTAAAGTCGTCAGACGGGGTGAGAAGACACCGGAAAAGTGGCCACCTGGTTTCGTACCGACCTCACCCGGTTCCAGGTCCCGTCAAGCGCCATCGGTGTGATCGCCGCCAACACGGGAACCTCTCAGTGTGGAAAACCCTTCACTGACCACCTGGCAAGGGTTAATTACTAAGGATTTATTCACCCAACTGTCAGGTTTCGCCAAGTGTCAGCTTCCCACTCAGGCCCGTCAAACTCACTGAGCCCCTGAACAACCGGAGCATCAAGGAACCGTCACATAAACGCCGAACAGCTGAACGACCTCGAGCCATCCCCATCCACCACCAGCCACCAACCACGTGCACGTGAAGGAAGCGACCCTAATAATAGATCGATAGTTGATAGGCCAGGAATAAACCACAAATTAAAGGTAATCCACGTTTACGCTTTGTTATATTTGGAATCTCGAAGCCGTGTAAAGAAACCCTAAATATCCCCCACCCTACGGAACGACCCTGAGTTCGCGGTTCGTGCAGCCCTCTTAGAGAGTACTCACAAGTTCAAGGGGATGGATGTGGGTCGTGACTTCATTCGTGTGATTTCCCGACTCATGGCAAACCATTACACACTAGATGCACATCTCCGGCGTATTGGGCTCGTGGATAGTGGTATCTGCGCTTGTGGCGACGGCTATCACAACATCGAGCACATTGTCTGGGCGTGCACCGAGTACAGTTCCGCCAGATCTCGGCTAATGGATACCCTGAGGGCCCGAGGAAGACCAACCAACGTCCCGGTTCGAGGTGTGCTGGCAAGCCGCGAGCTCCTCTATATGTCCCTCGTTTAAACCTTCTTAACAACCATCAATATACAAATTTAACTGCCCCTTCTTATTTCTTATCATTCTCAGAAACGCTCTCTTCCACAAGCACCATACACCCACGAAGGTTTGATGCGACACAAAACATCTCTGTTGAATGAGCCAACAAACACGGGACCTACAGTACGAACATCACACGCGCGATCTCTTTAGTTTCAAAAAAAATTCAATATGTGATCCCCTAGTTTTAAGTAATTTAAAATGTAAAACAAAACAAAATTGGCACCTTTAGACTAACGCAAATGTACCTTATCAAATAAACGAATCGAATAAAAAAACTATAAAAGCGTGCCAGATATTTCGCGTGAGCTGACAATATAATAATTTAAGGTGTTGAAAGAAGGAAATGATTCCGAAAAAATGCTCCGAAGCGCAAACGTGATCGTCGCATAGCTAGGCAACCATGTGAGCCAGAATTCACAACTACAATTCCACACTCTGGCGACGACAAGGACACCGAAAAAATCATTCGCTAGTACAAAGCCAGACGCAACTGCTGAGAAAACATGTTTTATCAACTTTTTTTCAACATTTCCTTCCGCGCTTTCACGACGAAGGACGTCAATAGATTAATTTATTATTTGTGTAGGTAATGTGTAGTATTCATACTGTTAAAAGAAAAGTTGAATCGCTGATTTTCTAGATGTGTACATTGTTTTATTTAACCACAAATATAGTACCTATCGTACTCTCAGATTTAAAAAAATATTTAGCCAGGCATAAAATCATTATTGTCAAAATGTTTCCAGATGTATAACCTTTCCAACGAATACATGTTTGTCAAAATCAGTGCAAAAATATCATCAAAATATGTGAGATCTCAGCTTCATTGCCGCGCTGAATTGAATGTGTAGAATAGTTGACTGCAGTTTAAAGCCGCTTCTGTAAATTAACTTTATTATACTTTTCTTTTTTTATTTGCAGGTAAAAATGGGACGACATCATTCGAAAATTTGTAAGTTACGCAGCAAAAACATTCCTCTAACGAAACGTCTCGCAAGCTACACATAAAAATCACATAAAAAGTATGTGTAGCTTTTACTTTTACTACTAGGAATATAAAATGGGAAAGATGGGCCTACTAGCGAAATGCACATAGCAAGAAAGCTGACAACTATGTCTAGAATCTGGAGGCAGCACGAGCAGCGCCTCTTTCAGGTAAAGGTGGTACTTTCAATAGTCTTTTGTACGGCTCATGTACGTACACGTCACATGGCACAAATACTACATCACTAGCTGGTGGAAAATAATAAACAAAGACGGCAAAATTAAATGTGATTGTTTTCAACCAGGAAGCTGCAGAAGTGTTCGTGAGACCGGACGACAAGAACTCAATACTGATATACACATATTAGACTGCCCAGGAAAAAAAAAAACAAATTTTTGAAAAGGCAACCAACCCATCCATCTACTCTAAATTAGAGCCAAATCGAACAAGTCCAACTATTTGACCAACGTTCTTGAAATTTGTATGGAAGTTTTTGACAATTTATATGGAGAAAACCCACTTGCTCACATTTTCGCCGCCAGGTGGCATAGTATACATCATATTATCACCAAAAGTGAAACTAAAGAAAATAATTTAATTATCTATAATGCTATCGAAAACTCGAACAGGAAAAATTACTAAACCTGTAACGAAGTGATGACTGAATTAATTTTTGCACGGGGCCTAACAGCGCTTGATGAACATGATGGTGGTGCACAGTGGCCAAAAATCCCGAAAAGGTGGCCAAAAGTCGAAAAAATAAGTTCTACCTTTACAGCTCTTGATTTTGTTTATATAATTTACATTCCAATTGCCCCATATAATGATGTCAGTTTACCACAGATGACTCTGTGAATCTTTGAATTAATACCGACAGTGCAGATGTCGGAGACGTTCAATTAAATGGAAGTTTGTGTCAGAATTTTTTTTTCAGAAATTCAGTATTCGCCAATGAATTAGCCTGTGATAGTTAAGAAAAATGGACTCTCACGTTGAAGGTATGTTCTTTTTTTTATTTAGGACCTGTTTAAACATAGTCATTTAGGTCCGTAAAAATAGTGTTTACATTGCAATTTCACATATATCAAATTTTGTCATATAGATTAATTTCTTTGAAGAACTCGATAACTTTTTTTACTCTTTCCTGGTCATCTGCCAACGCTTCTCTCATGTTGGCCAATAGTCCTATTCGCTTTCGCTCTTCGTTGAGTGCAGCACAGTTAACAATAATGTGTTTCACTGATAGCATTTCGTCGCAGAATTCACATCGAGGTACTTCGGTTTTCTCCAATAAGTAGCTGTGAGTAAGAGCCGTGTGACCTATTCGTAGTCTGGATAGCTTTACGCTCTCCTGCCTGTTTTCTCCTACCGCCTGTGTAAAAGGTTCAACGGTGTTTTTAACTTCCCGTAATTTGTTGTTAGCTTCTTGATCCCAATTTCGTTGCCACCTCCAACATATGCGATTCTTTATGGCTGTTTTGAGTTCTTTCATATCGACGGATTCATTGTCCATTCGTGCGGATTTTAATACCTGTTTCGCCTCTTGATCCGCCTTTTCGTTCCCTGAGATCCCGATGTGGCTTGGTACCCAACATATAATCACATCTGAACCTTTTTTCCTTGCTCGCGCATACAGCGCCCCAACTTCATCTTTCCACCTGCTGTTTATTCTTTTCCTTTCTAGAGATGTGAGGACGCTCATAGAGTCAGTGCATACAATATAAGCACCTACCTGCTGTTGGTTAGCCACCCATTCTAATGCATCCTTCACTGCCAGACTTTCAGCTGTGAATATACTACACATGTGATGTATTATTTTCTTGATTAGCAGGTCTTCAGCGACTACACTGTACCCACACCTGTCGTCAGTCTTTGACCCATCTGTGCAGATGTACTTATGGATACGATATTTCGTGCTCTTCATCTTGTTGAACAGCAGTCGTAGTTCTGCTGGATTCGCCCCTTGCTTTACGTTTGTGAACAGATTCTTATCTGTCGGTACCTTAATCCTCTCCCAGGGCGCAGTACTTGGCCGCATGAATATTGTTAGTTTTGGCAGAGTTATTTGTAGGTCTTGCAGAACGTTATCTCCTCGGGTTCTTGCTGAATTGGCTTCTCTAGTCGGGCTCGTTACCGTCCCCCAGAGTTCTCCACTATCCTGTGCTTCTTCACTGGATGTGAAGCTGTCCTCACTTGCGCTTCCATTATTGTTGTTGATCTCATCATCCCGAACTTTCTCTAGGGCTCGTCTCCGTGCCGCGAAAATTGCGGTTCTCTGTTCTAAGAGAGTGCGTACATCTGGGATTCCTGTTTCTACCAGCAGGCTGCTGATTGGGCTCGTATGAAATGCTCCTACTATCGCTCTTAGTCCAGTGTTATGGATTATCTCTAGCCGTTTCAGTGAGGCGTCGTTCATTCCTGATATTACCGGTGCAGCGTATAGCATTTTTTCCAGCGCGGTGACACGGTACAGTTTCAGTAGCGTTTGCCTATCTCCACCCCAGTTTCTAGCAGCTACACTGCGAATGAACTGGATCCTTTGCTGACAGTTGGCTCTCACTTCTACATGTTTTCGGAACTGTAGGCTTTGGTCGAAGATCACTCCTAGGCACCTGTGACTGTTTTCACGGGGGATTAGTGTACCGTTCAGTTTCAACATGTTCGGGCTCCATGGCCTGCGAGAACGCAGGTTGCTGTATATTACTGTTGCACTTTTTTCGGTAGACATTTTGAATCCGGTTTCCGCTTCCCATTTCTCGACCATGTTCAAAGCGATTTGGAGCTGGCCCACAGTGATCACCTTCCATACAAAAGTCGGACAAAACCTCAAAAGTGGCCCGAATTTGATGAAAACTTCACATTAGGGTAATTTTGTGACGCTGAATTCATATTTGATGTTTATTTTTTGTTTTTTAAATCCTCAAAATTTTGGCACTTAGGGTGGTTCGAAAATTCAACATTTACGAATATAAAATACACTATTTCTGAAAATTCGTTTTCAAAAAATTAGGCTCGGTGAATTTTTTAGCAGAATACACATTTTTTCAATTGTTGATAATGATAGGACACATCTATAAATTATATTGCGAACCCTGGGTAGTCAAAGGCTACCATGCGTCTCCTTCAGACGTATCATGAAAAATCACCTTTTTTCATACCTCGGGGCAGAAAGGGGCAAAACAAGATATTCATTTTCGAAAAGTACACTAATTTTCAAATATAATGAACAACAAGCGATCTTTCCGAACCGTTTCAAAAAAAGTACAGCCACTTTGAACATTATAACTTTAAACTATTGCTCGATTTTTTATTTGTTTTTCATGTCTGAGCTAGAAGAAAGGCTTGTATCGACTAAATCGAATGTCAGCTATAAATCCAGCGAATAACCTTTCAAATGAAATCAGTTTGACCCCAATCGGAATCTTAACTAAAAAGATATATTCATTGGAATAACTTAGGTTTGAAAAGAGTTTTCCTCAGAATTCATCATCTATTTCACCTTCGAAGTTATGTAAAAAATTGAACTCTCGTCTTCGGGACTTAATATTTTGAGAAAACTCTATTCAACCTGTTAAGAAGCAGAGAAAAATGTTAAAACACGAAAAATCTAAAATAAATGTTTGAGGTTTTGTCCGGCTAGGCGACACTGTGTGGCGGTATGTTCTTTAATAATGTATCATTCTGTTTGTTTCCAAGTAACATACCCATAATTCATTGTTTGAAAATTGTTAAGAGTTGTACGAAATAAACACTAATTTAAAAATGGTTTTAAAGTCAAAGTCTTACTAGATCCGATTGATTTTTTGATTGCTAAATGTTTGTTAAGCATTTTTGCAACAATTTTGTAAATATTTGCTGCAACTTCCTGCAACTTTAAGTTGCGTAGGCCCCTTAAAATTAGAGTGAAAAAGTCTAAAAAACAGTCATAAATGTTTAAAGAGAAGAGATAGCGAGTTGCAATACTCCAAATGTGGCTTTTTAAAGCATCAAATTCGTTTTACGGGGGTATATTGATATGTACATCTGTTTCGCTTTACAACTTTTGTTCTCTTAAGAGATAGACATTTTGCATCTTCAACAAAGTTTTTTCAAGATTAAATCCTCTACAAACTTCCCATAGACACTTTACCATTTCAACAATAAATGAAAAAGTTATGCTTTTCATCTGAGTATATACCTCCTTAAATTAAAATTTGCCACCATCATATTAAATTGCTCAAAAAATAAAGAAACCTCCCTGAAGCAACCAGAGAAATAAGGTATATTCGAATCAAATATTTTCTGACTTTCATGCTAAGTCAAAGATTTTGTTGAAACAGAAATAAAATTTCTTTTTTCAAATACCAAACATTGGTACAAAAATATTGGCATTAGTGATAAAATAAACTACATTTTTATTCTAAAATCCCTGCAAAAAACAAGGAATATTCGTATCAAATATATAGAAACTTTGATTCAAATTCAAGCATTTATTAGAACCAAAAAAATTAGTTGGTTCTACAATAGTACTACTTGAAACAAAAATACTGCATTTAGATATTGAAATATTGCTTGAAAATGGTTTGACTGCGTTTGGTTCGATCTCCGCCATTTTGTTGTATCACACAAATAAAAAAATGGATGCATCGGAGGTCGAGAGTAAAGAATTGGAGCTCAAGACGCTAAATTTACACGATATGGGCGATATAAAAATGTAAATACAATTTTATTTGTGCAATGCAATGGTCGATAGTACTTTCGAAGGTGAGAAAATTATTTATTAATGGGGTAATATCTATGACCCTAACATTATTATTATTCCAGAAAATTGATACACTGTCGAAATTTTGAAATTAATCGACGTGAGGAAGTAGAGCTAATACAGCATTTTTAAGCGGAAAGGTTGAAAAAGTTGTCATTTAGGAGATGTAATTGCGTAAATTTAAAAATATAGTTATAAAACCGAAAATCTAGAACCTGAAATCAAAAAAAACTGTTTGATTTAATTGGGTTTTTTCATTGTTTTAAAAAGAAAAACATATTTCAACTAACAAATAATATGCTTTGTTTCAAAGAAGGATATGTTAGATTCAAACAAAATTATTATTGAACCTACACAAAGTCCTATGAGGGCTTGTTAGTAGAAACAACAAGCATTTTTTTGGAACCTAATAACAAATATTTTTAAATCTAAAAAAAAATTGCAATTAGACCCTGATTCAAAATTATGTATTTTTGATTTCTAAGCGAATTATTTTGGAATTTAATATAATTTTTTCTGCGTGTATGAATCGAAGTACTATAACTAATAGTTTCGTCGCAAACATTAATATCCGGTTTTTTTTTGGTAGTTCAAAAGTCGATATTAACGAGCTTATTTGTTTTGCGAAAAAGTGAATCGGTTTAGCTGAATAGTATTTCCGGATGAATGGTAATATCTGAGATTAACCATATTATGGCTGTAAGCAGTTAGTTCCACATTTCACCATTTCACCGCATAGAAGGCACCAACACTAACTTTTAATGAAGGGAGATAGAGCGTATGTGTTTTCTAGAAAGTTGTAAAATAGGCTTTATGTAATAATTCTCCTGAATATGTCAACTCGTTATTTTGTATTGTAACCGGTTTATAATGTGTAGTCTGTAAATAGTATTTAGTAAATATTATTTATTTTATGGAATAACTATAAAAATTATTTTCAATTTTCTGGAGCCGCAACCATTGTTCAGTATTCCAACTGCTATCGCTTGTGTTTGTGCGGTGCTTACATTTCATTAAATTAAATACATAAACGCATTTCATCCGCACTGAGAACCCCAAATTAACTCCTACCGAACCCAACCCTACTATGGCCATAGTAGCAGCGAGCATGGAAAAGCGGATTACCGTTTAGGTTAATATCCCTAATTGACTCTCTCTCTCGTTTTTCTGACAGTCAACCACAAACGTCAAACTAAAGTGAGCACTTTAGATCAAACAGACCTTCGCGTGCTTGTTGCAACAAACATCAAAGGTGCAATTTTATATATACGCGCTTTTGGCATGCAAAAATACCACTTTGCACCTCGTGGCAGGGAAAACAGGTGCACCAAACGATGCCGACTGGCTGTTGAGGTTTTAGAACACAGCCCGAAGGACGGTAGTACAGACTGGGCTGGCGGGTGGTAGTGGAAAACTGGGCGCTCTTGGACGCGATTATTGTCACACAAACACACATTCACTTACTGGAGAAAAAAAAACCAGCTTGGGTGTAAACTGTGTACAAACATCTCACTTCAGACGCTTGAAAGAGTGCATTACGACCGTTACTCTATTTTTTCCCTTTACAAGGGTTGGTTAGTTCATGGGTCGGCATGCCAGTTCCGGGTGAGGCTTAACATTTCCATCATTGCTCTGTTAGTGCTGGTCACTAGTGGCGCAGTTTTGGTGATTATATCAACATGAACGGAGAAATTTGCCCGCTTTGCGTTTAGTTTTTACCTGCAAACATTCTTCGGCATTGTCTATAGAATTCGGTAATTTTCCTATAGAATGACAAGAATAGATTAAAATGGATTAGATAGAGCTCCTGGATAATTTCAAAACGTTGTAGCCCGTTAAAACCGTTAGCTTTTCTCTCCATAAGAATAACTATAAGAAGGAGTAAAGCCAAGTAAATTTTTCAATTCGTTTAATACTTCGTTCAAACCTTGACCTTGCGGCAATCAAGACAGCCTTGAGTGGAATATCTGGCTTGAAATCTTGTGTTTAAAATGTATATGGATTCTCCGTGAGATACAGAAGTCGTTTGTGACCAATCAAGCTATCCGCTGTTAGCCGACATGCTCCTCTTCGGCCAATCTGAAAAAAGCTTTCACGTCTGGAAGGAATGTAGAAAGCTCAGTCCGAAAAGTTCTGAAGTCGCAGAAAATCACCGTTATCGGCGGAGGACATTGCTGTTTCTTCTCATTGACATTACGCACAATTAGAGAAAATTTACAAATTTGTTCAGCTTCACATTCGGATTAAACATCGAATGAAATGGTACAATCAATTGGATTTTCGGGTGGAGAAGTTACCCTATTCGTTTCTTTTTACAATTTGGCACACAGCTCTTCCGGGAGGATTCCGGCATGTTGGAAAAATTTCATTAGGCGGAACTATTTTTGAAAAACGTTTTAGTTTTGAAACCGACTGATTGAGCAGAAAAAGGTAGTAGTTTTTAGAAGACTGATTGTCGAAAAAACATAGGTAGTCTTGAAAAAGAATGATCGAGCAAAAAATATGGGTAGTCTTGAGAAAAACTGTTTCTGTTGAAAAACATCAGGTAAACCAGGAGATATCAAGATTTGTGACCAGATCGAACGAAGGTTCAAGCCGGACTGAATCATGTGTTCTTCGTGGGACGTCACATAGCCCATGGATAGCATAAGGGTCTGTGCATTGGATTGGAGTCTCAAGGGTTTCAGGTTCGAATCCTGCCTCTGGGAGGAATTTTTTCACATAATTTTTTTCGTTTAACTCATCATTTCGATCTGTTTGCCCCGTTGGATACCACCAAAAATGTTTTAAATAAGGTATTAGCTGTTACGTCATAAACCAAAAAAAAAATGAATTAATTATTTACAATTCCCAAGATTTTATGCAATGTGATCCCCACGAACGTATGACCGCGGTAACAAAAAATAAACAAACCAAAAGTTATGCTTTCACAACTGATTGTTAATTTCGAATAACACGGGAAAATATTTCGCCTGATATTTGACGACCAACCGCTCGCACCTGTCGAAATGTTTGTACCGCCCTGACGTTCGACACCACCGTAAACGTGACTGCGCAAATATTTACCCCATCCAGGCCGGGAAGAGAAGAAACTCAATGAGTGAGTTCGTACCGATTACTTTGCTACCCGAACCGGTTCGGTCGAGTTTTCCCATGTCTGCTAATATACCTACATGTGTAATATTATCCTACTAACCCGAGCGAGTGTCAGCGAATTGAACGATGTCGAGAAAGGGATTACGGTTCGGTGGGGATGATAACTGCAGGAAGCTCGCCACCATAAAGTTTATCCTATTGCCAACCATGTGCGTTGGTGGCGCGATCCCAGTTGCAGAGGAAAACTTTCTCATTAAAAGTTGTAATAAAAGGATCTTACAAGTGAGCAAATATTATTACAATGGGGAGCTGGCAGGCACGGAGGTGTTTACTTTCGTTTCTTGTCCTCCACCCGAATGGGGGAGAGGGGTAAGATTTAGAGAGTTTTTTATGTTTGTTCAGATTTCCATTTAGTACGTGGAATATTCGGTAAAAGTAAAAGTTCTAATTTGATGAGATTTTCATTTACGTGATATACGAACTAGGATGAATTTTCTTAAGACGAAATATTGCTGCAGTCTGTATTTCAAATATCAACGCGTAAGGCCACGAAAACCGAATATTTCTCAATCAATTAACCTACAATTAACCTGCAAATGCCAAAGGGCTTACAGTCCAATGGAAATAACGCGGCAATTTGATATCTCCGAAACAGGTTGAATAAAAGTTACCCGGTGCCACAAACAACACAAATTTGACTGAACTTTTCGAGTGATCTAGTATAGTTTATAGGTCTAGTCGAACACAACACAAAATCTTGATTTATAGCATAAAAATTACTTTCTGGGACCATAGACACCAAACATTTACCTACATTGTCATCTTATAACCGATTTTCGATTTTCTCACTATTCTGGAAAGAAGAAAATAGACGTTACTAATAGTACTGGAGTAGCGGTAACTGCGGCATAGTTTCGATTACAGATTTAAAAATACATGAATGCTACAGGTAAACAGTGGAACCAAACGCCTGACATTATGCAATATTAATTCCCAAAAGAGTTAATCGGATTGAACCAATTGACGCATTATTCGTTATGTGTCCGACGTGGTACCCGGGTACCTTTTTAGGTTTCAATTAATGAAATTCCCATGTTTTATCCATAGCTGGAAATTGAAACTTTGTGAAATCTTAGAACTTCACTAAGTCAAGCTTTTGTGTTAATAATATTGTTGATATAGTAAGGGGGTGAGGAGGGGCTCCTGAATTTTTTTACTTCGTAACAGGCCGACGTGGGTACCCGGGTCCCCCCAAGTCTGAAATACCAATAACTAAGGTAATTTCCAACCGATTTGATATCTTTGGGTGTTTTGGATTCAAGATTTCATTCACTTTTAGACTTGGTAAAAATGAATCGGGTTGATTCATTCGGTTCCCGGAAATCCGGATTTCCAGAAGCAGGTTCCAGTGCTGGGATACTATATGTGAAATTCAGTGGAATACTAGCAATATGGGTATCAAAATTCTTGGAATTGCATCAGTAGGCTGTATCTCGTATTTCGGAGCCATTTGGTGATTTGACCCCGGAACGGACGTTCCGAAACAGGTTGCTGTGGGGCCGTGAGTGGCCATTCCATTCGAATTCTATTTTTCAAATTACCACAAGGTCCCGTAACAATAAATAACAGACTCCCGAGGGAATTTGAAGAGTTTTGATACTCATGTTGCTAGAATATTATTTAAATTTATAAATCATACGCTAGCACTGGAACGTTACTCCGGAAAATCTTGATTACCAAGAACCAGATCCGTTCACCCCGTTCAATTTTACAGAATCAAAAAGTGGACAAGTTCCTGAATCCAAAACATCTAAAAGTGTCTAAATCGGTTAAAGGAAGCCATAGTTATGAGCATTTCAATCTGTGGGTACCCGGGTACCGTCGTTGGCCTGTTAAAGGTGTTTTTTGTTGGACACGTAACGATTAAGGGCACAAGACATAACTTAAATTAAGTTCGATTTTTGTGTTTGAATTGGGTTTTTAGTTCCCTAACCAAAAGTCAAGAGCCTGTTTACGAATTCGAAACACAAAAAAATCAAACTTTAAGTTAGGTTGGTTTAATCTAATTTTCCCTTTTGAGAATTAATGTTGCATAATGCCAGGCGTTTGGCTCCCTAGCCATAAGATAAGAGTTCGTTATCGCTTTCTCGTCAGCAAACCAGAACTTTTGTATTTGCTTCTCGGGACATCACTCGGGACAAGTCAGTCGCTATAGGTGCTCATATGTAGTGTGAACTGTTTGGGTTTCTGTGTTTAGCTAGTGCTGATTTGGGTACTAGTTTAAATATTTCTAGAGAAAATTTAGAATAGGACGTAAGTAACAATGAGAGATTCTCTTTGGGGTCTTTCTCTTTTGTTCATTACTCGGCCAACATTTACTATTCTACTCTTTGCATAATATTCTAGTAAAAACCGTCGGCTTTCGATATGTACTGGTAAATTAGTGCAAAGTGTTGTAAAGATGTCGTAATAAACGAAAGAGAAAGTAAAAAAAGAGAGGCTCTCAATGTTACTTACGTCCTATTGAATTTTTTTTCTAGATTTCGTTTAACTAAACTTCAGATAGTGCTAGTCACTGACGAGATGAATTCAAAACACGAAAATCAAACTTAACTTTGGACAAGTTTCTAATATTTTGTCGGGGGGTATTTGAACAGCAAGTTCAATCTGACGATAAACTTAAGGCACATCATGCGAAATTTGAAAGTATGTATCGTCCTTGTCATCTATTTCAAAGTCTGCTTTGCAAATAAACCTTTTGAATCGGATTTGATCACAACAAGCATAAAAAATAATTGTTCGTCTTTTTTTTATTCATCGGGAATTTATCTTTCTTGTCGACAAAATACCAGACACTAGTAGGATGAATTTTGCTCAGAATATTGTAATTATGTTTTTTCATTCTTCTATATCTCGAATGTTTTTCGCATTTTAATTGCTTCTTGGTATGAACGTAACTGATTTGTACCTGGATTCAAAAGTTTTCTAAATTATTGTCTTGTCCATTAAAAATTCATACCAATATCAAAAAAATCTTATTGGTAAAACTTCTATTGCCGCTAAATTGTATTTCAATCTTAATTTTATGTGGAATATTATCAATACATTGATTATTATTTTTTGATAAAAACTACAAGTGATTGTCGTGATTTTCGGAAGCTGAGTACGCGCTCTCCACAATTTCGTCTATGTGCGTCAAACTTTTTTGGGACTCGGGTGAATGAAAGAACGACGCTGAAATTTTTCAAATGTTGAAATTGTTGGATATTTTATTTCGTTTCACTATAAAATAAAATTACTTTGCTGTAAATTTTCATTCATTGTTTTTGGAGTAACATTGATCAGCAAAATATGTGTATCGAAATAAGAGATAACGCTTGTTGTGTAAAATGCATATCCGTAGGCAATAGGGTTCGTCGCGGTGCGGATGTGGGCGGTAAATGGATAATCCGCACCGCAACCGCAAAAAAATGTTAAAACCGCACCGCTTACCGCAACCGCACTGCATTTACCGCACCGCACCGCGCGGTAATGCGGTGAATGCGGTAAAATTCTGTATTTTTGAAAAATGTGTTGAAAAGTTATTAATTTATTTGTATAAATATATATAATAAAAAAAATATATCCTATTTACACGAACATTAACTTTGACGGACTCCTCAGAATGTAAGATTTATTAAAAAATGTCAACTTTGCAAGGTTTATTAGTAAAATGCCGTACATCTTGAGATAAATACTTTCGAAACAAGCTAAATATTAGCATGGCACTGAAGTCTTATGAAATGTAGCTGTATTTCATCATTATACATACAAAAACGTTCTTCCGCAGCAATTAATAGGAAAACTTTTAATTTAATTATCAGAATTCGTTCTACACATAACATAACAGGTATCCATCCCATCTCAACCGGTACAGAGTTGTTGAAGGATATTTGAAAAACTGCAAAAGATGTATGATTTACAGCATACAGCAGAAATGTTTTTGCAAATAGGGGATTTTAGGAACAAAATACGTCAAAACACTTACTTCGTATTTTTTAAGAAATGGATGTATTCTTATTCAAATACTCAGATTGCTCTCTTAAAATTGTATAAGTTGTAATTTTCTAAGAGCTAGTTCGAAAGTTCTACCTTTTTATGTATTTTTTCTAATATTTTTTCATAATGCCAATGGCAAAAACTTCGATTGAAGTTGGTAGGGGTCAAAAATTTTCCTGTGCAAAATTTGGTATCTGGGCTAACTTTGACACTTGTCACAATATGAAGGGAGGCTTTGAGAAACACAAAAAAATCGAAATACCCTACACTAACTTCGAAAGCTTTAATTTCAAAAAGTGACAAAATACTCCTAACTCAAAAATATTAGTTGTTAATTTGGTAGAAAATATTCCCAGTTGGACGAACAATGGACGTATGCGAAAAAAAGTTATGTAGAAGGAGTCTTAAACACGAACTGCAGGAAAATTCATTGCGAATTTACACAGAAACCAAAAGAGATAGAAATACGATGTTGAAGAAAGAATTATAAGGTTATCAGCCTAATTTGGACCCCTCCTTATTTTGGACGCTTTTCAAACATTTGTCTCCCTTACTGCTGATTCCTGGTTTGATGATGATAATTTCATTGTTTGGGTTGTTGTTAAGTCTTAAAACTATTTTAAGTTCATCTTTAAGTTCTCCAAATTAATCAAAATTCACAGTTGAGAAAATGTCATCGTAACCGATACATAATTTCACAAATCCCAAGAGGAATCGGGAAAAATGATGCATTTTTAAATTGGATTTGACAGTACAATTCAATTGTTTTTCAATGATTGGATTGTGCATTTTATATATTTGAAAAGGTTCGCTTGTAAATTTTTGAATGTGTTCAAAATATGTCGTAAAAATAATCATACCAAATAATATTTGACACAGCTTATAGATTTTATTTCTTAGTAACAGATTGTTTTATCATATTAGAATAAACAAATTGTAAAAAATCAAGTAACGATAGGTCGAATACAGATTATATTCGGATTTCTTTTCATGGTTCAAGTCCATGGAAATTAGAGCAATTAAATGTTTATTATGTTTCCCTATTGTAAGGTAATAATTTACGTCGTTCTTAAATGGTAAAAGTCAAAGTTTTAATTCACTTTTTAATGCAGACTGCAGACTTTATCAATTATTTTTTAAGTGCGGTTGCGGTAATACCGCGCGGTAAAAGCTCATTTCCCGCACCGCATCCGCGAGAAAAAGTGTCTCACCGCACCGCAGTTTTTGCGGTGCGGGTGCGGTAAATACCGCGCGGTTGCGGTAATTGCCGCAACCGCGACGAACCCTAGTAGGCAATATCATGGGCTGGCATTGTGTCGTCTCGCAAGAAAAAAAATTGCCTAAAAGGATACAGCCGACTTTTTTCGATTTTTTTCAGGAAAATAATCAAAATTAAATAGTTACTAACAAACATCTTAGATATTTAAAATGAATTATTAGACAAAAATATTTACGGTTTCTAAAAAAGTTATCATTACGGTTGAAATTGATTGATTTCATTAATATACAAGGAATTGTTTGAACAAATTGGAACAGTGCTTGAAAGTTGTATCATTTTCAAATTGAATTTGTTATCATAAAATGTACATTAAAAGTCGAAGTAATCGTTGCCGACAGATGCTTCATATGTTTTGAATATGGATTGTTTTTTGTTTCGTTTTTTGTTAGATGGAATCATCTTATCGTATGTTTCTGAAAAAAGTCTCATTTGATCAAACTTACCCAGGTGATCAAAGACAAAGCCGGCGGATACAGTGGGTAGTATGGATAGTATTACCCACTCGAAACTAACAGAATGGGGAAATACCCACTCGAAAGTTTGGAACAAACTTAATCCTGAAATTAACCGCATATTTGTCTAGCTAGCAAAATGCATTCGTCTGAAATTCTTGATGCCCAATAATATCACTTTTTTATTAAGATTCAAATTTCTTTTGGCTAACAATTTAAATTTCTTGAAAATATGGTATCATAATTAGGATTTGTTTAAAATTTTAAGTTATTTTTTTAGTAATACTAAGGGGAATATATTTTGACACATGTACATTTTAAAACAAAGAAGTCAGATTGATATACAGAAAAAAATATTATTGCTTTTTTATTCAGAATAAAGGATGCAGTTAGAAATATTTTCAAAGACTAGATATACAATTTGTTATTTTTTTTTAGCACAAACTATTATTTGATTAACAATTGAAACCAGAAGAAACACTATTAGGTTTATTAAAAGGAAGGCAAAAGAGTCACACAAGAGGAATTGATTTGAACATCAGAGTAGCAGAGACTGCATCAGGGAAAGTGCAGAGAGGGCGGACAACAATGCTAGGGAAAAGAAGAAATTAAACTTGCAGCTTTTTGGCAAACGGAAAAATTATTGGACATCATGATTGCCTACTGCCCTCCTTGGATCCGCTGGGCACTGTTTTGTGACCAGATTTTCAGGTAGCTGTTAGCATATCAACCAAATGAGAAGAGATTACTAAATTTTGCTATCCATCGTGTTTAAAAATCTGTATATGAGAGACATATAGGGGGATCGAGAATAGCTAGCACATCTCGGAGTGGAACTAGGCCGAAGGGATTCTTTTAACGGAGACTGGCACCAGGGCACTAGGCATATAACCAGACAACATGTTTAATGTTGCGATAATCGTCACCATGAGCGCAGAGACCCCCTCTCCATGACCCCAATACGCCGGAAATGCGCTTTCAATGTATAGTGATTGGACATGACCCGAGTTATCATCCGAATGAAGTCATGAGCCTTATCCATCCCCTTGAACCACGGCTTGTTTGTGTCTTTGGGATTCTTAAACTGCCATTGTTCCACGAAATTTGCAAATTTTCGAGCGTCCTCTGATAATAAATACTGAAAAACTCGTTGAAGCTCCGCGATCGTTCATGAATATCACTTCTCATTACCATTCTAATCTGAGTGTCCACCTTCTCATTACCCGGAATGGAGCAATGCAAAAGAATTCAAACTAATATTGTTTTTCATTGAAAAACACCGGGCAGTGGATTGCACTGGTTTTGCACTTTCTAACAGAAGTGGGAATGAAACACGTCTAGTGGCCTGCTCTTCTACTAGAAAGTGCAACACTAGTACAATCCACCGCCCCGGGGTTTTTCAATGAAGAACCCCATAAGGTAATCTGGTATGATTTTTCCGTATATTGCGTTTAACGGTAGCCTAGAAACGAGATAAATCCATCGACAAACAGGTGCCAATAACCGCGTTTTCAGCATTCATTAAGTTTTTCATTTGCATTTAAACATTGCATATATACGAAAAAAATTGGACGATCCGACATTCGAAAAGTCCTTGTAGGAGCTTTTCGCGTACAGTTCTGAGTGCTTTCAACCCACCACGAATTTGGAGACTGTCCATTGCTGTTTGCACCGGATCTCGTTTCGTCTGTCCTGTAATCGCAGTGTCAATATTTAATCCAGTTAAAACCTTGCATGCTGTCACCGGGGAAATTTTTTGTTTTCATTCGATTTTCTCGGATATAGTGGACGCATAGCTGTTCCAATCAATATGGCCATATTGGCCACGGTGGTGGAGTAGTCATGATCATATTGAAATTATCGCGAATATCATACAATAAAATAGATCGGTTATCAACGTGAAGACAATCCTATGACATACCCCGTGAGGTGCGATGTATAGGGGAATAATGTCTGCCTTTGATTCGGACTTGGCAACCGACAACTTCAATATCTGGTACCGAGGATTAATTCGGCCCTGGCGAATAATGTTAAAATTGTGGAAGATCTACGTCGGTAGATAACCAAATACTTCGTGTTAAACCTGTGAAAATCATGGGAGCGAAATATAGGGACACTTGGAGTTTTTGAGTCCCATAAGGAAATTTCTGTTAGTTTCCGAGACGAGGAGCCATTTACTTCGGTTTTGTAATAGCACCCATCAAAGGACACTCTCAGATCTTTATGAGGTAGCGTAGGAAAGGAAATGACTAATCACGTTAGAACATGTTCCCTCAATATGATTATCAGACTATCGATCTTTAGTGGACAAGGGAGCGTAGAAATTAGTCGTGGTTTCTGCGTTTCTACATTGGGTAGCTGTATGGCCCAATTGTTTGCAATAACGGCATGCCCTGAAGCACAAAAAGGCGAACAGGTAGACGAGCCTCGTTCAAAAGAACAAAGTTTGGAAGAGTAGATCCAGCGAAAGGCTCGTCGTGAGACTGATTGAAAATAAATTCTTATACTCCTCGATTTATACGGAATGCTTTGCTTGCAAACCATCAATCTCTACTTCCCAGGCGGGTACGTAGACAAGATACTTCTTCGTACACGACCGAGTGTTGTTTAGTTAGTTTACGCTATATATCGTTGATGTTAAATGGGTTATATTCGGTTCCGAAATAGACCTTCCAGGGGCCTGATGTACTAGATGAATACAATTTATATGGAATAGAAGATTTATCGGCATTATTTTGCCATCAGGTAAATATTCAAATCGATCTTCATTGAACCAGAGGGGCTGTCTGTTGTTGAACACTATCATATTACACTATCTTGCGGGCTTCAGTACACACGCAAAGAAGGTTTTATCGGAGGTAACAGAATATTGAAACATCACCATCTAGTGTCAAAACAAACGCAAACCGCGAAAAACTAAGTTAAAAAATGTTTAGTACCAAAGACTTCAAATTTTTTGAAAAAATCTCGGAGGTCAAAAATTTTATTGTAATGTCATATGATTTAAAAATGCATGAACCGTGAAGATCTGATATCAATGCAAAAAGGTAAGATCTGAAAAAGGAAAAAAAAACATAAAAGAAGTAATAAAAAAGCGTAAAAAAGACTTTTTTTGATACATTCTAGTGTAAAAAAGTCTTTCTTTGGAATTGGTAAAACTTTTGACCATCGAATATTTCTAACGAACTGGATAGCACAACACACCCAGGTTTTTGCGCGGGGGATACGTACCGCGTAAAAAAACCGCGTTAATTGGAAAATCCGCGTAAAACAACTCTCAGCAAAAGACTTAGAATAATTTTGGAATTCTTTTTGCACGGATTTCGCAATTAACGCGGTTTTTGTAAAGTCCTTTTGAATGCAAAAGATTTTCGGAATGATGGAAGAGACGGGTCTGACAGATTCCTTATGGCCTGCACCCCAACAATATAGGTATTCTCGGAATGGTCTTGAAAAGTGGGTGCCAGAAATTGATTGTTGACACCATTTTGAAATCAAAGATGGCGACTTCTGGTTTAGCGAAATTCGCTGTAACCCAATCTATATGCGTGTTTTCGGAATGGTCTTGACGAGTAGGTGCCAGAAATAAATAATTCTGAACCTTCCCCGCAAGGTTTTCCATGAAAAAATGATTTTTGACGCCATTTTCAAATCCCAGATGGCGACTTCCGGCTTAGCGAGATTCTCTACAACTCAATCAATATGAGTATTTTCGGAATGGTTTTGACGATTAGGAGACAAACGTCGATGTTTGGCGTCATTTTAAAATTCTAGGTGGCGACTTCCGATTTACCGAAATTCCCGCATGAAAAATCTGGGCAATCATCCAAAACACCCTCAAATATAAGATCTAATCATAAACCAGCAAAATGCAAAATATTTTTATGTGTTCATCCAGAAGAGTGTGGTGAGAATGGAAAAGAGAAAAGAAAGAGACGTATGTGGTGTGAGTTGGGGGTTTGAATTTATTCAAATTAATCATATTGCTTAAATTTAAGTAAATTCAACTGTTTAATTAAAACACTAAAAACTGTACTAAAACTTCAACTTCCGAAAATACCCATATTGATTGGGTTATAGCGATTTCACTAAACCGGAAGTCGCCATCTATGATTTCAAAATGGCGTCAAAAATAAATTTCTGGCACCTACTCTTCAAGTCCATTCCGAAAATACCCATATTGTTGGGCACGGCCACAAGGAGTATTCCCGACCCGTCTCTTCCATCTTTCCGAAAATCTTCTACGTCTTTTGCATTCAAAAGGACTTATATATATTTTTTTGGAAAAACCGTGTTTATTGCGAAATTCGCGCAAAATAAAAACTGCCAAAATTCTTCTAAGTTCTTTGCATTTAAAAGGAATTAGAATTTTTTTTTTCAGAAAAAAAAGTCTGATTCTTTTGCATTAAAAAACCACGGAAATTGGAAAATCTGCGTAAAAAACCTCAAAAAACCGCACAAAAAAACGCGCAAAAAACCTGAGTGTAAATCCATTAAAACCCTGTATTCATTTGGATGTGTTCTGCTCCCAAGCGCAGTTCGTTGGGGAACTTCGATGGTCAAAAATGGTAATGTACACACACAAAGCAGAATGCAAATGTTCATTGATCTGCGTCTCGGTTGGCCGTGCAGCGCTGACACCATGTGCGCATTGCTTGTTTGCCGGGTGATAGGCGATACCAAATGTAATAGGAGTATTGCGCGGATTGGATGTAGACCTACTTAGATATTTTTGTTACGATCGATATAATATGAAATGTGTGCTAAACTAAACCCCGCTATCCGCTTGAGTTGACCGAATATTTTTTGAATGACCTATTACAAAATTATTTCTATATTGACACATTCCGAGGGCTTGTACACCAGAAGGATGTTTTTGTTTTGTCTTATTTTGGTAACACAATTTTTTTTCTCGTTTCGGTAGTGTTTAAACTATTGAAAAAATATGTAATCAATTCTTTGACATTTCTACAAATAGTTGAAAAATATATAGAGAAGTAAGTTGAATTTCACGGAAAAATGGTTTCTGAATTATTGACTTCTAAAAAAAGTCTATTTCATTAAACTATTATTGAAATTTCAATCTGTTTAAAGGAATTTGTTCGTTATTGAGTGTAGAATAATAAAACTAGAAAGATTTTCACTCATATTTGACTACTAAATTTTTTTGAACTAATAGAAGTTTTGATTGTTTCTATGTTGTAACGTCACGAAAAATGCATATTTATTCAGTTTATCAAAAAATTGCAATTTTGTTCAAATTTATATTCCGGATTCTCTTTGTATTCAAAAATACTTTTCCAAAAAGCCTCCAACTTCTTTTATTGGATGTGCAGAACAAAAGTTACAACAGGATACACTTTGCGTTGTAACGTCACGTAAATCAACTTTTAAAAGACGCTTAAATGATTTTTCAGATATAGTGTTAAAGCTTACTTCGAATGGTTTATTAAAACGCTTTCAAGTTGTTTCATAAACAGGAAACTATACTAGCGTGATATTTATAAATTCAGAATGTACACCCTCAAGTGCTTAAGGGGTTATATACCATCAACACACGCAACGTTACAACGATTTGACCTTCATTCTATAAATCTGTTATAACTTTTTCAAATGAAATCTTTCATCAAACCTAATTATAGATTCAGAAAATAAACAAATTTTTATATAAGATTCGATCTACAAAACTCGAATGCACTGAGTGAGGTATTTTTAATAAATGTTTGTAGAACGTCACATTATATTTCATTAACCCTCCGGCACTCGCTCCCCGAATGAGCAACCGCTGGTGCTGGAAGAAGATTTCGCTAGAGTTTCGGAAGGTGTTGCACAAAATACAACGGCGCGAGTGCCGGAGGGTTAAAGTTCACCTCCGCTGTATTCTCCTCGACGCTGGCTGGTCATATGCTACGTTTCGATGCAATCGCGCTAACAGCAACGTAGTCCAGGACATGCGTTGGAAGGTTGTGAGGGAATTTTCGAGTTTTGTACTTGGGGTAGTATTCAGGTATGAATATAAATTCGTTCCCTGAATACTTCTTTCCTTCCAGCAATCAACCATTTCACACTTCGCTATCTTCGACGAGCCGCCTGTTATAAGGTTGTCCGCGGCCACAGTTGTAGTCGCACTTGCTGTCAGTCAGGTACCAACCAATTCTTCCGTTACAAACCGAAATACATCATTGAAGCAGCTACATCATCAAATTGCCTGTGGTATTAAATCCATTATGAATTATCTATTCGAATTTACAGGAGACTGCAACGCAATAGTTAGGGCTACAGAGACCTTTCAGGTTCACCACACTAAAACGTTTCAATGGCGTAGAGTCGGATAAAAAGGCTTTGGCTGTGGTCATGGTCTCAAATGAGCACAAAAAAGATAGATGGAGAGTGTTTGTTGGAGTTTGCCAACATTTTAAATCCCGTCGAATCAACGACTGGATGTAACACATCCTTTCGTAACATCACGGTGATGTGACGTGTTCTTTTTCCCTGAATATTTGTAACTATAACTTTTTTTATAAGATCTTCACCCGGTCGTCTCCCCAAGTAAACATATACAATACTTCAGTGTACCGAGCCCTATCGATTGTCTGGCGCTTAAATTGTGCTCGCTTCCTCATATAAATCCACTTGTTTAAGACTATCAATACAAATATCATACTATAAACTCGGATCGGGAACCTGATTCAAAATCAAACATAGCTATACTGCCAGTTTATTTTCTTTTGTGAAATTTGTTATAAAACCTACTTTTCCGACTTCGTTAAACTAACATATTGAGCCGTATCAAATAAATGAATGTGTCAAATGGCTCAAAACTATCTATAACAGATATGAAAGAAAAAAATCTTGGTTTGATCGATTATTCCTACCACAATTTAAAAAATAAACTGCATCGTGATTTTTGGACAACCCCATTAATTATTCGAGTAAAATATCATTAACATGGCTATATGTAATAAATATTCAAAATTCCACTCAAAACAATAGCACCAGCGTGATTTACAGCGTTATAGAAAAGTTGAAGATTTTCGTGACGTTACAACGCAATGAGATATCGCTTTTCCTAAGAAAGGAGCGTTGTAACGTCACGAAAGTAAAAGAGACTTAAAAAGAAACAAAACAATAAACTTTATATTTAATGACACCTAATTATTCATAAGTTATTTAGAAATACTTCATAGAAGATTGGTTCTTGATAAAAAATCTTATAAAGCAGATATTTTGACTTTTAATAAAATACGCTGAAGGTTCTAATTTGTGACGCGTTGTAACATCACGTTACATTATTGGTAATAAAACAACCCTCTTCCAGTTTATTTAGTTTATGTTTATTGAATATTTCGAGAAATTTTGTCTACTTTCTGAATATGTAATAAGTTTTGATGTAGGCGTTCATTTGATAAAGTTATAACATATTTATGGAATGAAGATTCGTCAAATCGTTGTAACGTCACGAAAAAATGTATCTATTCATTTTCACCTGGAAGATGCTATTTTTTAATTCCACAAAACTTTAGATTGAAACTGTGAAGTCCCGTTCCATTTTTATCAAAAAAAATTTAACATTGATTTAGTTGGAACCCTGCTGCTATCTGCTATTAGTTGGATTTGCTCTGCTCCCCTAAAGCCCCCTGAAGTGAGTTAGAAAAATTCGATGGTCAAAAGTTTTGCCAATTCCAAAAAGAGACTTTTTTACAACAAGAATGTCCTCAAAAATTCTTTTTTTACACTTTTTATCACTACTTTTCTGTTTTTTCTTTTCAGATCTTTCCTTTTTGCTTTGATATCAGATATCGACAGTTCATGCATTTTGAAACCATATGGCATTACAATAAAATATTTGATCAGCGAGATTTTTTCAAAAATTTCAAGTCCTTGGTGCTATAAATTTATTAATTTGGTTTTTAGCGGTTTTCGTCTGTTTTAACACTAAATGCTGATGTTTCATGCTATAGACATACTTCGACGAAAAAAAAATCGATTATCAATATTTCATGTAATCCTCCTACTCTCTTTTGCATTTTTCGAATATTTTGAATGGAATTTTAAACTGCTAAGCCCCGTTCCAATTTTTTCCAAAAATTCTTCACTAGGGGTTTCTTGGAACCCCATTTCGCCATTTTTTTGTTCCGCTCCCAATTATTTTTTATTTTGTTTCGCAATGTAATACTTTGACTCGTAAGAATTGCTACATTTTTAAACGTCGGCATTGTGATGACTTGTGCAAAACCCTTTAACATTTATATTCAATTTATTTACTGGGACGGGGTTCCGTATGCTGTAGTTTAGTAGTAGAAATATTGACGTTGATATCTTACTTTCACGTGTCGTTTGCGTAAATAAAATTCTTGCACCTTATCCCTTTCTAACGTCTAATAACTTTGCTCTAAAAACGAAACAATTAAATCTATCGCTCGATAAACCAACCAGAACGGACACAAAAAACACCTCCAATCGCCACTCGATTACCGTAATGGCTCGGAATCATCCTATTTCTGCGATTGTCTCTATCACTATATAGCACCCAACACCAGCAAACAGCGAGCTTCATTCCTCGAATCAAGCACCCAACAGCTACGCAATTGGACTGGATTGAAGCAGCTGACGAAACAGTGCTGCCAGTGCTGGTTGATTGAGCAACAAAAGACTTTTTTTCTGCACCACTGCTGGCAACAAAAGCAGCCCAATTACACACTTATCCATTGGCACGTAAGCCATCTAAAATTGTGTCCTTACTAGTGACGCTTCGGCGCCGGCAGAAGCGGAGCTTTTCGTTCTCACATGCGGTCCACTTACCACCACACGCTTTCTTCGCAGTAGGCACCACCCAGTTCCGATTGGATAGCGGTTCGCATGACCAAATAGCAGCCTTCGCTGAGCTAGCGTCGTCCGCGAGGGTGGTTTGTGGATCCGATGACGATGATGGGGGCCGGTTTTGTTGGTTGGTTGGTTGGATGGTTGGTAAGCTTAAGTGTTTGCATTAATGCTCGAGCACAAAGGACCCACAAAGAAGTTGATGAAGTGCTGTTCTGTTGCCTAGGCCTCCGGATATGGCAGGATTGAGCAACGAAAGTAACGCGATGCGTGGGGGGGGGGGGAGGACAATAAAATACTTATGGCGGCATAAAGGAGTCTCTGGCTTTAAGGACCAGAAGAGAAAAATTTATTTTTCTTTTAATGAGCGACTGTTTTTTGTTTGAATTTTGCTTGTTTTGTTGAAAAATGAAATTGAGAGGTTGTTGGTCCCGAAATATTAGAAGAATAAATATTCGGCTTCTTTAGCCGAAATTAAACTGCTGCGTCACAATGCACACCACACAATGATTACGTAATGAGAGCTTCAACATCGTTTTTGTTGAGCTCTCGAGCGATTTGAAAGTAACTGGGGGTGTTTGGAAAAATCTCGCAGGCACCGGCGGAGGCTCCCCTCCGGTAGCCGCATACCGGGAAACGAATCATTCGAAATGAAAGGAAAGCACCAACGGTGATAATGGGCACGATTACCAACATCATCAGTGTTATCGTCGTCATCAACACAGAAATTGACTGTTCGCTTTTGTAGTAAACCTGCCTTATCTAGTCAGCAAAAACCCATCAAGCTGAATTCGATTTTCTCCTGGGAGGCCTGAAACGTTTGCTTAATTGCGGACAATTTATCTTCTTCCGATGCACATCCATCCTGATGTGGGTCCTCAATCAAAGGTGTACCTTCAAATTCATCATTATCTACATTGTCCTGGTGGCGACGCCAAAAGCTTTCAAAGTAATCGTGCGGGAATAGGAGGAAAAGTACACACTCGACTGAACTCGATATCGATTCGACGCCAGTTTGTGTGACTGGAAGCAACGAACTGTTCTACTTTTTTCATGAAACGAGGAAGACTGTGCATGACTGTATGTATGTACGTATATAGGGTTTGGCGAGCATTGATTCGGGACGGCAGTTGGCACAAGGATACTGGTTTGGATGGAGAGATTTTCTTGTTTCTTTACGAGCTTTTCCGTGCTTGTCCGGCATCGTACCGCTCGGTGGGATCGGGATTTAGAGGAGGCGAGGTGTAGAATCAAACTAATGCTTGTTCCGTAAAAGTACAAGGATAACCATTTTTCACTCGGTAGCCAGTCTCTCGAGTCCTATGGGAGTGGGGCTGATCCTGCGTGCGTGTTTCCTGTTCCGGAACCACGGAAGAATAGAGGCATGGGCGTGAGCAGTATTCTCTGGTGGGGAGGAGGCTACATTTTTTGCATTTATTATAAAAGAAATGTATAGGATTTTCAGAAACTTTGAAAACTTTACCGAGGCCCAGCGGGACGAGTTTCATATGAGAGGCTGAGAGCAAGTGGGTTAAAATTTTGCTAAGAGCGAAAGTGGGTTAAAATATTCTGTTAGATCAGAAATGGTATATTCATCACAACCTCAGGCAAAAGTGGGTCAAATATTATTTCGCGCAAAAGTGGTTCGACAAAATTTTCAGGGCAAGACTGGTATAGAATATTAACCCATTTTTGTGCTAAGAAAAGAATCAGATATTTCTTATTCGGACTTGTGGATAATGAAATTTTAGTCAATGTTTCGATGCTTTAGAAATCATGAGATATAGGATCCGTATAGGTTAGCAGACATCGGAAATGGATAATTACCTCCATTTTGAAATCCACGATGGCGACTTCCGGTTATCACAAAGTAGTGAGAACCACTATCAATATGGGTGTCATTTGAAAGGTAGTGGTCAGCGGACACCGAAAATTGACGATTAGCGCAATTTTGAAATCCAAGATGGCGACTTCCAGTTATCACAAAATAGTGAGTATCATCAATATGGATGTCATTTGCAAGGGGGTGGTCAGTAGACATCGAAAAATGATGATAACCGCCATTTCAAAATTCAAGATGGTGACTTCCGGTTTCCACAAAATGGTGAGGGACGTCGTCAATGAGGATGTCATTTGAAAGAGGTGGTCATTTGGAATGGGGATTTTATATCTTAAGTTTATTTAAATACCTATATGATACCGTGAAAATCGTAGTTTTTTCTCTACTTTTAATATCATTTAGGTACGTTACATTGTACTGGATTTGTGATACTGATTTATCAAAGTGTTTAACAAATGATTTAAAGATATCCATAGAAGTTACAGCCACGTCTCCTGTCAAAATATTTTTTATGTACCTAAGGTGATAAGCCTATATCGCTTCTTATGTTTTATTGGCACACGCGTTCCATATTTCGGATGTACCTCATGCGTTTTTTATCACAAAGTCATCTGACAACATGCTTCTGTAGGTATTACTAAAGAACAGATAGACTCCACTGGGTTTGCGCCTACTGAACGGCGGGGGGTGAGTTGGAAATTTTGGTGGGTGAGAAGATTGAGGTATGTTAGAGCAGTTGCAGTTTTGATTTGTTTTCAAAAAGTTGCGAAGCTAATTCGAAGCGATCCTTGGTAGTCAAGCAAAAAGTTATGTCATCTGACCGAAAGAAAGAACTGAATAGCATTAATTTATATAACAGGTTTGGAAGCATTAATACTTAGCAAATTCCTTAGGGCATGTTCAGTAGCATATTTTATGTAGAAATTTCAAAGCACAAATATTTTAAGTATCATTATACTGTTTTTCTATGTGTTGCCTCATTTGAAACACGTTTAGAACTTTGCTTTGAAAAAGGGTATTTAGCACATACACTCAGGGATGAACATGAAGTTTTTTGTGCAACTAGCAACTGGGAAACGTGGCGCTGTCTTATTGGAACCACAATTTGTCAAGACTACTGGATTCATGTTTGGGCAGTCCCAAGTCTGTTAACATGCTTTTTACCACGATTCTTCCGTAAAATACGCCATATTGTCGCATACGACAAGCCAAGTTATTGAGAATGGTGTCAAATCGATTCTTCGCGATCATCGCGTACTCTTGGCTCTCGCCGCTATGAATTCTTCTCTGCGTACTGGATGTGGTCGATTTGGTAGCTTATCATCCAATAAAGTGAGCAGCGACTCTAACTTTTCGATTGTATGGCGAATAGTGAACTTTATTGCTTTGTTTTGAACGTGTCATTTGAGCCAGATGCTACTGATATGAAAAGAAGACTTGGTAGTATGTGTAGGAAAAAATAAGTTCGGTTTTGACACCCGTTTTTTTTTAGAATTGTCCTACTAAAGTTATAGAGATGGGTTCTCGGAAGGGCTCCTTATCAGAAGCGCTCACTAAAATTACAGACGAAACAAGAAATATCCATCTTTAAAACACTACTTAAGGCCAATTGCAGCGGGCCGTGATTCTGATTGTGATGTTGAGTTCAGAGGTTCAGATGTGCGGGCGTAGGGACTTTACGATCGCGTGGGAATAAGCGTTTATTTGTTCGTTGAGACCATGTTGATCAGATTATAAGTGCATTAAAGGGCGAACATGAAATTTTTGCGGCATATTCAACAGGGCATAACTTTTTTACCATTGGGTAAAAAACAACCAAATTTTGCACACTTTCTCATTGATTTGTATTGTTTACATGCTGTCTAACACGAAGACGTGTTTTTCGATTCAACGAAAATGAAGGTGAACCAACGCGAGTCGAGAGAACAAATTCTTTCCAAACACCTGTAATTTCTTGACCTGTCGCACCGGCAGTTGGGAAAAATGTTGAACATTCACCATTCAACCGTCTGTTGAAGCGGTTCCAGGAGCGGTTGACGTTAGACCACGGCAAAGGAGCTTGAAGAAAATCGGGACCGGAGAACAAAAGGACGGAGGGAAAGGTGAAGCGGATGATTAAAGCAAATCCCAACGTCTCAAGCCGTGATTTGGCTAAAAAGATCGGCATGTCGCAGAGCTACGTTCAGAATGCAAAGAAGAGAGCTGGACTACATACATACAAGGTACAGAACTTCCCAAACCGCGATGAGCGGCAACAATCGACGGCTAAAACTCTGGCACGGAAGCTCTACGAGAAGATGCTGACAAAATATGGCTGCTGTGTGATGGACGACGAAACGTATATAAAAGCCGATTTTAAGCAAATTCCGGGGTTGGAGTTTTTCACCAGCAAGAGCAAGTTCTATGTGGACGACAAATTTAAGAAGAAGAAAATGTCGAAGTTCGCCTCCAAATATCTCATTTGGCAGGCCATCTGCTCTTGCGGACTGAGGAGTGAGCCTTTCGTGACAAAGGGCACAGTAAATGGCGAGATCTACAAATCTGAGTGCCTCGAGAAGCGCCTTTATCCGTTCTTGCAGCATCACGACGAAGCTCCGCTATTTTGGCCAGATTTGGCATCATGCCACCATTCTAAGTGTCCTGGAGTGGTATGAGGCCAATTCTGTCCATTTTGTTCCGAAAGACATGAATCCGCCAAACTATCCGGAGCTACGCCCGGTGGAGCAGTACTGGGCAATGATGAAGCGGGAACTTCGGAAGAGCAAGAAGACAGTCAAAGACGAGAGGGACATGTTAACAAAATAGAAAAAAACTGAGAAACTGGTACCGGATGACACATCCGCATCAAGCGAAAATGCGTTCAATTTTACACTCAAGGCTCCATCGATTAACTTTTCTTTTGATTTTTGAAGTAAATATATGTATAAAACTACCCTAAAATTTTGGTTTGATTTTAAACATTATAAGAAAATTAGCATGACATTTTCGGTGTCGCAATAATTTCGTGTTCGCCCTTTAGCGTTCACTAAATCATCGAGGCGATTTGCAGTTTTTGAAATCATGGGCGTAGTAGATCGTTGATGATCGTGATTACATGTCCACCTATGTGCATAATGGCTATGGGCTCGAGCGTTTGTAAGTTAACGTATTCGATTATGTTGATTTTTGTATCTCGCGGATGCTAGCGTGTAACTTCGCTTGTATACATTCGATTTTTTAACTGCGAGCCCATTCCAATTTTCGCCTGTGCTTTTGAATGATCGCGTGGACCGTGAATGATACTTAATTTTCAGTATTCGGTTCAGATGCTAGAAGCGAGTGAGTTCCCTGGTATCACTAGTTTCCGGTCGTGGCGCCATAGAACGTGTTGTCTAGTTGCTATGAGCGTTATTTTTTATTAGTACAACTGAACGCATTGATCTATGTTGCTAGAGCCGAGATTTGAGACTTCCGGAGTTAATCAATTCATGATCGCGTGAACATGAGCGTTTGTAGGTTCACATTTGGCACCCCTTGTGTGTAAATTAATAAGTGCTGAACGGTTCACTTTATCACCGGAGGGTAATCCTGTTTGGAAGATCGCAGACGTAGGTATGCGGGGTTTATCGCGAAGTACCTGCAAAGATCTTTTGATATTTTGTTATCTTCGGCAGTCCTGGCATGGGACATTCCAAGTTAAAGAGTTCCGAAGCTGGGCTCATCGCCAAGGCCAGGGTACCTCCAACAAGATCTTGGCCCTAAAACCACTTTGTACACGAAACGTTATCTATTCATACCATATCATGTCGTCCTATGCAGAGTTACACATTTTCAAATTCATTGAATGAAAATTGATCATATTCATTATTTTATTTATTTTATTTATTATTTCAATATTCAGTGGCGAAACTGAAAACGTCAAACGAACCAACTGCTCATTCATTCAATGCAGATTTTCATTCATCTCCGATTATTGTACGAGGTGAACGTGCAACAACGAATAAAACGCTTCAGGCCTTGGCACAATATAAGCGATGATAATTAATATTTTATGCTTTAGCAATATTTGAAAACATTTACTTGGAGAATTGGTGAAATGAATATTATTGTACGATATTCAACTGAATGAATAACATGGATTTTTGAATGAATATTCTTTCTATTCATCATGAGTCGCATCAGGTTCATTTTCAGTCCTCATAAAAGACGTTCGATTATTTTGAACTCTAATCCTATGTCCGAACCCCAATCAGAAAGGATCCATAGTGTTAGTAAGATCGTAACGCTAGCCATGAAACATCCTGTATACTGCGAATCGTTACGTACTGTTCACTCTCTTTCAAATGATACCCACATTCTCACTATTTTTAGTAACCTGAAGTCGCAATCTTGGATTTCAAAATGGCGGTAATCGTCAATTTTTGGGTTCTGCTGACCACCCCCTTTCAAATGACACCCTTATTAATGGTGGCTCTTACTATTTTGTTGTAACCGTAAGTCGCCATCTTGGATTTCAAAATGACGGTAATCGTCAATTTTTGGGTTCTGCTGACCACCCCCTTTCAAATGACACCCTTATTAATGGTGGCTCTTACTATTTTGTTGTAACTGTAAGTCGCCATCTTGGATTTCAAAATGACGGTAATCGTCAATTTTTGGGTTCTGCTGACCACCCCCTTTCAAATGACACCCTTATTAATGGTGGCTCTTACTATTTTGTTGTAACCGTAAGTCGCCATCTTGGATTTCAAAATGACGGAAATCGTCAATTTTCGGGGTCTGCTGACTACCACCTTTCAAATGACACCCATATTGATGGTGGTTCTCACTATTTTGTGGTAACCGGAACTCGCCATCTTGGATTTCAAAATGACGGTAATCTTCAATTTCCGATACCTACTGACCACCAACTTTCAAATAACTTCCACATTGATGATGGTTTCATTGATTTGTGATAAAAAATTTCTGAACCCCTTAGGATCAAAATGGAATATTTTTCCTCTCAGGGCAAAAGTGGTATATCATTTTAACCCATTTTTGCGCTAATGTTTTTTTACCCATTTCTTCGCTGTTGTGCTATCTTATGACAAACGCCATTTTGGGGTAAACTGATTTAGACATGCAACATTACTTGTCTGAAAAATCTCTACAAAGTGGCGTTTTCAGAATTTTGACATTCTGTTTGGGTACTAAGATATACTGAGAAATTCTATGATTTTTGTTTACAATTACTGTGATTGGGGTTTGGCGCAAGCTATCTTGATATATAGGATGTTTTTCTATGTAAAACTGTCTGAGAAACAGAATGGCATAATCATTTTCAAAACAAAAACACACGATTTGTGAAAAAGATACAGTTTAACTTTACAACTGAAAATATAGCATATTTGGCAACACTGTAACCTTAAATAACTATTTTTTTCTAGATTCCCTGACTCATTTCCTTTAAAATGCATCTTACCGATTGTTCATAGACCAAATGAAGCCAAAGATATGAATAAAAGTTAATAATTGATGATTTTTTTATATGGAAAATTTTCCATGCACGATTATGACACGCCATACAAATTTTGTCATCAATACACACCTATGACACGTGTGAGTGCGACTTTTGTTTACATTTTCAGTAACAACTCGCAACATAATCAACCGATCTTCGTAATATTTGAGAGATTAATACAGAATAGATAGAAGCATCAATTGTCTTCTATGAAGTGTTTCTATCATTTATAAGTTTGAAGATATTCAATTTCAAACTTTAAAAATCGTTTTTCTCGAAATGTGCTAAATGGCGCTTGTCATAAGATAGCACAACAGCGACGATTTCTGCTCTGACTGGTACTTAAATCGGTTTTGCTCATAATAAAACGTATACCATTTTTGCCGAGTGAAGGCGCTTTAACCTAGGCTTATTAGCCAGGGCAAGGTGTAAATACCTCTGTCCAGGGCCGCCGAGAGGGGGGGGGGGGGACCGGGGTGTTTCCCCCCGGGCCCGGAGTTCTGAAGGGGGCCCGGATTTTTACGAGAAACTAAAATTTTGACAAATACTTTTTCGACAAAAATTTATTTGAGAATGCAATTAAAAATTCAATATCTTGTGCATGAGGTAACTAGAATAGCGAAAATTCTAAACTACTGCATATTTGGTATCAACTATGTTTATAACAACCTAATTCTCGCATCGAAACAAGATCAGACTCGAGTGGGCATAGCGAAATTTGTACATTGAATGTCATGTACGCAGCTCACCTGGGTTCGAATCCCAACCCCGCACACAGGAATATAGATTTTTTATAGGAAAATTCCGAACCAGAAGGAAGAAGCGAATGACCCCTTAATCGAAACAAAAATATGATCAGACTTGTAAGGGTTAAACAATTAAATTTTTTGATTAGAAGTCATGAGCTTGTCTTCAAATTTTGCCAATATGAAATCGATTTTTTTGTTCTATTGAATTTCCAATCTTCGAAAGCGCTGGATTAGTATCGAAAGTTATTATTGAAATCCTGCTTAGGGTTGCAACATCGGTTTTTGGAGGCGAATTCCGTGTCTTCGTTCAGGTAAATCCGAATTCGCCCGGAAGAATCCACTAGATTATTTTGCAACTTTGCGTTGCCTTTTTCTCTACCAGAAATCGTTTTTTTGGGGCGTAGATTACGATTTTGATGTCAGATTTTCAAAATTCAAAATGGCGGATGCAAAATGGCCGACATTTTAATTTAAATATTAGTAAATTTTCACAAATGAATGGTTTTGATGGTTCCAGTGTATGCCAATAACGTTTATAATGTATCGAATTTTAAATGGTGTGTAGTTAAATGATAGAATTTATTGATTTGCACGCAATAATTTATTTGGGTGTCTAGATGATGTAGCTTTTATGAGAATTGATGTTATTAGTTTTTTCAAACTATGTATTTGGAATATTATACAACATAGTTATAAAACTTTTCAACTCTGTACGATTAATATTCAATTGCTGTCCGATGCACATATTTCTCAAAGTACGAAAAATAGTATTTTTTTTAAATTATAGAAAATAAGCCTATTCTACGACGAAACGCATGGAGTGAAAATTGACAAAAAGTTTGCATGCAAATTGTAGGAACTAAAAACGAATATGACAAAAAATGAAAACAAGTGAAATTAACTAAGATTCATAGTTTTATTTAAATTGTTAGACCGAGGATTTGTACAAAGTTCATTATTACGATGAAGCGCCTATTTAAGTACATGCGTTATACTTGGTCAGAACATGCTTGTACCACTTCCTGGTATAGTTTATAGCAACCCCTTTTTGTTGTCATGCTTGCTGACATACTACGACTGACAACCTTCTCACGAACAAATTCGCCAAGCTGGAGTGTACGCCAAAGCGAAATTTTTAACCAAATCACGGCCGGAGTATTCCTAGTATTCTTTTACACTACTCTGCCCTCACTCATTACTGATTTTCGCTCGTAGAATCCAGTCATATATTCCACCTCTAGATTTGGTTTGCTTTGCATGATCAAACGTCATAGTTGCCCGGTAACGTTTAACCATGGTATTCGTTAACGGTTTTTGAAATTTGGAACCTTTGGCGATCACTTCTGCTCACCCCGTTAGTTTTCAATATGAATGACCAAAATTATTTACGTCTTTTGCGTTCAACTTTTGATAAATTTTGAAAATGTTAATGAATCTCGATGAAATTTTCACCACTTAATACACAATTATTCCTGCTCAAAATGCAGTATTGTGCGACTCGCTATGACAACCGGAGGTGCAGTAGTAATTAAAAGTACGAGTCTAAATTTTGAACCGAAAATCTTATAATCCATCTTCGTCTCCAAAGATTACTCAAAAACGTACAAATTCGGGCAAGAATGCTATAGTGTTCCAAATGGAGAATCGTTCAAGACACATAAATTGCCTTGAAACATAGTGGACATACGTGGACAAAAAAAGTATTTCAATAATTTTGCAAAAATGTGTGCTTAAACCGTCTGCTACAAAATCGTGAAAGTTATTGACATTTTCTATAAACAAACAAAATAATATCTTTTGACATCAATACATATAAATAAAGTACATATCTTTAGCATAACTTTCCATTATTCCATATTCGAAACCGGCATTTTTATCAAAATCCAGCTACATTTTAATAATACTGATATTTCGACGGCTCGATTAAAAAAAAGATGAGCAAAACGCGATGATTTAAACTGTTTGGATATGCCAACACCTCAAATATGGAAATTTTGGAGCGTTTCACTTACAATAGCATGCGGCAGCACCATCTGAAGGACAATATATGGAGTGTGATTTCACACCCCGTGTTTGTTTACTGAGGAGCAGAGCAAAGCTCGCTCGGGTTATCCTTCACAGCGAGAGTGGCTGGTGCTTTTAGATTCTTTGTGAATATCCTAGGAAGCGAAGTACTACACCCAACTAAATCAACAAAACTGTTAACAAATGCAAAAACATACAACTAAATGTGAACGGCACAGAAAGGTGGAGAGCTTTACCAAAACATTACACTCTACGCTGAATGTGAAGAAAATAAGATATTTTTCCTCCTAGTGCTACGAGCTACTTAAGTAACAAAACAGTGCATATTTATTTGTTTTTAAGTGATTTATTCAATAAAAAGCAATGGAAGCACTCCAAAATTCTGTCGAGTGATCACTTTAATTCGAAATTCTAATTGATTTCAATGCATACCCATGTGTCTCTTGAAGTCTATTCTCTGCTCAGTAAAACTCTGCTGGTCAAAGTACCATTAGAGGCGGTAACCCTACCTCTATTTGAGAGCTCAATTGGCCAAATAAGTCTTAAAAAACTCTTGATAAACCACAATAATTCGAAATTAATTTAAAAATTCAAATTTAAAATTCAATATATTTGGTTTGCCGTTCATTGTTACAAAATCCATAAAAAAACCATTTTCAGATACGAGATGATACCGATACGTTTTTGTCAAGGGATCGCACTCAAATGACGTAGCTTTTTTCTGTAGTTTTCGACTACCAATTCCCCCTTGCAAAGAGGCCAGGGATGGGAAAGATGCGTTTTGCAGTTCTTTCAAATACGGCCTTTTATCAACATTTTCATTATAACAGGTGTGCTAACACACCAACACAAATAAGAGAATAATTCATGTTTTTATAGGATTATGAATGTTTTTGAAACCAGAATAGCGTAAAATTCAACCACAACCCTTATTTGAAATTTGATCCAAGTTTCTCATTTTTTCCATTTTTTATTCCTACATGGATTTTTTATATTTTGTTAAAATTTCATTGATCTATTTTTACAAGGTGTGGATTATATTTGAATTTCTACAATCTTAAGATTCTGCTTTTTCATCTATTTCCGTACTTTTATTTTATCCATCTTTTTGCAATCCTTATTTTTGCTTTTTTCTATTGCTATCATTTTCACTTACTTTAATTTATAGTTCTCTCTCTATTATCTCATTTCAATCGTAATTTTTCGAGAAAATTCTGCTTTCTTTATTTTATTTTTCTTATTGTTTCATATTTTAATACCCTGCTTTTTATTTGTTTCTTTTGTCATTCCATCTAATTTTTAGAATTTGTCTATTTACTACATTTATTCTTATCATAGCCTTTTTCTATTTCCCTTTTTTATATTTTTTCCATTTCCAAAAGCGATTTCACTTATTCAAATTCAATTCCAATTTGTCTTATTGTTTTATTTTTTACCTTTCTCCTATTTTCTTCCTTATTTCTAGTTTTTAGCTTTTCGTTTTTCGTAGTTTTATTTTTTCCCATTGTTCATTTAATATAATTTTGTTACTATGTTTTAATTGCCGCAAGGTTCTACTGTATCGATTTTGTTGGCTATTTTCGGCAAATTTGAGACTAAGAGAAACGAAAGCAATGAAATTGAAAGACGGATAGGTATTCTAGAGCGAATCAGTTATAAACTTAGAACGGAAAACTAGAACTAGGCAGGCTCATATGGGCATGATCGAAAGGAAATGTGAAGAATTCTTTGCCTTCTGCAGAGTAACCAGTAACGCCCAACTCCTACTCTGCAGAAGGCAAAGAATTCTTCACATTTCCTTTCGATCATGCCCATATGAGCCTGCCTAGTTCTAGTTTTCCGTTCTAAGTTTATAACTGATTCGCTCTAGAATACCTATCCGTCTTTCAATTTCATTGCTTTCGTTTCTCTTAGTCTCAAATTTGCCGAAAATAGCCAACAAAATCGATACAGTTAATATAATTTTATTGATTGTTTATACCTTTTTCTTAAGATTTAATTCGTTATTGTTATTTCTTCATTGTTTCCATTTAACCTATTTTGAAAGTACTTTTTCTGTTGACCATTTTCCTATACGTTTACAATGACTTTTTATTTTCCTAAAAACATTTGATTTATCTTTTTTGACACTATGCGCACTTGTTCTTCACTTTACATTTAGTTCGTTGTTTGAATTCGTTTCAAATTTCATTTCTAGTGTTTTTTCTGTTCTTTAAATAATTTAATCCATTTTATTCATTTGCTTCGTGTTAATTTTTCTTTTTTTTTTTTTGATTCTATAGTATACCATGTTGGCTTTTTTCTACCATTTTTTGTTTTCCATTTTGTCTGTTTGCTCCGTTTTTGTTCAATACTTCCAATTTTCTTTACTTTTTCGTCTTTTCATCATTCCAATTTTCCTGTTTTTAAAAATTTTACGGTTCGTTCATTTTTTAAATTTCTCTATGGTTATTTTATTCATGTTTTTTATATATACTCCTCTAATTTTATGCATTCTGAACGTTTTATTTACCTTTTCTATTGTTTTAAATATTGCTTGTTTTTAATGTTAAATAAATTTCATTATTCTTGATTTATCGAGTTTTTCAGCTTTATTCATTTCTTATATTTCTTTTTAGTAGTTTTTTCATTTTCATTGATTTTTGAAATTTTTCCTACTTTTCTATCGATTTTTAATTATTTTCACCATTTGTGCAATAATGTTCGACTTCTTTAATCTTCGCAATATGTTTTTCTAGTTTCCTGTTTTCTTTTATCTATTTTTATAGATTTTATTTTGGTTTTTTTTTTGATTTAATATTTTTTGATTGACATTGACATTAATTTGTTTATTTGGTTGATTTTGTTGTTTTTAACTCTTTTGTACATTCTTTTAATATTTAGTTTTCCTATTGGTTTTTTAAAGATGGTCGCCGTTGAGCTATTTTCATTTTTTGTAATTCCTACATTTTCAATCTTTTCATTTCCTTACTTTTATAAATGCTATTGACAAAATGGCGCTTTTCAAAGTCACCAAAACTGTCGAAAAGGAATTAAAAAACTCCCAAAGTATAAAAACTCTACGTTTTTTCCTTCATTTGCACTACAAACAACTAGAGCTAAAAACTGGTACATTAATATAAAATTTCAGTGTACTATACATAGTTTCAGTGAACTCCAATGGGAAATCAAACAACTTTTTTATACTCAGGCAATACATAGTGGTGGGGGCCCGTACGTTGGACCCTCCGGGCCCGTATTTTCTCTCTGCGACCCTGCCTCTGTCCCATCCCAAAGGACCAAAGGAGTGACATTAACCTTCTTAGCCAAGTCACTTCCAACGATTTATTATATTCCCTTTAAACTGAAACGGTCGGTACGGTTGTCCTCGTTTCTTCCTCCTTTAAGATTCAAAACAATTCGTTAATTAAATTATTCACTAAATGAATAAGTTAATTGCCGTCTAATTTTGAAACATCTTCAAACCCAACTCTGCACAGTAGGCGTGGCCGTTTTAATATTTGCGACATATGAAAATATGCTCCAAATATGTTAACAAGAAAAATACTACGGACTGGTGGTTGTGTTTTCCAGGACGTTTTTCAATACAGGCTGTGTAAGGGTTAGAATAGAATTCGAATAAATTATGTGTTAATTTGGACGGTGTATAGCAAATTGTAATATATAGAAGAGTTAGGTAGAACAGGATGCGATAGTTGTAAAAGATTGAAATTCATTCGCGAATTATACTGCACACTCTTGAGAAAAGCTACTTTTTTAATGTCACAGTCTTTTCCTGTACACAATCATTTGATTTTTTTCTAGCTGGACACACGGTGATAATCAAATTAACTCCGAAGATAAAGTGTTTTATCAATGTTATGGTACCGATGGGTTTTATTGCCTGTATGATGGGTTAACTTTATAATACTAATTGCTATAAGATGAAACGCAATTTTGGTTGAGTGACACAAAAAACTTCCTTTTCCTGCAGTAATACCACTTTATTTTAATACAGAAAATGTGCGCATTATCGTTAAAAACAAAATGCGAAATTCAAACGAAAATAGTAATTGATATTTGAAAATAATACTATCTGAAAAAAATCAGATTATTTATTAATCAAACTTGGCATATAACTAGAAATACAGCAAAAACGTACAAATTTTAGTAAACCGCTTTAATGTAGTGAAAATCTTCGAAGTCAAACTTATTCTAGGAAAAAAAATCATAAAACCATTCGAAAAGCGACATATTCTACACGAATGACTGCCTCGCCCAGGGAAAACATTTCCCGCTTCGACAAGTCACTAATGAACCTCCATTCACCGACCTGAAGCGCTCTCGTTTTCTGCAGTTTTGCTTTCTCGAAAATATAATTAATTTTATCAACAATTCTCGCTCGCGCACCTGCTCCACGATTATTAAAACGAAATCCCATCTTTTCTCTACTTCTCATTTCAGGATATCACCTGCCTTGGTGGTTGGACCGGCCGCCGATTATGAAACGATGCTGTGACCCAGCGACTCCTGTGAGCACCTTGGATTTGCATCTGCTGCTGTTTCCAGGAAAATTATCCGCATCAAAAACCTCCCCGGCTTCGGGAGGCAGTGGCAGCAGTAGCAGCAACATCAACAACCGGGACGTTGGGAGGAGGTCCTCGTTATCGTAGCGTTAGAGAAAAAAAGGGCCTCGGTTTGACATTTGTACTGCCAACAGCATACAATCGTCATCATCACCGCTGAATACTTGTCGTCTGAAGTGGGCTGTATCTGTTCGTGTTTCTCGAGAGCTGAAAGGGCAGGAAAACTAGGAGCAAAATAGAAAACGAGGAGTCAAAGATTATGACTCGGTCATGATTTTCATCCTCTTCGTTTGACGCTGATGAAGATCTGCTGCGGCGGCGGTGCTGCAGTCGTTGCAACGTGCCGGATAAAAGTGCAAGCACTGGAAATTGAGTGCGGCGATTGTGTAGTGCCATCACGCCCCACGTCGAGTGTTGGGCTGAGATTCGGAATGAAACTGGAAGACAAATAAGGTTCTTCCAACATTGTGGAACCGGGCCGGACATCGTGGATAGGGCAGGCAGATAGCGGGGCTAAATTAAAAAGCTGGTTCCTACCGCCACCGAGTCTGGTTTTTTTTGGTGTTGGTGAGTGAGCGGAAGATGTGAAGCAGCAAGAAAATTTATACATTAGTGTTTAATTCTGTACTTTGAAATAGGGAGACTGGAAGCTGGACGAAATAACGAAAAACAATAAAAATGGAAATGCAGACAACCCTCGTGTGCCCGGGAAGTGAGGGAAAAAAGCAACACAAGCGGTGAGATTTATTTCGAAAGTTATGCCACCTAGTGGTTGAAGTGTGGGGTTTGAAATACCAGACGGGCGAAGTGTGGATGAACAAAAAAAAAAAAGAAAATCAACATTAGCAGGGTGAAGTGCCCAACGCAAAAAGTTCAATCCAAATTTTTCTCGCCAGAAAATTCAATTTTGCTTCGGTTTCCGTGGAGAGGCGAACGAAGTGATGCGTTTATATTTTCTGCGGCTTCGAAGTGAACCATAAATAAATAATTGCCAATTTAAGCAGCAAGGCCGCCTGGGAATCGTAGGTGGTTGTTACGCGGAAAAGTTGGAAAATGAAGATTCCAATTAGTGAGTTGTTGATATATCGCCGACGAAAAAGTTGAAGCATGACAGGTGCCAGTCTGGAAAGAAGAGCTACAGCTTTGGATAAAATGTGGCTAAATCTGGTGATTTTAGGTGCGTTATTTAACATGATGCGCCTGATGACTGGCGTGGACGGTTGTCCGTCTGAGGTGTGTGTGTGCAAGTGGAAGGGCGGTAAACAGACGGTGGAATGCGGTGGAAGGTCACTTAACCGAATACCGGAGGGAATGGATCCCGGTACACAGGTCCTGAACTTTTCCGGCAATGGATTAACTATCCTGCAAAGCGAACGCTTCAAAAGGATGGATCTCATAAATCTACAGAAGATATATATGGCTAGAAACCAACTAATAAAAATTCATGATCGAGCTTTCAGGGGGCTCACCAATTTGGTGGAGCTTGACCTGTCGGAAAATATGCTTTCGGTGGTACCGACGGAAACATTTGCCGACTATCCAGCATTGATGCGGCTATCTCTCAGCGGGAATCCAATTCGAACATTGAGAACTAACGGGTTCAAACATCTCTCCTTTCTTACAACTCTAGAAATTAGCAATTGTCAGATTGAACTGATCGAAGACGAAGCATTCATTGGAATGGACAACCTGGAATGGCTTCGGTTGGATGGCAACCGAATAGCCACTATTCAGGGAAACCATGTTCTACCGGAATCCCTACATGGAATCAACCTGCAGGCAAATCGATGGCAGTGTGACTGCCGTTTGCTTGATATTCACACCTGGTTGAACAGTTTTAACGTTCCTCAGCGGGAGGAACCGAAGTGTTCCGGACCACTTCGGCTAGCAGGTCAAGTAATCAGAAGCATTCAGCAGGAAGACCTAGCCTGCCTCCCCGTTATTACACCGGATTCACTGTATCGAGAGATCTCCGAAGGTCGGAACATGACACTGACGTGCAAGATCTCTGCCACCCCGGAAGCTTCCATATCTTGGTGGTTTCAGGGACAACTGCTTCAGAACGACAGTCTGCTAGCGCCTAATCTACATCTCTCCCACTACAGCGAAGACACAGGCGAGGAAAAACGAAGCGAGCTGCTAATTTTCAACACCAGTCCGGATGATAATGGGACGTTCTTCTGCATAGCGGAAAACTCAGCGGGACGCGTTCAGGCAAACTACACGTTACATGTTATCGTGAAGGAAGAACCGGTAGTGGAGGAGGTTACCTTCTCGCAGGAGTATTTGTTACTCATCGTGGGCGCTAGTGCTGCCACAGGTTTTCTACTATTCCTCATTGTTTGTACGATCATATGTAGATGTAGTAGGCGTAGCATCAGACGAGATGCCAGTAAGAAGGCTCGCGGGAAGTCGGCTTCAGATACGGCCGGTAACAGCCAAAAGTGTTCATCAATCACCAATGATATCGGAGAGCCGTTGACGTGCGCAAAGATGAACGGATCAGTGGCATTAAGTGAAAGCAGTCCACAGGATGTTGTTTTATATTTGAACACTGGAAACAACCACGACAAAGCTGGATTGAACCAGTTGGCACTCGGTGGGCCGGGACAGTTTTGCAGTCCGCCATCAGCTCGCAGTTATCAGGATCAGAATCCTGATCTGATCAACGATGCGGAAAGTGGGAAGATTCGAGGGCGAGCCGATGCGTTGGATTCGGATATGGGCGAGAAGGATTCCGATGGGCAGAGTAGTGTTCAGGACGCTAGTAGTGAAGCTAGTTATCAGCAGAACTATTTCCAGCCACCGATGGGAGTACGACCCATGGGTCCACGGTTCACTGCCATGTCGACACTGCCAAGAGGAATGAATAAAGACATGTACCAACACCAGGTGGACATTCATCTTAGTCCGGGATGTTTCCTGGATCAAAATGGTTTCCCCATCGATCTGAATCTGATGGCTCAAGGTGGGCCTACTGTTAACTACTATCGAACGCTACCGCACAATCGAGGACAGAAAGGACAAGCGAAAGTTCGCTACTCAAACGACGCTGAGTTCATAACACGAACATCACAAACCTATCAACTGTACGGTGGTCCTACGGATGTTCGATACACGGCCGAAGGATATCCTCAGCAGCCGGGTGATGACACTACGGGTACAAGTCAATTCCCTTCGCCACCGGAAGGATACAAGCTCGAACCGACCGGAGTGAAACAGTTGACCTACATGAACGCTCCGGCAGCATTCTGTGTTGGTCCTGCGCCTCCCCAGCAGTGGCCATCGTTCCTGCCTGGTTATCACCCACAGTTGCTACCGATTTCCGGCCAGACAGGCCCCGATTTCAACCGTTACTTACCTCCACCGGCGCTGAACTCCCAAACGGTGCCCTGTAGCAGCAGTGGATCGGCACCGGTGCCGGTGCTGAAAAAGTGCGTCGGTGCTCAAACCACCGAGCTGATGGATAAGGATGTGATACCGGAACAGCGCGAGGAGGAAGAGGAAGCGGAATGCGAAAGTGGCACCAAGTTGAGGCACTTGTCTGGACCGCTGGCGGACAGTCCGGATGAGGGTTATGTCGGCGACAGCCATGAAACGACGGATATTTGACATAGGATGAAGCCTCCGCTTCTGGAGCACACTAAACTACACTCCTCCGGCTCGTTACAGTTAGAATCGGATGATGTACCGTTATAAGAGTGCGATTGCAGAACGTAAGGAAAGCAGCAGGAGGATGTTATAAAGTGTACTAATGTTAGGTGAACCAATGTGTTTGTTTAGGAAACTAGGACTCGGACTGCGAGAAGAGGTGGTAGTTTGCTGTTTGTTTTCGGTAATCTGAACCGGTTCTGTTGAATATCATCATGCAACCGCTTCTGTGAAAGATTGTCGTCGCTTTCAGGCAGAAATAGTTAGTTTTCATATTTTTCGGCAACCTGTTAAAAAAGTTGGGTTCATTTGACAGAATATTTATAATCTTTGGTTTACACGTAATTTACAATTCGGTAGACAATTCCTTTCGAATGTTTTAATTTAAGCTTGAGATCACACCATTTGCAATATGGATCGTTTTGATTCGTTTGGAATAACACTGACAGATAATCATTGTTTCGTTTTGGAAAATTGTTGTTAATCTTCCGATATGAGGTCTGGTAGAAACATTAATTTTTATTTTAATCTTAGTTTTTCGTTTGTAAAACTCAGTGGGACAATCGGACCTTCCGAAGCAAAAATATTCGCATAACTAATTAAATTAAAGAGAGCTTAGTACAGGCACAGAAAAATGTTTTCAAACATATTTCTGTTTTGTGTAAAAAATTGACTATTGAGCTGTCCATGTTCTACCAGGTCAGGGTTCTTTTTCTGAAAAAATAAAAAGAAATCCGTATGGAGTTTCAATTTAGTGGATGTCACTGCCAGAATATCACCACCACTATTTCAGAATGTTTTGTTGATGAAAACAATTCTTCTTCTTAGTGCCACATACCTTTGAAAACGAAGCTCTACTAAGCCCAACGGATTTATTCAACTTATTAGGATATAATAAAAACCCATGTTGAGGCTCAAGATCAAAAAATGATGCGGAAATCGTTGGATACTTTTCCAAAAACAGATCAGCCAAAATTATGTTTAGGAGAGCACAATCTATAGTACTTTTTCCACTTTGTAATGAATATTTCATATCTACTTTGTACGTTGAGAGCTAACATCTCAAAATAATTAGTTGAAAGTCACTTGTAGATTTGGTATAACCATCGTCACATAGACGATTTAAAGCTAAACGTTTAAATGATCAAAGAAGATATACTTAAGATCAGAAAAAGAGGGTTTCAGCTCATTATTCGTGATCCAGATACCCAACTCAAATATAATAATGTCGTAGCAGAGAGTGACATCTAACATCTTCCTTGTACTAGTTTCTGCATATATGAAATCATCTTCTGCATTGAGGCTTTGTAAACCATAACCCCATATTAATATCTGAGTAAAGGGACCTAGACATCACTGAATGCATACATACGTTAGGCATACCGTCGTTATGGACCAAAAGTCAGACTAGATTAGCTCCATATTTTAGGAAACTTGTGACACGCAATGTCGTCTCATTGTTTTCATGATTGAAACGGCATGAGAGGTGGAAGAAAAAGTTATGGAAAATGACAAATACAGCACAAAACAATAAACAGTCTGGGTTTGCACTCTCGAAGAAACAATCTACGCTTCTGATACAACCTATAGCTCTTTACCAAACTGGGTTGCTGAGTTCTTCGACTTGAGTTCGACATGCGATTACTGTTGCCATTATTATTATTATTATCATTTTGCTTTAAGGACATTATACAAACGAGCCACAACATAACTCCTACACCACACACACCCCTCTCGCTGTCTAACCATGTACCTGACATGAGCTAATATAAAAATACGTTTTTCAACCCACTAACCTTGCCGGTGTGCCACGAAACTGCTACTTCAGGAAGCTAGAGCATTTTCCTATACAATCAACCCAAGTTTTTGACGGAATGCCATCTGTAGTTCATATTTTGTGCGAAAATATCACCCCTCATCACTTGTGATTTCTTTTCGAAACACTCTTATTTTTCTTCTTCTCATTTTCAATTCACTTTTTCAAATGCACTTTGACTGCACACTCCACTGCAAAAACACCCGAAAGAAATAGTTTACTAACAAAACTTTGAATTTTCTGCTGCTGTGCTGATGACCGAAGGAAAATATCCGAAAACGCTCATTTGCGCGTTTGAATTTTCACTTCGAGTTCTATTTTTTCTCAATGTAAACAAGCGAGGCGCTGCCTAGCAACAAGCGTGCGTTCCTGGCTTCCACATATCTTCACGTTAACCACATAGGGTTATTCGCCCCGGGAAAAAGATCGTTACAATGCATTTTACAAAGTTTATTTTATCTTCGTTTCACTTAAGTTCGTTGTGCTCAATGAAGGAAACATCTAGCCAGGGGCGCAACTGACGCGCCCCAGCACCCGATTCAGGTGTGGCAGAAGGCCCGCTCAGCATTAGTGATAGCTGAGTTTGCCGATTGTGACAGTCGAAAGCGCCGCGGTAACACCTCACCTGTACTCGGTCCGGGTGTAGCGTAGAATGACAAGAAAAAATGACCCCATCAGGCTACCCCTGAGTCGGTTCTTCGTCCCACATTTCTCCGCATAGAGGGCGCCAACACTAACTTGTCAACGGAGAGAAATAGAAATTAGGTTCTTTCTACAAAGTTGTAGAACAAGCCTTTTCCAGAAATTCTTGTGAATATCTCCATATTCTATCATATCAGTGTGGTGGAGGCCCCAATGAGCGATGCACAGTGGTCGGAAACGCCAAAAACGTGAACTTAATTCACTAGAGGCTAAACCGTCGAATATATTCACAGGGTGTCTTCCGAGGAATTGTTTATATGAATATTCCCCACAATCTGATAACAATTGAAATTAGGCATGGCTTACTATGATGGAACTAAAAAAATTAACTTTTTATACTGACGTGGTAAAAAGTTGCTGTCTTCGACAAAGTTTTAGAATTACTCATAGCGAAGAGTTTTGTTAAAGAACTTGAGCGTGTAGGACAAAAGATTATCGATTTTCTACGGCAACCCCCTTAAATCTAGTTTTTTATATAACTTTTTTCATTGTGACTTTTTGTGCAAATTATGTTCAAGACAAATGTGTAGGTATCAAAACTACATAATGTTTTCGAAGACTGTATGTAAAAATACTCATTCGTTTCAAAGTTATTGAAGATTTTTACATTTTTTTACACCAACTTCAACTACGTATAAGAAAGAAAGGTGCAAACCAAAATGCACGAACAGGCACCTTTTTCACTGTCTAAGCTATGCACAATAAAGGTAAAGAGGTTTGGTGCATGGCACTTTAGAACCCTATGAATAGGGTAAGCTTACTTTATCATATTTTTTTACTTTTTCCATACAAAAAATCAGCCAAAATTCGATGGTTTGGCCTCTAGTGAATTAAGTTCACGTTTTTGGCGTTTCCGACAACTGTGCGATGGTGGTAAGAAAGGGATTTGAGGGAAACGCGCTCGGATTTTAAAAGGTTGGCGTCCCTAAAGAAAGCAATTAGTGCATCTTCGATTACTAAGGCGAATCGAGGAGGACAGGACATGATGTTATCGCAGATCTTCAAACTCCGGCAGTTTAAGAGTACCCAAATAACCACATGCATTATAATGAAGCATTATTTTAACATCGATAATGTTCATTTGCTCTAAAACTACTTTCTTAAAGCAGTGCTACCATAACACAACATCCCAAATGTTTCAAGACATTGCCTCTTATGAGCAATGTAACAGGCATTATACACACCTTTAGAGCAACGGTTTAGTGTTTGATTGCATTGCATTTACAAATGCTTTGACGCTCTACTGCGCTACACTTGAAAAGCATATAATGCTTGAACTAAATGTTACGAAGTATTAAAATAATTTGACGTTTATGAAGAAAATGTTCTAATCAAAAAATATCAACCTGAAACAACATGGAGAGTAGTGTGGCAAAGGGACAATTTTCTACGAATGGGGCAAAAATATCGGAGCACTGAAACACCTATAGCTTTTAACCAATCCTATTTCCGTGGAGTAATACATGAAATTAAACAACACGACTATGCATCCCTATAATTTCCAACTCAGATGAAGCATATCATAGAGAAACCACTAAATGCTCAATATTTCATCTGCACAATTTGATGTCAATACTAACCATGTTTCGGAATCTCTACTAAAATTAATCTCTGCTTCGTTTGTTGATGTTTATATTTCGCGATTCGAGAGCCACACGATAAATACTAATCTACTCAAAAAATGCCAAATGTTTGCACCTCTCCTTCTATACCGACGTGTCATTGCATTAACAAAGGCTATATAATGTAAAACGTTATTCATATATTGCAAATATCATTCCGTCGGCAGCTATCCTCCACAGATAAGAGTGCTAACGACCTACCTCGTATGAAGCTGATGTCAGATGATCATGGTTCGGATCCCCTAAAATTAATTTAAAAAATCTGAAGGAATTTAAATTTTGTGGTGATGTTAATGTTGTATCTAACGAATAAGATAAGATAAGTTGAAAAAAGGAAAACGTTCATTTTTCCATTTTAATTATTTTCATTTCGACATTATATCAGCTTTATGTTGTGTTATATAACATCGATCTGTCAAAACGAAACAAACATTATTGCAGCATCTAGTAATGCTTTTAGCAGACAAAAGCTTTATAAGAGCGTTATTAATGTAAAATAAATGCTTTCTTTGACAGTTCTTACATCAGTCGCTTAATCGCCCTTTTCCACTTTATAAAAGCATTGGTGTTGCTTTTACAGCAATGAAGAATTTTATCGCATTCTACGAACGACTCATTTAAGACTGTTAACTTTGCATCATTTGAAGCGTCGTGGTTACTTGGGTACTCCTATGTCTGTCGTGTATTACAAGTTGCACACTTTGGAAGGTCGACGCGGGTGATATTATGAACATCCCACTCGACAGCGGGGAGTGCTCTTTGTTCAATCCGATTTTCGCGGTCAGTCTTTTTTTCGATATTGCCTTTCACCTTCTGACCGTAAATATTTGTAGGTTTCTCCAGTAAGTGACAAAGTGCTCTGAATGACCTTATAATGTGACCTTATAATCAGAATTCCCAAATGAACATCGAACACCATGTTCGCTTTAGTTTTGTGCTCATCTTAAACCCACATTTCGTGTGAAAACTCGTACCAAAACACGTACACATGGTCGTCTGCACAACCGAATCCCATGTACGTACGCGGTGTTCGTACACACAGGTTCTTGACACTAGTTTTCTCTTTCTATCACTTATCATCACTAATGTTGACTCATTCTGTTTTGTGTGTGCCGTTCTTGTGTACGCACACGGTGTACGTACACGGTGTTTAAACCTAAGTTTGCACATCGTTCGCTTGGGTTCGGTGTTCGAGGCGAGCCTGTTCACAAAGGCAAAGTAAGTTTAAGGTTGAACGCGTGCACGAAATTTTGTACACAGGTGCAAACTTATCGACGTTCATAGGAAGACTGCTTATAATGTCGGAATCGAGCTTATTCTTTAGTTATAATTGGTTAACATTTTTTTTAATAAAAACAATTGATAAATGCATTTGTTTCTAGCAATAGGTAATAAATAAATTTAAATTATTATAAGCTTCCTGCAAAGCTACGATGGGACCCTTAAAAGGATTCTTTTCCGCTGGGTACTCGCCGTAGCTTCTTGTCAAATTTTGTGTTTTGTCGGTCTCGTATTGTTTTTTTTGTTCTCAGCGTTTCCGCGATTCGTAACTTTGTTTTGTTGTGCTGACCTTTTTTTGTACGCTGAGAACTGACAAGCGGTTAGCATCCCCGTTATCGCGGATTCAGCTATGCCCGAGAACCCAGCATGTGATGGTCAAACGGCTCACAAGATTGCTCTATGGCTGGGACGTAGGAGAGGTCGGACTCCACTGATTTCAGCGTCGCGATCATCAAGAGGGAGTCGGAAAAGATCACTGTCTGAGTATCTTCAGGTTTCTTGATGGCAGCAGTAATAGCGGCGGATTCTACGGAGGTGATGGGCGAGGCGGTTCAATTCCACTCACACTCACTCCTACGCGTTCGCCAAAGTTCGAGATGTCCATATGGTGTCTGACAGCAGATACGAAGCCAAATTGGCTGCAATTTATGCGATACAGCGGTGCCAGGATATTGACTAAGCCTCCCCGAAAATGACTGGTCGTAGAACAGTCGTCAATGCGTACAGCTTCAATCTTCTGCAACAGCCGTTTTCCCGATAGCTACGAGTATCACATTGTCGGCGTAAACAAGCACGAATATGCGTTTCGGGAGCGTGGCGCAGATGGAATTCATGCTGGCCAAAAATAGTGTGAATGCTAGCATCGAGTCACGGGAACCCTATTGGCCTCCAATAATACATCCAATTGGTTTCCTCCAACGCCTACCCTGAAACTTCGCCACTGATGTATTCCTTGAGAAATCTACCCCTTTGATAAAGTTTCAATGAACACCCCATCGGTGCACTTATAGAAGTACTTCCTCACGTCATACCGGAGTCGCTTCCGGGATGCAAACTGGTGACGGTTGAGAAGATCTTGTTCCTCGAGGAGGGACGTCAGGCGTCTGTTTACCATTCTTTCCATCGTCTTTCTAATATATGGGAGTAGGCTGATGCGTCGTAAGTCATTCGGACTCCTGGTTTTTTTACATCATGAGCACGTTTCAAAGTTTTCTGGGAAGGTCCCACATCCCCAGATGATGTTAAATGCATCTAATGCACGCTTACCAACCGGGGGTAAAAGCCTTAACAGGGAGTAACAATTTTTGTCAAATCCGACAGAATTGCCCTGTGCTATATTCAACGCCATGACCAGTTCCATACCAGAAAACAGTTTGTTGTAGTCCTGGTTAGCATCTGGTGTGAATGTGAATGTGTACGGGTGGCTTCTATGCTCTTCTTCGTTCTGAGGAAAACGGGTGGGATGGAGCAGTCCATAGAGAGAAACACGAAGTGCTTTCTGATTTCACTAGTAATTTCAGATGACTCAATTATCTTGGTACCGTTGAACGTTAATGCGAAGTCATTTTGTCTTCTTTTGCTGCCCAGGGCATTCACCCTTCTTCACAGTTTCGGTGTTGGCGACTCAGAACTTATCCCATCAAGGATGGAAGCCTAGGCGACTTCCTTGGCTTTCGCAATAGCATGCCTAACCAATTTCGTCAGAAGGTGAGAATGCCAAGATCTCTCATCCCTTCGATAGTGGTCGAGTAATGAGAGATCTATATCTGATTACTTTCGCTACTTCTGGGTTTCATCAGTGAACCGTCCAGTTTAATGGTATTCTGTTGGTTTGGGAGCTGCATGGTTTTGTGGACTAAATCGTTGCTTCTGCAAGCTCTTCCGGAATCGATCGAAAGCATTCGACAAGTTGTCTTCGTATGTGGTTCAGCCCATTCGATCGTAGATCCAACGATGACGCCGATATGTCGGTAGCAGCAGATCATGGCAGACAACAGTGGGGAAATGATCGCTGTTTCCAATGTCGGCTAGAACCGACCATCCACAGGTTCCGGCGATGGAGCTAGAACAAATGGTGTAGGGGAACATGGGGAGACTTGACCAAGCGCAAAATTCTATTTTCGGCTATGGCGTCTTCTATTCGATTCTCAATTTTTTTTCAAAAATATTCTTATACTTGTTTCGATCCCTTAAGGTAATTTTAAAAGTTTGGAGAAAAAAATCCTTTCGTTGCAGAAAATATTACGTGATTAATAAATTTGCATCAAATGATGTAATTTTTTATCAAAATTTGTATGGACATATCTACTCGACTACTAGTTACTATTAATGTACTAATCTACCATCTTAATCCTTGTGAAGCAGTGAAATGATTTTACAGAAACTGGAACATTGGAATAGTTATTAGTAGAATTTACATGACATTGAACGCAATAACTAATGTTGGGGAGACTTGACCAAGATTTTATGGGGAGACTTGACCAAGTGGCGATCAGCTGAAGAAAGATAAAAAATTCTTAATATTTATTATGCTTTGGTATCTACTGTTAATGTTAATCACGCCATAAAAAATCCCACCCCAAACATAAGTCTTTATATTTTAATATTTGTAAACAAAGTTAGCAATAGTAGGACTGATTTCGTGACGTGTGAACATGCAATGCAAGCAGTACAGTTAATCCTTAAAAATAAATGCATTAAAAAAATTAAAATTTATCAAATGCAACTCTTTTATATTTTTTACTGCTACCTAAGGATCTCGACAATAGGGAAAAAAATAATTACAGTATGTTTTATGTTTATTATTTTTTGTTATGACTTTCAAAATTCTCTTGGTCAAGTCTCCTCACGCCTTGGTCAAGTCTCCCCGCAAAGGGGAGACTTGACCAGAAAAAACGATCACAGAAAAACTTTTGTAACTTTTCAAAAATTATATTAAAAATTCTGCAAAAAATCATAAAGACGCGCAATAACTTTGCGCATTATATCTGAATGACTTTTGAGGAATTGAAGGCTTTTTTAGAGATTTATGCAGTTTTAGCTGAAAACCTGGTCAAGTCTCCCCATGTTCCCCTAATCTAAGGTGGATAGGGATCTACTCCAGAGAATGGTAATAATGCTGTCATTTAGCATCACCGTATTTCTGTCTTCGACTGCCTCAACAATAGCGTTGCCGAGGTGGCAGTACCTCCTTCCGCCCCACGCTGCGTGATGGGCTTTGAAGTCACTCTCGGGGTTCTGCAGTTGCTTGAAGAGATTCCTCAATTTATTTCCAATGTCGCTGGCTTCCTAAGGGACGCCACTGTGCATTTTATGGGAAAGTTGATCTTTCTGGCGACCACAATCATATGAATGTACAATTGCACCGAATCGGACGATAAGTCCCTAGGCCAACCGTCTGATAGATGTTCAACGTTTTTAGCTGACTCCCAAGTGTAGAGGTTTCCGCTCTTTATGTGTTTCTCTCGGACGGCCAGGCAGATGAGCACGGAATGAGCAACAGTACATTTCAAGAATACAAGATTTGCTCTCAGGCCGTTGATGTTCCGCTAGATTAGCAGTGTTCATTTTGTTCCGTCTGGTAGTGTGCTACAACTAGGGCTGGAGCTACCATTCGTCGCAAGTCTACTACTCTACATTGGAATGGATCTAGCGGAAGTCGGTAGGACGGGTGGCGACGAGTCCGCCTCGGGTGTGCGTACAGAAGGCCGTTGGCCTGATTTCGGTACTTCGGTAGAAATTGGGTTCTATGATGATAGGGTAGCATAGGTCTGCTCACATTGAGTTCAGAGTCAAGAAAGAGTGCATGGCCTTCGGGCAGCGCAGACGAACTTTTGGAAAGACCTGGGGTCTCAAACCTCAATACATCTATTGCATTTACACGACAATTGTACGTCCAATACTGTCATACGGATGCCTTGTTTGGTGGCAGAGGTGAGAGGTGGTGACAGTCCAGTCAAAGCTAAACCATCTGCAAAGAATGGCGCTCATGGCGTTGACTGGTGCTTTCACCACGACTCCGACTGCTGCTCTTGAGGCACTTCTAAATATCAAACCATTACACATACACTTAAAACAAGAAGCACTATCATGTGCATACAGACTGCAGGTTACTGGGCTTTGGAACAGTAATCATGTTGATCTTGCTACCAGTCATATACGATTGTGGTCACAAATGGTTACATGGGGTGAAGATATTCTTGCTCCCAGCGATATTACACTCACTTGTAGTTTTCCTTACAGGACATTCCATATGAAGATTCTCTCTCAAGAGGAGTGGTTGTCTGGCTTTATGGAAAGACAACAACAAACGCAAGTGGTCTGTTACACTGACGGTTCTCTGATGGAGGGACGTGCTGGTGCTGGTGTCTACTGTCGTGAAATGAGATTGGAACAATCTCACTCACTAGGTAGATACTGTACTGTATTCCAAGCAGACATCTTTGCGAGTATGTGCGGGGTGCAATCGGCTCTTCAACTGAGTTTGTCCGGCAGAGTTATAAACTTCTGCTCCGACAGTCAGGCTGCAATCAAGGCCCTTAGCTCAGACAAATCCCAGTCCAAGCTAGTGATCGCGTGGCGAACCCAAATCGAAGAACTAAGCATTGTCAACACTATCTACCTTGTCTGGGTGCCCGGACATTGCGGTATTACTGGAACAGGTTCAGCGATTGACTTCGTTGGTCCTGAGCCCGCGCTGTCAATTTCGACAAGTTGGATAAGGGAAAAAATACGGTCCTGGGCTTCGTCCGAGCACCGCAATTATTGGAGAAACCTACGAACGTGTCGCCAAACAAAGGCGTTTCTAGAACAACCATGACCAGTGGTTTCGAAAAATCTCTTACATTTTTCGAAGCTCCACTGCGGCATGCTGACCAGGGCTTTAACCGGCCACTGCAAACTCAATTATCACATGGCAACTATTTATTCTAAGATTTTGTAAGGGTTGTAACGGTCCAACGGCTTACCTGTTTATAGCTTAACTATGCTGCCTGTTGGCTTTGTATATCTTAGTGGTTGAACTGGTAGGTCGCTACGAGGCATGAACCGCCCTCCTAAAGGAAGTTGCCACGCCACTCTCGTACAGGTCACTTCACACATGCACATGGATTCGATTTTTTTCCGTTTGGGCTTCATACTTCACGCGCGTACAAATCGCCGGCGGTTGGCGCGTGAATAGACGCGCAAATTTTTACTTCATTTGAAAATTCGATTTGATGGAGACTCAATTTTTTCACTAGATTTGATCTTTCTCAGGAGTGCATTCACTTTGCTGTCTGTTGCTTGTTGGTTGTTCTGTCTGCCCTCTCTCTCGTTCTCGTGTGCGTCCATGCCGCTATCGCTAGAGCTATTTGAATATTTACTGTTGGTTGATACTTCTTGTATTTATGAGTGACCCTGGTGTATCCGTCTTCTTTTTGGTTATTCCTACGCTCGGTTTACTGGATGTTTGTTTATGGTTACCGAGGATTATCTTTTGGCCGCTAGTCTGTGCTTTAGCGGTGGAAGGCTATTTGCCTATGTGTGTTGTATTAGATTCATTTTTCGGAGCAGTTTTAGCGCATGGTTTACCGTAGTGTACCGTCTGGTTGCAGAACTGGCGCGTGGTCGTCTGCCCGGAGCATGTGCTTGGGATTCTTCAAATTTAGGTTCTGCCTTGATCAGATTTGTAAGATTTATGCAGTTGCATTCTAACCACACGAACCCCGTTGGGAATGCCAGATGAAGAGTTCCTCTAGATATCATTCGTAACGGATTTCACTTCTCCGTATTTCGACCTGAATTTTTTAATGTACTCGTAGCTGGTGCGTGGTGCCAGATCATGAAGGCGAATTTCAGTAATATTCTTGTTAATGTAAACGGGGACATTAAAAGTGTTGTCATGTTCGACGTCGTATTGTATGAAAGTTACCAGTACCACATTTTTTGTATGATGTAGCTGTAGGTCACTAACGTAAGATCAAGTCCATTTTCACCTTTAACAACTGTTTCACCTTGCGTACTGTAGCTCTTCTTCAAGTTTCGTAAAGTGGAATACGGCAATTTTTTGTTTCACTCGTCTTGCTCACCGTGGAGGCAACTAGACTTTCTGTTACTAACGTGTAGAGGTAACGAAGCGACGTGGGTAAAATTTCTTCGTTTGGTTTGCTATGTGCGAGCGGTGTATTTTTAGCTTCTGGTCTGTGCGAGATCAGGGGCGGATCCAGAATTTTTTTCGGGATAGGTCTGTAATTTCGATTTTCAAATGAATATTGTACAATTTGTAATACGTAATAACCTTATTGAATGATTATCTGTTTTTGTGCGCAAATTTGGTTGATAATGATTTTGAGTTTGAAGCTAATATTACATTGAAAATGATTTAAAATTTATCAACAATTGAAAAAAAATTGAAGGGGGTCCGTACCCCTAGATCCATCACTGGATAGAATGAGGCGCTAATGGTTAACCGATTAAAAATTGAAATTTCAATGGAGGCGCGTATAGGAATCCTCGCGATAAAACCGTATTATTCTTGGAATGTTGCTGCTTTAGATTAAAGAAACGGCTCGTTGGAAGTTCCGCTGTCCCTCAGGGTACCGAAGATTCGTCGGTAAGCGGATAACGAAGCACACGATTTTCGCACTACCTATACTGATTGGAAGTCAGTTTTCATTGACAGCCGAGCAGCAACAATTCTATAGAAAATGCTAACTTTTAAGTCTTAATCGAAAAATCTACGAAAAAATAACTTTTACATTGAAATAGGAATTTGGTGCCATAAAACAACTTATACATCCAAAAATAATCTGCAAGAGAGTGACTCAAACCACAAATCCGTTGTAATGGTAGTCTAAAGCGAAAACAACTTTGGATGGCAATAAAAAGAACCGAATCGAAAACAGAGCGGTTGGACAGCATTCCAATCTTCTAATAAAAATTCGGGAAGATCCTTTGACATGTGCAATCGTTGTTAGCTTAAAATTTTCTCTTTTCCATTCATACCAAAAATGAGAAGAAGACAAACACTTATTGGCAATTCATTACAATATTTACCAACTGTGACCGGCAAACAGCAACTATCTACTCTTCTTACATTGCGACATTAATAATGAGAAAAGTTGTTATGCGTCAGAAAAAAAAACAAAACAAAATGAAACTTCTCACCAGATAGATGAAGCAAACAAACAAACAAAGAAATAAATAAAAAAACAAATGAAAACTCTAGTGATGATAATTGAAATGATAGCGAATAAATATAAACAAAAAAACAGAACACCCGACAATTCAAACAACTGGTTCGTGTACTACGTTGATTTAAATTTTACTCCTCATTTCCTTCAAAATAAAATAAAATTTCACAGCACACTCCCACCCCGATAGCGTGGCAGCGCGAATGTACCTTTTAATTTACGACCCACTTTTTGTGTTCGTTTCATGTTCGATGACCAACACTGGTAGGTCACTCTCGCGGTCAACACCAGCAACGGAGCTACGCCCCGCGCGAAAATTAAAACTCATTCCGAAAGCAGATCGCGTTGGTTACGCGTGTTTTTTTTTCGCTCGTCGTCCAGTTTATTTCTCTTTGATTTTACCATTAGCAACGGTTTCCCAAATATATCATTTTCCTTGCCCAGTATTATTATATTCATTTTTAAATGATTGATTGATGACCTGCCCTCTGTCACGCGCTGCGAATCGCTTTTCATGTCGGTGGGAGTACGTTGTGCCGTGAATGTTCTGCTCCGAGTTGTGAGTGGAAATAAAATTGTACGTTGCAGGGGCATAACCGCGCATAATAAAACAAACGGGGAAAATCAAAATCAAATGAAAGTAATTGATTGTAAATATTAAAATCGGTTGAAATGAAGTAGAAACAGCAACATCGGCAGCAGCGACAAAGATTTAAAGAAAAAAATTCAATTGCGGAAATCCACAAACTGGGCAGAAGGATCGAAGACCGATGTAACACATTGTTGTAAATAACATTTTGTAGATAAATTATTGAGTGAAAAAATTAGATTAAATTGAAATCAATGAGCGAGACCGAGTAAGAGTGGAATTTGTGAGAGTAATACAATAAAACCACGACAAAAATGAAACAAAACGTTTAATGTGTTTGTGTCCACTCATTCACAACATGATGATCACATCCATGAACGATGAGCTGTCGGCGGGTTCGGTCGGTGGTGACAGCTGAACCAAACTAGTCGAATTCTGTGCAACCACATCATCCGAAAAATAAACTTGAACACAATGACATAAATTTGCACAAATTCCGTTCAGCAATATGCTTTTCGAATTTTTATTCACACGCTTCAACCCCCACCCAGCTACTAAGCTTTCAGTTAGGTTTCAGCGGTACATTTATTGTTTAAAGTGCTATAAATCTAGATGCGGTTTGGAATCGGTAAATGGAATGAATAAAGATAAATATGGAATTGCTATTTACTGGTATGTTTCATTGTCCCGTTCGATGTTGTTGACAGAAACTAGAAAAATCAGGTATTTAATTGTGAGTTCCTGTCTGCGTTAATGGAAAACAAACATAGCCCGCAGCCGATTTCAGCGTTCAAACAAAGCTAACTTTAAATAATGACATAAAGTAGATTGGTACCTTGGTCTTCTAGAAATAGTTCAGTAGTGAGGCAGCTGAATTTGAGAGCTGATCCAGGTAAGTTATGTTTATTCCCAAATGGTCAAGTAAAAGATTTAATTACCGTATGGCAGAAAGTATATCTTAACTTAATTCAACTCGCTTTTATATGAAAGAAACTTGTTTCACATTCCATAAGGAAACAGATCTTATTTTTAAACGGGCAGACTCAACGAGTATTCAGAGCAAACTACCTTATCAATAATCTTACATCTATAACCCCAACAATAGTTAGTTTAAAAGAAGTGGGGCAGTAGCTATCAACAAAAAAGCATATCTCCTTAGAACAAATTTATAAAAGTTTGGCAAATATCTTGCTTTCAGTAGTAGAAACCAGAGGTGAAATACGTTCGCTTCACACAGCAAAGAGTCTGACCATTTAGTTGACTCTGTGAACGGGTCTCTCTCCTGTCAAAATATTAACAATTTCCGTGAGGGTATATGAGTTTTTTAACGCTTCCAGTATGTGCTCTAATCAAAATCCTTCCCACACAAACTGCATGTCGCTCCAGACTGTCCTGCCCACATATACTCCTGATTGTCAAGAGTGAATTGGAGAATGGGAGACAAATAACCACAACTCAACTGTCCTGACTTATGTTTAATTATACTGCGATTTCTGTTATTACCAAATAGATTTCTGAAGACGACGACATTTTGATTTGCGTCTTATGATGTAACCGACATATCTCAGATAAAATATGTTTAGGCATATTACAAAAGACACTTTAGTCTTGATAAACAATTTATAGTGGCATGCGAAATCCTCTTTACCACTCCCATCCGGCTCCATTATGTTATAAAAAAGATGAAATGGCGTTCATACGTTTTTCTGAAATGAAAATTTAAACATGGCCTTGAATTATATACAATTATATCTACCATTTTTCAAAAACGTTTATTATTAACAAAAGGTTGGGGATTTGAAACATAAAACATTTAAAAGTTTTGTCTTCAACTGCATGAAAAAATGTGAACTATTCATTTAAAAAAAATCTAACTTTTTTACCAATTTTTTCAATTGGCTATAGTCTAAAAATGACAAATCCTGCAAAAAATGTTATAGGAGTGATTTTTACTAAATTAGTCGAATTTTTGAATAAAAATATTGAACAATTTTTCGTCGACTCCTACACTGAAAAATTTAAAGTCGATTTACAAAAAAAACCCATCTTTGATTTGGACGAAATTTTGTTCTAAAATAGATAATTATGTTCCCTAGCTAGTTGGGCATTTTCAAGAAAAAAAAGTTATTTGAAAAAAACTTTTCCTTTTCTAAACTGAATTTTTTTTCAGTGTATTTTTATCGAAAACTAAACTCTGAAAGTCATAATCATCACTGAATCCAATTTTCCAACTGCTAGTTGCCTAATACACGCAAAAAGTATCAGTAATGAATTTGGTATTCGTTTGGTATATTATTCTGGTTACCTGTAGGGAAACATGGGGAGACTTGACCAACCGCAAAATTCTATTTTCGGCTATGGCGTCTTCTATTCGATTCTTAATTTTTTTTCAAAAATATTTTTATACTTGTTTCGATCCCTTAAGGTAATTTTGAAAGTTTGGATTAAAAAATCCTTTCCTTGCAGAAAATATTACGTGATTAATAAATTTGCATTAAATGATGTAATTTTTTATCAAACTTTGTATGGACATATCTACTCGACTACTAATTACTATTAAAGGGCTAATATACCATCTTAATCCTTGTGAAGCAGTGAAATGATTTTACATAAACTGGAACATTGGAATAGTTATTACTAGAATTCGCATGAAATTGAACGCAATAACTGATGTTGGGGAGACTTGACCAAGTGGCGATCAGCTGAAGAAAGATACAAAATTCCTAATATTTATTATGCTTTGGTATCTACAGTTAATGGTAATCACGCCATAAAAAAATCCCACCCCAAACATAAGTCTTTATGTTTTAAAATTTGTAAGCAAAGTTAGCAATAGTAGGACTGATTTCGTGATGTGTGAACATGCAATGCAAGCAGTACAGTTAATCCTTAAAAAGAAATGCATTTAAAAAAATCAAAATTTATCAAATGCAACTCTTTTATATTTTTTTACTGCTACCTAAGGATCTCGACAATAGGGAAAATAATAATTACAGTATGTTTTATGTCATTATTTTTTGTTATGATTTTTCAAAATTCTCTTGGTCAAGTCTCCCCACGCCTTGGTCAAGTCTCCCCGCAATGGGGAGACTTGACCAGAAAAAACGATCACAGAAAAACTTTTGTAACTTTTCAAAAATTAAATTAAAAATTCTGGAAAAAATCACGAAGACGCGCAATAACTTTGCGCATTATACCTGAATGATTTTTGGGGGATTGAAGGCTTTTTTAGAGATTTATGCAGTTTTAGCTGAAAACCTGGTCAAGTCTCCCCATGTTCCCCTACCTTACCGGCATCAATATTCATTTTACCAAATAACAGTACTATAAAACTAAGGCCTTAAAGCTGTCTTGTAACAACAGTTGTGATGAGCAGTTCTAGTAAAATTATCATTATGGATCAATTATATAAATCAAAGTTAAACGGTATCAATTGCTGTGTAAAGATAAACAATCCGAAGTGTAATCGTAATAATTTACGTCCGAATCTCGCCATCTTGAATTTCAACATGGCGTCAGACATAAATTTCAAGCACCAAATCGTCAAGCCCATTCCGAAAATACCCAGTCTAGATTCTAAACTGTGATCTATGGACTCTTCACGCTCGATTCTTGGCACCGGGTTCTGGTCTCGATATGCTGTGCTATGGACTCTAGACTCTGAACTATGGTCTCTGAAGTATTGATTCTGAACTTTGGAATCTGCACTCGGGACTCTAGATTTTGGAAACTTGGCTCTCCCCTCGAGACTCTGGATTCTGGGTTCTGGTCTCTGGACTATGGACACTGAACTTTAGATTATGGACTCTTCACTCTCGCTGGATGATGGTCTCTTGGCGCTGCACAGTGTCGCCTAGCCGGACAAAACCTCAAAATTTTATTTTAGATTTTTCGTGATTTAACATTTTTCTCTATTTCTTAACAGGTTGAATGGAGTCTTCTCAAAATATTAAGTCCCGAAGACGAGAGTTCAATTTTTTACAGAACTTCAAAGGTGAAATAGATGATGAATTCTGAGGAAAGCTCTTTTCAAACCTAAGTTATTCAAATGAATATATCTTTTTAGTTAAGATTCCGATTGGGGACAAACTGATTTCATTTAAAAGGTTATTCGCTGGATTTATAGGTGCCATTCGATTTATTCGATACAAGCCTTTCTTCTTGCTCAGACATGAACAACAAATAATAAATCGAGCAACAGTTTAAAGTTATAATGTTCAAAGTGGCTGTACTTTTTTTTGAAACGGTTCGGAAAGATCGCTTGTTGTTCATTAAACTTGAAAATTAGTGTACTTTCCGAAAATGAATATCTTGTTTTGCCCCTTTCTGCCCCGAGGTATGATAAAAGGTGATTTTTCATGATACGTCTGAAGGAGACGCATTGTAGCCTTTGACTACCCAGGGTTCGCAATATAATTTATAGATGTGTCATATCATTATCAACAATTGAAAAAATGTGCATTCTGCTAAAAAATACACCGCACCCAATTTTTTGAAAATGAATTTTCGGAAACAGTGCACTTTATATTCGTAAATGTTGAATTTTCGAACCACCCTAAGTGCCAAAATTCTGAGGATTTTAAAAACAAAAAAATAAACATCAAATATGAATTCAGCGTCACAAAATTACCCTAATGTGAAGTTTTCATCAAATTCGGGCCACGTTTGAGGTTTTGTCCGACTTTTGTATGGAAGGTGATCACTGTGCGCTGGCCTCGAATTTCTGTACTATGCACTCTGGACTCTGAACCATGGGCTCTAGTCTTGATCCTACACTTTAGACTCTGAACTTTAGGCTCTGCACTCGGGTGTGGGCTGTGGACTCTGGATTCTGGTCTCTGAGTTCTGTGCTGTGGACACTGGGCTCTGGATTCTGGGCGCTGAACTCGGGACACTGAGATCAGTATTTTGGGTTGAGGGCTCTGTTTTCTGGACTTTGAACTCTGGTCTCAGGAATCTCGTCTCTGGACTCTGAACTCTATATTCTGGACTTTGAACTCTGGATGCTGCCCTCTTCACGCTGGGTTCTGGACTTTCGCCTCGAGATTCTGTGTTATTAACTCTGGATTGTGGCATCTGCGTTCTGGGCTCTGGAGTCTGAACTCTTGCCTCGGTATTTTGGGTCCAGTACTTCGGGTTCTGGATTCTGGTCTCAAGGCTCTGTACTCTGGCCACATTAATTTGGATTGAGGACTCTGAGCTCTGGACCCAGGATTCTCGACTCTATTCTCTGCATTCTTAACTCTGTATTCTGAGCTCTCGCCTCGGGACTCTGGACTCTGGCCTATGGAATCTGGAGTCTGAGTTCTCTCGACGGGATTCTGGGTGCTAGTCTCTGAGCTATGGACCCTGAATAAAAAAACACTGAAATTCAGTTTGAACAAGGAAAAGTTTTTTTTTCAAATAACCTTTCTTACTTAAAAGTTCCCAACTTGAATTTTTGACGGTAGGTAGGAAACATAATTACCTATCTTGGAACAAAATTTCATCCAAATCAAAGATGGAGTTTTTGAGAAATAGACTTAAAATTTTTAAAATCGCTTTTTTCAGTGTAGGAGTCGACGAATAAATTTTTCAATATTTTTATTCAAAAATTTGACTAATTTTTTGAAAATCATTTCTACCACATTTTTTAGGATTTGTAATTTTTAGACTATAGCCATTTGAACAAAATTGGTAAAAAAATTTGACCTTTTTCAGAAGACAGTCTAGATCATTTTTGGAAAAACAAAGTATGCAAAGTAGCTTTTTGTGACAAAGTCTTCATGTACAGAAAGTTTCATTAAAATATGGCGGGTGCTGCCAATTCTAAATACGATTTAGCGTAAAATTCGTCTAATATGGTAAGACAATGAACTTATATCAAAACTTTATTTTTCACCTTTAACTGAAACTGTTCTTGGCAACGGCATCCAATAAATTCATCTGCAATAGCTTCACTTCTGCTGTAATACTAACAATTGTGATTGATCAAATGAAACGTGATCGTCCCAGTTATCAAGCTTACTTGCCTTTGTAAACAAATCTTGTGGAAACCAAAAGTTATAGCAGTTTAAAGGTTTATGGTACGCTGCACATACCATAAGCGGGAAAGGTTTAACTCTCGACACTTCTCCAGGTTTCCGTATCTACCTAGTATTCCGCTATTTAGCTCTTATCTCAGTGAGCCGTTTAACTTCTGATTCCATGAGCCATTTAGCTCCCAGTTTTATCACAATAGTTCCCAGATAGTTCCCGGCGGTGAACTCACCCTACCCCGACTAAGAATTCTCCGACGGAAGAATTTGCGTCTTAACCGATACCCGCTTCCACAGTCAACTCGGAGCCTCACTTGATCAATAAAATGGTTCGACCTTCGATCCATTTAACCCTTTCTTAACAACTTTTCTTCTACTATATACGGGGTTCCAAAACAATTTTTCCTCAGAACTGATGGAGTCATGAAACCTCCTTTTCTCCTATTTTTAGAGCGACTTGTTCACAATAGATATACCCTGCGAAGCCAGATTTAAAATCGATTAAGAAACGGCTGAGATATAACCGCTCAAAGTAAGCGTTTTTACTTTTTCGTACTCCTTGGTATTCTGAGCGTTACCTGAAACTATCCTTGGCTGCACTTCTTCAACGTAATTAAATCAATTCAATTGCAATAGCTTCAGTTCTGCTGATAATACTAGCAATTGTGACCGCTCAAATGAAACGTGATAGCGCCAGGCGGTGAAACTACCCGGACTGAGAGTTCCTCGGCGGCGGAATTCCTCTCGGTACCGATGTCTGGTTCATGAGCCAATTAACTCCCAGTTTTGTCACGATATCATTGGCTGTGTATCTACCCTACTGTGAATTCCTCGTCGGTGGATCTGTCCCAATACTGATGCTCGTTTTTGTGAGCCATTTAGCTCTTCGCGCTCGTCCCATTCTACTCGATCTACTTCCCAACGGTGGACCTAGCCTACTCAATGGGCTTGCCAGTATCTGCTGAGGCGTAGCTTCCGGTTCACTGGCGCCCCAGCGATCCGCTGGGGGACGCAATCTGCTTGATTTAGTACCTGGCGATGAATCTAGAATACTCACGAGATAGCCAGTAAGCTGTCGAGGTCGGCTAGGCGATTCCGGTGGAGCCTGGCGTCCGGTTCGCTGGTGCCCCGACAATTCGAAACCGGTGCTACATCGCGTATTACTCAACTGGTCCTCGCTGGTGGATCTAGTCTACTCCAACGGCGAGTCCATCGGCGGCGAATGTGTGTGTGAGAGTTTTTACCACTTGGTGGTAAAGTTTTTAAACCGACCCAGCAAACGTTCAGTAGTTATACATACTACCGATTTCGTCCATCGTGTGCCAGAGTGAGGGACTCTGAACAAAGAAAATAACTCTGAACCCTACTCCTCAAACAACCCGCAAAAGTTTGATATTTACCTGATCCCCCGGATTCTATTTGAAGTTGTTAATACAGATGGGGTGAGGTGGTAGCTGTGTTCATGCATTTCGCCTGATTCCAGGCCTATCTGGTCATACTAATTTAGCTGATCTGATTTCCGCCGCATCATCCTATGCTTCGGCATGATATTGTACATAAGCTCCTCTCTACGTTGACCAGTTGGATGTCGTGTTAGATCCAATCAGTCCGGTAAGAGGTTGGCTTCCGGTTCACTGGTACCCTGAGCAGTGATGGCATTTCACCCTAGTGATGCACTGGCGCGTAAGTGTGATGCCTACACAGAGGATACAACGATCACACACCACAGAAAAAAGAAGAACGCTCTTTCTTTCGGAGCTGTATAGACCGATTTCAAGTGTGCGCTGGTGTTGAGGTAGTTGGGTGCGAGATAACCGTGCTCTCTTGCTCTTTAAATTCTCTGTGGTGCGCTCAGATAAAGTCACCACCGCGCGCGCCCCAGAGTCGCTGTGGTGTATTCACTGGCGTGGTTTCACTGGCGTGTATTCACTGGCGTGTATTCACTGGCGTGTATTCACTGGCGTGTGATCTTTGGTTTGTTTTCGTCTTACAAGCAGCATTGCGAGTGAAATTAATTTGATTTGCACTGGTTGTTGCGATTGATTTGATTTACACAGGTGTTGTGTGGATGGTGGTAGCTTATTTCAAGCTTATATTATTTTCTACTGAAGATTTCATACAAGTTGCTTGGTAAAGCGAAGGAGTTTATAAAGTATTGTTACACTACCTGCAAAACTAAAAGTACTCAGTCCTCGGGGCAATTTGGGAAAACTTTTTACGTATCATCGTATAGAGAGTTTTATAATGACCAGAGGCACCTGATATGCAAACTCGTGTTATAAGTATTAATAGTTTTATTATAACTTAATCCTACAAGTTTAAAATTAGGTATACGCTTGTGACGATAATTAATTTACATACAACATCACAATTGAGCGTACACCCGTTATTCATTTTTTTATTTGTCTGTTATTTTGCGTGGAAATAGTTTAAACAGCAGGCGAAAGCGAATGTTTCAAGAGCATGGGAGCTAGGACCGGGATTCTGCGCGTCAATGAGCGAAATAAATTGGCTCAGTTTCGGGGTCAAGAAAAAAGGCCACTAGTGTTCACGCTTATTTTAAATGAACAATGAATCTTGTGTTCCATAAAAGGATGTTATAAATGGGTCAGCAGCAACAATGTTTATTATACGTATTCTAGATTTTTGCGTCAGTTAGTATTTTAGACCGTAATTATAATGCACGGATTCATTGCACGTAATATCAACAGCAAAACAAAGTATTAGGTATCTGGTAGTATCTGTCGGAATCTCTGTCAATCTCTATGAAATTTTCGTATTTTCAAGTAACAAGTAAGATGTTTCCTCAAGTTTAAACAAGAAAATTAAACAATTTTGAACGATTTTTCGTTCATTTCTTGAAAATCCTAATAGTTAACCTCATCCTTTTAATTATTCAGATTGTTAGTCTTGGTGTGCTGCTTAATTCATTCTTTGACATGATACACTTACCTTTTCTTATTTTCATGATTTTGGGTTATTCAACATGGATATTTTTATCTCATTTCCACTAGTACCAGCTCTAATTGAAAAATTATGGCACTTATTGTACTTTTTTCATTTTTATTCGAAAGCCAGGAAAATTTTACAGTGGAAAAAGTATTAATACCTTTCAGTTAAGTGAATTTAGTATTCTTTTAAAAGTAAATTAGTTTAAAGTTAGTGCTATTATTAGCATTTTCGTTAATTTTCTTAAAATAGTAAATAATAAACATCACCATTATTATCATGGAAATAATGCATCTCAGCAAGTTCTACAGTTCTTTCTTTGACTCCATTCAATTATCTCTTTTGGTTTCGACGCAAAATCGTTTTTATCACATCGTTTCATATGCAAAAATAACGAATTCGAACCCACTACATTTGTGGCGAGCTCATGCTGTGTTAACTATTAAATAGCAGCAAAATTAAAAGAGATATAGACAAAGTGTCAAATAAAAAGTTATAGAGAACATTAAGGGGCATCAAATAAACAATAGTAACAACAAAATTTGGTTGATTAATAATTAGAATAATTAAAAAACTCTCCAAAAACACAAATTTTGAGTTATTTCGTTAGTAAAAAATCATTTAGTACACTTAACTAAAAGATATTTGTACATACACTGATAGGAAATTTTCTCAGCTTTCCAATGAAATCTTGTAAATAACGATATAAAGCATATTTTTTAAATTAGAGTCTTTTAAGCACTTGCAAGTCGGTTACAGGAAAAGTATAGTAATGAAATTACAAAGAAATGAGAAGAGATAGAAATATGACTTCCAAGAACAAATTATGAATCGTCTAAAAATCCAACTTTTGGATAATAGATATTGCTATAATCATACTTCATTATTTCGAGAAAATTAGCAAAAACCTCCTCAAAAACATTAACTTTTAACTACTTTACAGCTAAAAGGTAATTAAAACTAACTACTTAAAAGATATGAGAACACCATTCAATAGGAAATTTTCTCACCTTTCGAATGGAACTGAAACATTTAAAATACAAAGAATACTTTTAAAGTTAGAGGTATTTTAAGACAAATAAGTTTTTTACACAAAAAGTTCAATAACTCTGTAACGGTTGAGATTTGATGGTATGTGTAGAACAATTTTTTTCTCCAAATATGGCAGTCTATCACCCCCCGAGAGATTCTTAACCATGAACCAAACACCCTGTATATATATATATATATATATATATATATATATATATATATATATATATATATATATATATATATATATATATATATATATATATATATATATATATATATATATATATATATATATATATATATATATATATATATATATATATATATATATATATATATATATATATATATATATATATATATATATATATATATATATGGAAAAAAGCAAATTCTGGTATGGTGACCGGTTCTTAACAAAAGGGTGTTTGTATGACCGAGTATGAAAGTTATATATAGTTGAGCTAATGTATCTATAGTTGCATGTCCCATAGGAGCCGTAATTAGCAATGGTTATATTAATGATACATGGTAGTGGTAATGGTACAAGAAGTTTCACATACATAAATTGGTTAATAAACAATCTTAACATTTTTTATCATTTTTGTGATTAAATGCTTTCGTTTAATATATTGAAATCGCCCATAGAACTTCATCGATTTTTTAGCAGAATTTTCACTCAAATATTCTAGTTCTTTGCACACATACCAAAGATACGTTGAATGATTTCCCATATTTGCAATTAAAATTCTAGGGCAGTTCATAAGACACGTAGAACAACTTTCAACATTCTGCTTTTATTGCACTATATTATTAGTCTAACTAATGCTATCGTTGTAATGCAGTACAAGTGTAGATTTTCAAAAAAAATATATTAGAATTAGAACGAAATATTTTTTTGTATCGCTACGTCGCTCGAGAATAGCCAAAAAAGCGTAAAATATTTGGCTTTTACTGACCCAAGCATGACTAAAATGCGACTCACACCTTAAGTGCGGAACTATTAAACTATTATGTATTTACTTTGTTAGCATTACTAGAGCATTCGAAATTGATAAATTTTGAGAAGAAAATGGAATATGTTGAGGATAATTAGTATTGTCTGATATAATTTTACTAAATATCCATAAAAACTTATTTCATCAGGAATCAAATCCTATATTTCTGTTTATCAGAAAATTTGAATCACCTAATTGGACTAAGAATAAAAATCACGGAAGTGTACTCGATAACGTGTATGCATGAATACTTACAGGTGAATTGATTAATATATGTATAGAATACGAAGTTTACGTTAATTTTTGATATAAACGTAGATCGTATTCCTTTTTCGGATCGAAATGAAAACAAAAGCACATCCTCACGTCACGAAATCAACTATAGGTTCAAGGTTTACACAAGAAGATTTTTATTCGGTGAGGTCATAAACATCCTCTGATACATAAACTTAATATTATAAGTTTTACAAATTATAAAATCACGGTAAACAGATAAACGTTCTTTGGAACAATTTAGTATGCACTGCAAAGACGGTGGATTTGCCATTTTGAACTTCTTTGCTATACTCGTACCCGAACATGTTAGGTTTTAATTTTAATTATCTCTCTTATTATTCCATCGCATGGAAATTCGAGAGAAAACCAGCTAATTTATGTAAATGATGGCACAGAAGAAAAATGCCGTCAAAAGATTCCAGAACTAATTATTGAGGGGTTACACCACTATAGATCACGAAAAATAGGCATATTTCGGGAATTTATCTTGACGCAATAATGAGATGAATCGAGATCTTGTTTAACTTTCAGTTAAACAGTGCACGCTGCTCTGAAAATCTAGCGAACCCGTCTTAAAGCATTAGCGGCTGCTCGTTCAGTGGGCCATAAGTGCGACTTCCAGAGGGTTAATGAGAGATATAACATTATTGCAAAAAAAAATGATTTATTCGAGTAATTTCGTCACAAGTTGGCGGCTGTGCAGCACTTTCCCGTCGGGGAGTTTTTTTTTTGGAAGCCGTCCACGGCCGGAACTCTATGTCCCGTAATTTTTGATCCAGAGCCAAAAACCAAAGCTTTTTAAACTTCTTAGAACGACAGCAAGCAGCATACGTAAAATTTTTTCTATGTCTTGATTTTTCGCGAAATGGCACATTTTTTAGTCGAAAAACGCTGAAAATGTGTTAAAAATCGACACAAAATTTGCTTATTAAAAAATTATGCAATGAAAAAATTAAATCCCTCGTACATCGCTGGAGAAAGTAATCTTGAACATGCTGTAAAAATTTTAAACTCATCAAAAATCATTTGTTCGAGTTACATTTCCGGCCAGATCAAAAAAAAAATTATTTCGAGAAAAATACGGTTAACGTTTTCAGTATACTCGAGGTATACATAAGAGGCGTTGCGAAAAAAAATTGAATATTTATTTATTGTTTTCGCGATTAATTTTTTGGAATATCATTTTCAGCATTCTAAAGCACCAGTAAACAAAATTCAACCAATAAATAAAAATTAAATGTTATAAAAAATCTACAGTGTTGTAACCCCTTGAAAGCACTGTACCGGTCAAATAGAAGCGCTTCTAAATTGGCACGTCATTATTTTTAATAACGCGCTACAGAAAAAAACAAGTAATAATGTGAATTCTCGTGAACGTTATTTTGTTTTATGTGGACTTTATCTCGGAAAAGTTGGACATCGGATAAGCCTCTTCTCGCGTGAGTGAGAGAGAATTACAATGCCTGCGTATGATAATAATCGAAAACGTGTGCAATACCAGGACATTACTTGTAATGGATCACTTTACTTTTTGGCGTCGCCAAATTCGCAATCAAAATAAGTTAAATTACCATTGAGTTATTCAGTCGAACAAAAAATAGGCCGTTCCTAATGTGGATGTACAAATTCCGTCTTACATCTGTTATACGATTAATCTGATACTACAGATCATTATAAAACTTTGTTTATACCAGCCGATACATTGATACGTAAAACGTTTTCCTTGTTTGCCCCTAGGCTCGAATACCGCCATCCACACAACACAACGCAATAACCTGTGCAAATTAAATCACTCACCCACAATGTCGCTTGTAAGACGAAAACAAACCAAAGATCACACGCCAGTGAATACACGCCAGTGAAACCACGCCAGTGAATACACCACAGCGACTCTGGGGCGCGCGCGGTGGCGAATTTATCTGAGCGCGCCACAGAGAATTTCAAGAGCTCTTCTCCACACTCTAGATCGTTCCAGTGTTGGGTGTATGAAAATTTACCTCTGCCATCAACGTGCGCTTACACATATCAAATACGGTGGTGTATATGAACGAAAGAGAAGCGCTCTCGTTTTGCTTGCCAGAGTGTGGGGAGCAATTTCAATTTCTCTTTACTGCACAGAGGATAGGGACATCACTGTCCCTGAGTACCCTAACGTGGAGCTAGTCTACCTCAGCGGAGAGATCCCCGACGAACGAATCCAAAACCGTTGACAGACGAGTCACTTTTGTTTCGATGCTGTCCGGCAGAGTGTCGAGGTTTATCTAGAAATTCCGGGTGGAGGATTGCATCCGGTTGACTGATGTCCTGATAATTCAAGCCATTGATTCGCTACGGACTACTCGGAATAGCCCTGACGTTGGATTTTTTCTACTCCGACAGAGATACCAAGCAATGGATCTTGCGGAATCGATGCTAGCTCGGCAGATGCCGAGGTCGGTCCTGCGATTTTGGGGGCAGTGCAACTTCAAGTTCAAGTTGACCATTTGCTGGCGTTACTTCACGATCTACTCTAACTATACCCGGTGGTGGGCCTAGCCTACTCCGACGGAGAGATTTCCTGACGTCGAATGTTCTTTCGAATCCGTTATCTCAATGCTTGTCAGATAACGAGGTCAGTTCTTCGATTCCGGGCGGAGGATAACTTCCGGTTCCCAGGTGGCCCGACGACCTATTGTCGACAACACGTGACACTCAGGATCTAGCCTACTACGGTTGCGTCTGCTGGTAATTAGACTAACTTGTAGAGTACCATCGTCGATCCTACGATTCCGATTGGAGTGTAACTTCCGATTCATCGGTGCCTCAACGACCCGAAGCGCTTCACTGCTACGTTGTTGGTTGTTGCTCCTCGCGCCATCTTTGTTGCAACGCTGACATGTTTTGAACGAGTATTCTGCTCACCGCGTCCCATTTTTCTTGGTCCGCACAATATTGTTCATGTTGACGTCCGCACAGACGATGATTCTCATTTCGTTTCGCTCATGATCACAGTTCGCAGGCATTCAAAGATCACGTGCTCAGGTGTTTTCTCTGCATTACCACATGAGATGCAGAACGGCGATCTCGCATGACTGAATCTGTTCAGATGCATCTTGAAATGTTCAGACAAGAACTGCGTTATGGGGAAGTTCACTACGCCTACACCGATTGGCATGGAATTAGTCGATGGGTTCATCTACCGTCTACAGCGTTACCCCACTGATGTTTCCACTTGCATAGGGCATCAGCTCGGGCTGGTTTACGGAATTTTCTCCTATAACACTCGCTATATTCTGCGAGTTAAAGGTTTATGGACATCATTCCAGCTATCACATAGACTGCCTCTGACGAGATAGTTCTATACCTGAACGTGCTATTCAGCCGAGATCTGTACCTCTTCTTCTGCAGTGCCGTCACCCATGCAGGTCCTGCGTATCGAAGCACCGAGGTGAAGACACTCACCGCTTTTTACTGCTACTGATAGCCGGGTTGTTGGGCACGAATCGAGATAGTGCCGAGACCTCTTTTACGGCCCTCCCGCATGCGTAGTCGATGTAGCTATCAAAGTTTAGCTGATCGTTATCTGACTTTCCAGCTTTGAGCCGATGAGACATTCCTCGACCCCTTCGGTTGCTTAAAGGGCGAACACGAAATTATTGCGACACAGAAAATGTCATGCCAATTTTCTTATAATGTTTAAAATCAAACCAAAATTTTGGGGTGGTTTTATACATATATTTACTTCAAAAATCAAAAGAACAGTTAATCGATGAACCCTTGAGTGTAAAATTGAACGCATTTTCGCTTGATGCCCTCCATCACAGTCTTTACAGCGTCATCCGGTACCAGTTTCTCAGTTTTTTTTTCCATTTTCTTAACATGTCCTTCTCGTCTTTGACTGTCTTCTTGCTCTTCCGAAGTTCCCACTTCATCATTGCCCAGTACTGCTCCACCAGGGGCAGCTCCGGACAGTTTGTCGGATTCATGTCCTTTGGAACAAAATGGACAGCATTGGCCTCATACCACTTCAGGACACTTTTAGAATAGTGGCATGATGCCAAATCTGGCCAAAATAGCGGAGCTTCGTCGTGCTGCTGCAAGAACGGCAAAAGGCGCTTCTCGAGGCACTCAGATTTGCAGATCTCGCCATTTACTGTGCCCTTTGTCACGAAAGGCTCACTCCTCAGTCCGCAAGAGCAGATGGCCTGCCAAATTAGATATTTGGAGGCGAACTTCGACATTTTCTTCTTCTTAAATTTGTCGTCCACATAGAACTTGCTCTTGCCGGTGAAAAACTCCAACCCCGGAATTTGCTTAAAATCGGCTTTTATATACGTTTCGTCGTCCATCACACAGCAGCCATATTTTGTCTGCATCTTCTAGTAGAGCTTCCGTGTCTGAGTTTTAGCCGTCGATTGTTGCCGCTCATCGCGGTTTGGGAAGTTCTGTACCTTGTATGTATGTAGTCCAGCTCTCTTCTTTGCATTCTGAACGTAGCTCTGCGACATGCCGATCTTTTTAGCCAAATCACGGCTTGAGACGTTGGGATTTGCTTTAATCATCCGCTTCACCTTTCCCTCCGCCTTTTTGTTCTCCGGTCCCGGTTTTTTTCTAGCTTGCCGTGGTCCAACGTCAACCTCTCCTGGAACCGCTTCAACACTCTGGGGACGGTTGAATGGTGAATGTTCAACATTTTTCCCAACTGCCCGTGCGACAGGTCAGGAAATTCCAGGTGTTTGGAAAGAATTTGTTCTCTCGACTCGCGTTGGTTCACCTCCATTTTCGTTGAATCGAAAAACACGACTTCGAGTTTGACAACATGTAAACAATACACATCAATGAGAAAGTGTGCAAAATTTGGTTGATTTTTACCCAATGGTAAAAAAGTTATGCCCTGTTGAATGTGTCGCAATAATTTCGTGTTCGCCCTTTATCAACACCAATTCGGTTTTGTGGTAAGATGGTTAACTTCTTCTCGTGTATCCAGTTGTCCACAGTTGTCTACTACCTCTAGTGATTCGCAGATCACTAGAAGCATCACGCCGCCTGTAAAACCGACAAACTTCACGCACCTGGGGAGACGGAACTTCAACACTCCGTCATACGTAGCATTCCAAAGAGAGGGACCGAGCATGGAATCCTGTGGAATGCCTGCAGTTACGGATACACTTCTTTTTCCGGGGTCAGTTTCATACACCAGTGTCCAGTTCTGAAAGTAGCTCCTCAGAATTCTACGAAGGTACTCGGGAACTCTGAAACTGTACAACGAATCGGCAATAGCAGACCAACTAGCACTGTTAAAGGCACTTTCTACAATCAGCATAGCCACTCCGCATTAACGGTGTCCCCTTCTTTGGTGCTTCTGCTTAGACATATTGGCCTATACGAGGCCGAAACAACCGGTGGCTTCCCTGACTTCGGTAGCAACACCAGCCTCTGTGCCTTCCACATTTCGAAGAAATTTCCTTCATTTAAACACTTCTGCAGCACCATCCTGCACATGTCCGGATATGCCAGGATCGCAGCTTTAAGCACCGCGTTTGGTATTCCATCCGAACCGGGGTCTTTCTTTGATTTCAGGCGCATAGATGCTTCCGAGAGCTTATCGTTAGTCACTTGCTGATCGTCCGTGTTTGCTCCCCATTTTTAGCCGTACAGTGTCGGTGGCCACGTAGTTGATTCGTGCTTCGGGAAAAGACCCTTAACGATTATCCTCAGTTTACCCGGGCACATTTCGGTTGGCGTTGACGAGCCCTTCATTTTTGCCATAACGACTCAGCACGCATTGCCCCAGGGATTGGCGTCTATCTCTTGGCACAGCTTCTTGTAGCAATCTGGCTTTCTAAGCTTGATCTCCCGTTTTAAAGCTTCTAGCTTCCCAAAAGGCTGCTTCCTGGTCTTGCTGAATAACTTCAGCTGGTGGTGGTGGTAATGACCTTACCAAACCACCCCTGGCGCCACGCCTGCTTCAGTTTCTTGTTCTTTCTCCATTTGATTCGGTCCCAACTCTGGGTCGCTATTCCCACTCATTGTACGTAGTCGTCTCTTGTGATACCATTCTTAGCTATGAAGCAGGGAGGTCAAGCCAGGGTTGACAGTATCCTTCATGTGGAGTAGTGTTCAGAGCCGGAGAGGCAAAAAATCGGGAATGGTCCATCCGAACCTAGTACTAGCAACTAAATGGTGACGAGTTTTGAACGTACCCGGAGACCTGCCAAGGTTTTGACAGGACGTAGGCAGCCCATCCTTACTCAGGGAGTAGAACAGCACGCTTGTCAGCCCAAAGTAGCTGTGCAATTCGTGATCCGTATCCCGTCCGTTGACGTTCGCCACGACCAGTATGCCGTAATCAGGATGTTACTAGCGTCGATTCTGATGTGCCGGTTCCAGTTGGGTTAGAGTGCTTCTGTTGCTAAGATCTTTGGTTGCTGAAGTCTTCGGATCTCAGCAGAAGCGGCAAAGACTCACTTCTTCGGAACTGCTTTCGGAATTATGGCTTTTTAGAGGTTTAGCTGAGCACAATCAAAACCGCGGCATATCCTAGCAAGACTTCCCAACTCGCAGGGGAGGGGGGAGGGGGTCGTTAAGCCCCCGAACTCCTCTTCTTCCGGTCCCTGCTGCCCCCCATGTTTGTGCTGATGAATGCATGTATGAGTTGTAGTTTTTTTTATTTATCCATGAGGAATCTTCCAATGAGACCACTGCCGACGTGGCACACAGCAGAGTTAAAAATATTCAATTTCATTGAATGAAAATTGATCATATTCAGCCGCATTCATTTTCAATATTCAGTGACGCAGCTGAAAATATCAAACGAACAAACCGCCCATTCATCCATGCAGATTTTCATTCGTCTCCGATTATTACACGAAGCAGCCGTGCAGCACCGAATCGAACGCATCAAAGTAGGCCCTGGCAAAATGTAAGCGATGATGATCATTGTTTCATATGCTTTACCGGCATTTGAAAACATTTTCCTATATAATTAGTGAAATGAATATATTGTACGATATTCAACTGAATGAATAACATAGATATTTGAATGAATATTTTTTCTATTCACCGCGAGTCGCATTAGGTTCATTTTCAACCGTCAACAAAGAGCTTCGATTATTTTTAACTCTGGCACGCAGTACTGTCGGATTCATACTGTTATTTCTCCAGTACGCATACTGAAACTGACCTCACTGATATCACCATGTTTTCGTTCTCCCGGGACCACCGTTGGGTAGTATTTTGGGAGGGATTGTGCCATTTCACCTCTTCTTACCTTGGGCCCCTTGGCTCTTTTGTCGTTTAGTTCCCACATCGTCCCGTTCTATTGAGCCATTTAGTTTCTTGCTTTGTCACGATCTACTCGGGTGACTACCTTGCTAAGTTTGAGAGTTTCCCGGGGCAGGAATTTTTGCCGCAATCTTTGCTCGTTTTTAAGCCATTTGGTTGTCACATTTATAGAAATCTACTCGGGTAGCCCCGGCGGTGAATCTACGTTTCTCCGTCTGAGATTTCTCTGGTGGCATCTATCCTACTTAGATGGAGAAGTCCGGGGACTTTCTCCAGAGACCGAATTCTCATTTTTTTCTTCGATTGCTCTTCTTGTTTGTCTCTTATTCGCTGCTATTGCTAGCACGCTGTTTGACCCGTGTATCTTGAGGCTATGGTTAATACCGTGAACGTCGACCGATCCGGAGATTAGTTAGTTAAAGAGGAGTCACATTTTCCTAGTAGTTAGTGTTGGTAACATGCTGTTCGTTTCGCCACGTTTCGCTGAAGTTCCGATAGTATTAGCGGTACTGCTGTGCTGAGGCATTCCATGTACATCGCGACACATCACCGCTATGATATTCTCTACGCTAAACGAAGGCATTTCCCTCTGTGCTGCTGCAAATCCAGGATAGACGAGGACTTCATGCATCGGTGTTTCTTCGACATCTGCACTCTCCAGACGAAAGTGTGCCCGAAACTATAAAAGTACTGTTTGAAACACACATGATCAGAATCATGGTCTAAAGAACTAGTATAAGTTGGTGTCATTTGGCTATTAAGTCAGCTTTCAGTGCTTTCGCTAATTCCCTGATCCCCTTCCGCTCCATTAAAATTAAAAAAAAAAAATAATTCAAAAGCCTGGTCTGTAGTGAATTGGCACTATGTGAGACTCAATTTCGTGCGAAACCTCTAAAGACACTTTCAATACGGAAGTTCTCTAAGCATTACTTCGTAGAAAGACTAATGGAACTTTAAAGCACCACTTTCTATTGCTCGCGAATTAATTCGCAATTAACTCCGCATTATTACTTGCCATTTGAACCATTTTGCCCCCGGCTTTGTGCTTGTGATCCAGAATTCCTAGTTCCGTATATTCAATCGCACAATCTCTGGCGGTAAACTTTCCGTGAGCCATTTAGCTTACAACTTTGTCGCGATTTCCTTGGATAGTCCCCAGTCATTGACCTAGCCTACTCAGCGGGTCAAACCGTGTTTTTTTTTGTTGGAGACGAACCACTGCGACCAATGGTTAACTACCCCCTCATCTCAAATGAACAACCTACATCATTACCCCTCCTCCCATATCACAATGTGATAGAATGAAGACAATATTGAACTAATGCTGATCAACCCTCGGTAAGCCGCTATTATCTACATTTAGGCAACCGCCTGAAGCTCTAAGATTATTTCGCTTGAATTACAGAACGTGCACACACTTCCGGGGAGTTAACCTAATTACCGAAAAAAATCGTTTCAAGAATTGTAGATATATCAGGTTCGTGTATAGTGTAATAACAACAATGCAATATGCATTTCATCAATTATATTGAACATAGCTTGGATAAATGAGAAAGGCCGTATTGCATCACACGGTGGATTGACAAGTTTTTATTACATTTAATATATAACTATCTACAAAAACTATTTTCAATAATTTTTCAGGTTTCATATACTTTTTAATAATTGGACACGGTTCAATAAGTGAGCCTGCCACTGAATTGACTCGTAAACATTTTATTTGATAAGGTATATAAATTTAACGAAGACCTTTTGAAACATGTTTTATATTTCTTATCTATCTCCGCTCCTGTGTCTCGAATGAAGAAGTGGAGCGATTATGCAGCATTCTCAACACCTGAGCACTGTTGGCAATGCCAGGGAAGACATTCCTCACTGAGTCGCGTTCAGTGGAGATCACTTAACCGTATTGCGACATAATCAGCGGATTGTTCTACAAACTGTATCAATTCATATTATCTTCTTCAAGAAAGTGTTTAATGTTTCTCGTTTAGATGATGCCATTTACTTGGAGTCTATTGTAGCATTGTACCAGAAGATCATTCCGTACAGGTTTGAACAGCCTACGTAGAACCTTGTAATAGGCACTAGTGACAATGCCATGTTCGACGATAATTTTCGATTTTACAATTCTGAATCAAAATTTAACAACAAATAACGCTGACAACGTTCTAGTGCATGATCTTTGTGCATAAATGCCCCATGAAAAACCTATTCATTTTTATTTTTAGAGAAAATGTTGTAAAATTTCCTTTCACCAAACAATATCGATATATTTCATAAATACGATCAGAAAAATAGGAACTTGTTTTATAAAATTATTAATAAAAACTTTCACAGTATAGCGAATAATCAGAATCCGATATACAAACGATTTTAATGAGTAAAATCGCCCAATAGCATCTGCACGCGCACTGACTGTCCTGCTGGCCTGACGAACGGGCAAAGCTCGAACGTCCAATTCATTTGTAGCCGTTTCACCTTTCCATGTTAGTTTCCAGCAAATATGTGTATATATATGTGGATACACTAGAATCGAATCAGAGCAATATTTGCTCTGCTGATGCAAAAGTTATAATTGCAAAACGCTAATCAAATAAAGTGAAAATGTAGTTATTCTCACTACTGTCCATGTGAGTGTTTGTTTGTGCCATGTTAGCACTTTTAAATTTATTTATTTTTTTCCCACTTCTACGATGAATCATTATTCATGCGAACTTGGCATTAATTGGATCTGATAATACAAATGCCTACTAGTCGTATGAGATCTGTTCGGTGAACTATGCACCATAAATCATATCGGTGTTAATTTAATTTATTGTTTAATTCATAATGCATCAGGCATTCCCGTGTTAGTATGAATTAGTAAAAATTAAAGCAACCCATCAACAAACGATGATTGGGTTGGGAGGAATGTAATGTGTGTGTGTGTGTGATTTCCCTGCTGGAGCATTAAACAAATTTTTCCGTATGGCTATTGTATGTTGAACTTTGTTTTCTGACTTGGAATGCCACATTATATAATTGATTTAAATATTTAAGTGGGCGTAGCGTATTGGTAAATCGATTGCCTTGTACGCAGCGCACCTGGGTTCGAGTCCCGACCCCGCACATAGGGTTAGAAATTTTTCCTAAGAGATTTTTCTAACCCGAAGAGGCGAATGACCTTAAGGTTAAAACCTCTATAATTGAAATTAAAAAAAATAAATATTTAAGCTGATTTTAATATTTCATCAACTATGAATATTCCGCTAATCGGGTTTAGTTCGGATTCTCTGGAAACAATTGCAAAATGTTATACAAAAATTAAGTTGAGTTATGCCATTTACATTATTCCGGTCATTATGGTCTAACGATTTTGCTATCTTTATTCAACGAATTAGTAAAATAGTGCAATGAAAAACCGATTTAATCCAGCTAGCAGTGAGATGAGACATTTCTTACACATAGCACTTATTAGTTTTCAGAACTCACGCGATGTTGACCACAACTAAAGGTGAAGTGAACAGTTTTGAGTCCTGCACGAATAAACCAAATACATGTTAGAAAATCAATACAACATATAAAATTTAAAAAAATAATAAGGTTTAAAAATTTAACAAATTATCTAATTCATAAAATGTGTAGAATGATCAATATAAATCAAATTAATAAAATAAATAAATAAATGTAGCTCAGGTCTAATAAAAATTAAACAATTTTTATAAAAGTTTTGAAATTATTGGAATAAATTTAATTGCTTCATGCTAACAAATTGGATGATATGAGTAAAAAGAATGACTGAACAGAAGAAAAAATTGAATAAAATGAATATACTGAATGAAATATATGAGCTGGAAAAAATTAATAATATAATAAATGTAAATAAATAATACATTCCTGCCCAACTTCTAGCGTAAATAGGGTTCCAAAATTGTTTTTCTTAAAGGTTCTGGAGTAAAGAAACACGAAAAACCATTAACACAAGAGCTTCTCTAGCAGTGCTAGAAGCTACTTAATTTGTACCTTCATATCCTGCAAAACTTTCAATAGTTCGATTGGGCGGAAAATATAGTTGAAGACAGTCTATGTTGATAAGATTTTAGAAATATTTTAAAGCAACGAAGACATCCATATATATTTTTTCACCGATAACTGGAACAATTGCAATAACTGCAGTTCTACGGATAATTCCTGTAACTGTTAGGGCTCGAAAAAGGTAATAGTTGATTATTAGCCTTACTTGTATTTGTGAAAAAATCTTGTCTAACCCCTAAGTTATAGCTCTTTGAAAACCTTGTTGATTTTAAAGAGCATGGGCATACAGGAGTTAATAAAACGAATAGAATGAAAAAATAGTCAAAATGAAAAAAATCAAATGAATAAAAGGAAAACAAAAATAATCAGAATAGAATGATTGAAATGAAAAATTAAACTATATTAACAAATTTATTATAAAAACGAATAGAATAAATTAATATGTGTGAAATTAAAGTTCTTGAGAAAATGAATAAAATGAATAGTCAGATTATCAAACTGAAAAAAGCAAATAATAAAGAATACTGAATAAAAAAATTAAAATTGAATGATCATTTAATTAAAATTGGTCAAATATTTAAAATGAATAAAATAAACCCAACGAATAAAACCATTAAATGAATGAACTGGTAAAATATAAAGAAAGAAATCTCGAAAAAAGATGATTTATATAAAGTAAAAAGAATCAACGGAATTGTACTAGTTTGAAAACCATTGTTCTAGATAGTTTTGAAATGTGGGAAATAATAAACGATGCGCTTTCTAGTTTTCCATTCTTTTTGTTTTCACTTTTGTGTTTTTGTTCTCCTTTTCTTGATGACGTTCTTCAAGATTATCTGGTGTTTCTATTTTATTGATGGACCTTAATTAGTCACCAGCAAACTGGAACATTCAATTTGTTTTGGAATGCAATGATGTCTTTTTGGTCATAGATTTCTGAAAAAAAGATATTTGTACAGATGAGAATTCTCAGATCCAGTATTTTAACAACTATTTGAAAATAGTAGAGTGAAATAAGGACGTGTGCTTTCAAGCCTCTTACACGCAGTACGATAGAGATAGTAATACAGGTGTCGCAAAGTATCTAGGCTATATTGGCGATTATATTATTGTCGATAGCACAAAAGCTGTGCATTCCGTCGATTACAGTCCCTTTCCAGTCATCCTTATAGCTTACGAATTATTTCGTTAGGAATTCTCGTACCGGAGATATGTGTTATTGAGTCTCATTCAAACTAATATCATGACAAAGGAATGGTTCAAACTACCAGAATAAGCATTTGAACTTTTGGAAAAGCAAGTGGTCATTGAAAGTTTGCCTGGACATATAAACTGCTTTTGAGACATGATCATTCTTGAAATAAGACGTCTTATTTTTCTGTATATAAATATGTTTTAGTCACATTGATCATGAAAAAGGTACATTAGGGTTTTCTATACAAATTGTGTCATCTGTAGCTACAGAATAATGTGCATGGAAAGAATATAGTCAGATCAACTCTCTGCATAAACTATGATCGTAATCCTCGCTAATTTACGTGTAGAATACAGAGTACTAAAACGAAACGTCTACTGAATTATCCAACGACTCTCTTCTAATTATGGCATTGAAACTTTAATTAAGGCGTTCTCAGTATAAGGCAACTGGCAACTGAAGCCTTAGTTATAAGGTAGAAGAATTATTATACTTGCATACCCCATCATGGGGTCTTAAGACGGATCTAATTTGTTAATATTTTTGGACTTTGATCAGCCATTTTTCATAACAGTTCATTCCAATGTAATGAATGTGCATTTTCAAAAATATCATCTCAAATAGGTATTCTTAGTTTTCAGATGACATATTTTAAGATATGTTTCATTCAAAATTTAATTGAGTTACGGGAAGTTTAAAAACGCACGTAGATTGTCTCTTTTAAAAATTTTCAGCTTCAAACATCCATAATACCCAGTTTGAGATACCCAAGGATCTCTTTCGTTATAGTATTTATATAGGCTCAGTAAACAATTGAATTTTAAATTGGAGTTGAAGTTGTTTTCGGTTGTTGGTCACATGACTCTCCATAGTGCAACGTTTCGATGAATTGTACCTTTATCTTCAGGGGAAAAAAGAAGCTGAGTAGACATTAGTTTTCTCACAAAACAAATATTTTGCAAATTTTGTCAGGACTACAAACATTTTCTTTTTCAAGGAGAATGTTTTATTACGTTTTTTTCCGCGAATCATTCTGCTCTGCACCAATAAGACAAGAACGACGTAAGTTCACGTCAAAGTGACATTATTTTGTTCTTGAAGTAAACTGGCATATTTATTTTTTAAAAATAGTTAATTTATTAGTAAATTCACAAATTGTTTTTCATACGGTGTTAAGTGACGTAGATAAAACAACAACAACAACAAATTGTTTTCGGGATCGATTTCTAATGCTTATTCTTTGAATCACGTACCTGTGTTACGTTGATATTCAAAATCGGATTCGCTTTACGAAGCTGGGACTACACTTTTAGCCCGAGTGTGTAGTAAGATAAGCATAGGATTAATTACTAGAGAGTTGTCTACTATTCATAAGCTTACCAAACAATCGCTTAAAATCACCACGTTTGTAAAAATGAAAACATCGTCCATAGAAAATTTCAAACATGCTAATTAAAGGGTGTACGGATTCAAATGGCATCACAAGAAAATTTTGTCAAAATTCACCACCGTTTTCAAACTTTCAAGAAATAAAATAAAGCATAGTATTGATTTTTTCCGTTCTCGTTTTATTCAATTTCACAGTTATATCCAAATTTTCGTACCTTTCTTTTAACACTGGTCATGAGGTCTTGTACAGCGTTTAGGCCAAATGGTTTTTGTGTGGAGGTCCTGTTTTTCCTCATTTCTGCTTTCGATTTCACTTCCTTAGGATGCTTTTGGAGGGCCGGCTTCATTAGGGCTCAGTATTTTTCAATTGGGTCATTAAATAAAGAATAAAATTCTCCTTTTATTTAATAAACCGATGGATCTTATTATTCTAAATATCACAATATATAGGTATGTTCTACCTTTAAGACTTCAGAATTATTTTTAATTGATTTACTCAAAATATGTGAACACGTCCTCATTTTACATGATCGGCCTTCCTTGACGATGAATTCAGCCACATGGGCTAGCATTTTTGATAGTTATCCCAGTAAAAGGATAGGAATCAGGGCAGTTGAATGGAAGTGATAATTCAATTTTGTAAAAAAAAATTCTTGTAATTTTCCGTTCAAAAAAGTATAAAAAAATGTTCGATTACCTTTAACATCAGCGTTATCGGAAAAAAAAACTACAAGGGACGGCCCACAGTGGCGGGTCTTCAAACAAAAGTCGGACAAAACCTCAAATGTTACCTAATTTGGCTGAAAATCACAATTTAAGTTAATTTTGAGGTGCTGAGCTCATCTTTGATGTCAAAACTTGCAAAATATCAAATGCATTTTTCCATAGAGTGTCATTGAACCTTTCTTATAACTATGATCCCGTTTTCATGATAGATTTTCCGTCACTGTTCACCAATGTCAGCAATATTATAAAAAATTAAGAACACTACTTTAAATCCATTTTATAACGTGTTGGTTTACTGTAGATTGTCTAACTATTTTACACAAAACACCATGCGCCTCCATATCAGCAACAAAGCTTCAAAATCTCCATAAACCTTTTTGCGCACCTAGGCGCAGAACGAGACCATGATATTCGAAAAGTAGAGGTTATTTGCCATAGAATGTGTACTATGTGACCGTTCCGAAATGATTCCGAAATTTGTACAGAATACATTAGTGAAAAAAGTATTTTTGATCTGACCACTTCAAACATATTTAAACTAAAAAGTCATAATTCTAAGCAAATTTTTCAAATGTATTTTATTCAATAACCAAGTTCTTTCGTTCCTCTACACAATGAAACTAGTTGTGCTAAAATCGGACCAAAATCAAAAGAGCTACATGTATTTGAAGTGAACAGAGCAATTGTGGATTCGGAAATGAAATTCATTAAAAAGTCCAGACTTTGCTACGTTGAAACTCATGTTAAAAATCGTGTTCTTATCCAATAATCATAAAATTTTGAATATACATCATTCAATGCATGAGATAAAAAATATAAAATATCAATATTTCGAAAATAAATTTTTGAGGTTTTGGCCAGCCTCCAGCCACTGTGCGGCCCTATGGTGTTGCACGAACTGTGGACGTAGGACTACACTATTTAGTGTCAAATATTTAATATTTTAGTGCATTTGGATTAGTAATAAATCAAGTAGTTCGTACAACCAATCAACATCGAATGTTGCATATTGAACCAAACCTGCTTATCAGGTCGTTTAATTTGTAGTAGGTGAGCGAATCTGATCAAAATTATTTAAGAAGACATGAAGAAAAAAGACAGAAAACTACGGCCGAAGACCGAACTAATAGCTTGAACTGTTTTAAATCTTAATGGGACAATCTCAACCTTGAACAATTGTAAACACCCCAGATCAGAAAAGCAAACTAAAATTTTAAGCAATACAGTCACATTTCATGTGTGGCTTTCTAGTTCTTTTTTGCCATTATGGTAACTTTCCTAAAGTAGATATTTAAATGTAGCGAATGCAGTGGTTTTTATTCATATATCGAATCACGTAAAATATAGTATTAGTAGTATCAAGTAAATAGGCGTGGAATCAATTAACGTAAATAATAAACCTTCGTTGCGCTTTCCATCGGTTCGCGTAAGTTTTAGACTAGTAAAGTTTTCTTTACTGTGTTCATGTTATGATAAACTATTATAACTTTACTTAATAATGGTTGAAGGCGAATATAAGACGGTAATTCTAAATATTCATTTAGATAAATGAGGTTACCTCCAATTAGAAACCACAACTTGTTGTAAATTTTAGAAATTGTTAAATTGGCGCGGAAATTTTTTTTTTGTAAGAATCGTTTGTAAAGTAATGCAATTCTATTTTTTTTCAAGAGAAGAGACTCGAGAATCAGAAATGTTCGAATTTCCCCGCACCTGGAGTTTCGAACGACTTTAGAGGTCTTCTAATCTCCCGAAGCAGAGAAACAGTTCAGAAACTCTTAAATCGGTTTCTCATACTAGCTTCTAATAGGTTTTTCTCAGGATTAGTTATAGAATTTGACACTAACTTAATCTGAAGAAGAGTGTCCAGTAGTTACAGACATCACGCTGTTTGGGGTTCATAATGAGAATATCTAAGCACTTTTCAGATATCTACTGCTTGAAATCTCTCTACTGCTCACTCGTTCGATCAACTCTGGAATATTGTTCAGTTGTGTGGAACCCTCATTATCTCAACGGTGTCCATCGAATTGAGACAGTACAGCGCAGATTTGTTCGGTTTGCCCTTCGTCGATTGCCTTGGAGCAACCCTCACCATCTATTCCGTGCTATGACGATTTCGGATATTTTGCAAGATCGAATTGACTGCCCCGAGCTTCTCAGTGCGATAAACATGAACGTTCGCCCTCGCGCCCTTCGCAATAATTTATTCCTCCGATTACCTCTTCGCC